>NW_027362966.1:3000000-3504941 GCF_046119375.1 Phyllobates terribilis | reverse complement strand
TCTAGCAGTGTGTGGGACTTGGTCTATTAGTCCATCTATACTGACCTCCATCAGGTTGCAAATTAAAAATAATTTTTTTCTTCATTTATCTCTGAAAAAATATTTGGGCTTCTAGCAGCGTGTGGGACTTGTTCTATTAGTCCATCTATACTGACCTCCATCAGGTTGCAAATTAAAACTAATTTTTTTCTGCATCTAGCTCTGAAAAAATATTTGGGCTTCTAGCAGTGTGTGGGACTTGGTCTATTAGTCCATCTATACTGACCTCCATCAGGTTGCAAATTAAAAATAATTTTTTTCTGCATCTAGCTCTGAAAAAATATTTGGGCTTCTAGCAGTGTGTGGGACTTGGTCTATTAGTCCATCTATACTGACCTCCATCAGGTTGCAAATTAAAAATAATTTTTTTCTTCATTTATCTCTGAAAAAATATTTGGGCTTCTAGCAGCGTGTGGGACTTGTTCTATTAGTCCATCTATACTGACATCCATCAGGTTGCAAATTAAAAATAATTTTTTTCTGCATCTAGCTCTGAAAAAATATTTGGGCTTCTAGCAGTGTGTGGGACTTGGTCTATTAGTCCATCTATACTGACCTCCATCAGGTTGCAAATTGAATAAAAAAATTTTCTGCATCTAGCTCTGAAAAAATATTTGGGCTTCTAGCAGTGTGTGGGACTTGGTCTATTAGTCCATCTCTACTGACCTCCATCAGGTTGCAAATTGAATAAAAAAATTTTCTGCATCTAGCTCTGAAAAAATATTTGGGCTTCTAGCGGTGTGTGGGACTTGGTCTATTAGTCCATCTATACTGACCTCCATCAGGTTGCAAATTAAAAATAATTTTTTTCTGCATCTAGCTCTGAAAAAATATTTGGGCTTCTAGCAGTGTGTGGGACTTGGTCTATTAGTCCATCTATACTGACCTCCATCAGGTTGCAAATTAAAAATAATTTTTTTCTTCATTTATCTCTGAAAAAATATTTGGGCTTCTAGCAGCGTGTGGGACTTGTTCTATTTGTCCATCTATACTGACCTCCATCAGGTGGCAAATTAAAAATAATTTTTTTCTGCATCTAGCCCAGCCAATAGTTTTGGCCTAATACCACAGTTTGGCCACTCAGCTCTGCTCGGTTACCATCCATTGTTTTTTTGTGCAAACAACTCCAGAGTGGTGAATTAGTTAACCACCAAAATGAGTGGAAAAAGGCCTGCTGCTGGTGGAAAGGGGAATAGGCGTGTTGGGAAGGGGAAAAAAGGTTGTGTCCGTGGGGTAGGTGCAGAAGAAAGACCATCTTCCAGCCAAACTAAAATGTCTACTTCTTTTAGTGGACAATGTGATAAGATCCCTTTCTTATGGCCACGCCAATCGCTACAAATTCCAGATGAGGCACAAAAACAGCAGGTGCTTCAACGGATATCAAGTGCTCCTTTAAGTGGGCTCTCCTCCACATCAACTTCAACATCACAAATACTCCAGTCCTCAAAGGTGTCACCCAAATCGCACTTGCTTCCTCACAGCTCCCAAATCTCCAGCTGCCCGTCTGAGTATGAGGTAGAACAGATGGTTGAGTCTGCAGAGCTGTTTACTCATACTGTAGCCTGGGAATCAGAGGTCGACTCCAGCGCTTCTGTGAATCCAGACGAGGAAATGATCTGCACTGATGCCCAGAATCTTTATGAGTCGGATCCAGGACCAGACGCAGAAGGTTCTGACCATAATGTAGACCCTCATTCCCAAACTGTAACTCCTGTTGGTGGAGACAATGAGGAAGACGATGATAAGACTCAAATACCTGATTGGAGCGACAACTTTAGTTTTTTTTCAGGGCAGGAACAGGTTGGCTCTGAGGACGACGGGTGTGATAACGCACAGGGTGATGATGATGAGGTCGGAGATCCCACTTACTGTCAACCCACAGTCAGCCAAGAGATGAGGTCAGCAGAGGAGGTGGAGGAAGATGCTAGTGACGACGAGGTCAGGTTGCGCCTTCCTGGACAGAGACGTAGTACTGGAAGCACGTCAACAACTGCATCCTCAAACACAACTCTGCCTCTCACCACAAGTCGTGGTGGCTCTTCAGGTCGCATGGGTGCTAAGCCTTGCATAGCCTGGGCATTTTTTCAGATCGATAAAGATGACCCAACTCGTGTTATCTGTAACATTTGTCAGCAAAAGCTAAGTAGAGGCCAAAAAATACATAGTTTGAGTACTTCATGCATGAACCGGCACATGGACATGAAGCATAAGTTGCAGTGGGAAGCTCAGTGTGCTACAATGCGGCCTAGCCGGCCGGGCCAATCACCGTCTGCCATATCTTGTGCATCCGCGGCCTCTTCATCCTCTGTGACTGGGGGGACAGCAGTCACACCTGTTTTGGGGCGCAGACCTGCCACCTCTTTACCCGCAACAGCCAGCGTGATTGGCAGGTCATCATTTTCTTTGGAGGTGGTAACACCAGCTGGTGTTGAGCGCTGTCCGACATCGATAGCACCACCTTTGGATCAAGGCAACCTAACATGTCCGCCTGCATCTTCCTCACAGACCGGCAGTTTGCCGGGGACACCCTTATCAACCCCGTCTAAGCACAATAGCCAGCCCTCGGTCCCTCAGATGTGGACAAGTAAAAGACCATTTCCTCCTAGCCATGAGAAAGCTAAGAGGTTGAATTTCACCATCTGCAAGCTCTTGGCTACAGAAATGCTGCCTTTCCGCCTGGTGGACACAGAGGATTTTCGAGACCTTATGTCCGTCGCAGTGCCCCAGTACCAGATGCCCAGTCGGCACTACTTCTCAAAGAAAGGTGTGCCTGCGCTCCACCAGCATGTCGCACACAACATCACCGCTTCTTTGAGACACTCTGTGTGTGACAGGGTGCATTTCACCACAGACACTTGGACGAGTAGGCATGGACAGGGGCGTTACATGTCGCTGACTGGGCACTGGGTAACTATGGTGACAGCAGGACAAGGGGCTGCTGTCCAAGTCTTGCCGTCCCCACGAGTTGTGCGTCAATCCTCTTTATGTCAAAGTTCCTCCACTGCTTCTGCCTCCTCAACCTCCTCTCGGTCTTCCACCTGCACCCAAAGCCTGTCTGGTCATGCCACAAGCTTTCTAACTGCGCAGAAGGGATCCTGCACACCTCCTTACTATGCTGGCAGTAGGGCTCAACGTCATCAGGCGGTTTTTACATTGAAATGTCTGGGAAATGTGAGTCACACAGCTGAGGAGTTGTGGTCAGCTCTGGAGAACCAATTTCATGAATGGTTGTCTCCACTGGACCTGAAACCAGGGAAGGCCGTGTGCGACAATGCTGCAAACCTGGGTGCGGCCCTTCGCCGGGGCAATGTCACACACGTGCCTTGTATGGCTCACGTGTTGAACCTGGTTGTCCAGCAATTTTTAGCCCACTATCCCAGACTAGATGGCCTTCTGCAGAGGGCACGGTGGCTGTGTGCTCACTTCCGCCGTTCGCACCCCGCAGCTCAGCGACTTACATCTCTACAGAAGTCGTTGGGCCTGCCACTTCACCGGCTAAAATGCGATGTGCCTACCCGGTGGAATTCAACTCTGCACATGTTGCAGCGACTGTGGCAGCACCGACAAGCCCTGGTGCAATATGTTCTGACGTATAGCCTGGGCCAACGAGATTCAGAGGTGGGGCAAATCACGCTGGAGGAGTGGTCTCAGATCAGGAACCTATGCACCCTTCTGCACAGTTTTGAAATGGCGACGAAGATGTTTAGTGCTGACGATGCCATTATCAGCATGACTATTCCGGTGATTTACATGCTGGAGCACATGTTAAACAGAATTCGGAGTCAGGTGGTGGCACAAGAGGAGGTGGAGGAAGTAGAGGAGGAGGAGTTGTATGCGGAAGGGCTAACATCTGCAAGGTCCAGACGGTCGGCAGCACCAAGGCGGCAGGCATGTGAGGGTGGGGGAGATGGTTTTACCAGGGTGCATGGTAGCAGCCAAACTAGTGAGGAAGGTGCAGGAGCCCAGGAAGAAGTGGAGGACGAACTGATGGAAGACTCATCAGATGAGGGAGACCTTGATCACATTTCTGTTGTGCGAGGTTGGGGGGAGAGGACAGAGGAAGGAAGCATGATTGTTACCTCGCCACCAACACAACAGGGACTTGGTGCTCCTGGATGCGCAACACACATTAGTGCCTTCTTGCTGCACTACCTGCAACATGACCCTCGAATTGTGAGAATTAGAAATAATCCTGACTACTGGGTTGCCACACTGTTAGATCCCCGGTACAAAAGTAAATTTGCAGAAATTATTCCTGCCATAGAAATGGATGCACGCATGCAGGAGTATCAGCAGAGACTGTTGCAGAATCTTACATGTGCTTTTCCACAAAATACCAGTGGTGCACGTAGTGAATCTCACAGTTCCAACTTGCCAACCGTGGGACCGTCAAGTGTTCAGCACTCAAACCGTAACAGAACCACAGTATCTGCTGGTAACATCAATTTTGCGGAATCATTTCACCACTTTTTTAGCCCATCCTTTGCAAGGCCACAGGAGACAAGAAGTCTGACACATAGTGAACGCCTAGAGACGATGGTACAGGAGTATCTCCAAGTAAACATTGAAGCCACGACTGTGTCACTGGACCCTTGCTCTTTTTGGGCTTCCAATCTGGATAAATGGCCGGAGCTAGCCACTTACGCCTTGGAGATCTTGTCATGCCCCGCAGCCAGCGTTCTGTCTGAACGTGTGTTCAGCGCTGCTGGTGGTGTGCTGACAGATAAGCGCACGCGGCTCTCCACTTATAATGTAGACAGACTCACGTTCATAAAGATGAACAAATCATGAATCCGAAACGACTTTTCTACCCCTGTGTCATCCTGGGGAGAGTAAAAGCTTGATGATTGGTTAAAATCACCCTACCAACCGTTTTAAGCTTTCAAATTACTAATCATGTTTATCTGTATCTTGACTGGAAAATAATTTGGGCTTTGTAGCAGTGTGCAGCACTGATCCTATTAGGCCATCTATAATAAGCTTCACCAGATTTAAAATTAAAAATAATTTTTAGCTGCATCTAGCCCGGAAAATAATTTTGGGGCTCCGAGATGCGCAAGACACATAAGTGCCTTCTTGCTGCACTACCTGCAGCATGACCCTCATATTGTCAGAATTCGAAGTAATCATGACTACTGGGTTGCCACACTCTTAGATCCCCCAAACTTTTCGATCAACCTTTTCATTTTAATAAAGACCAAAAAAATGGTCATTTTTGAAATTATAAGCATTAGCAGGTTGTTAGAAACTGAAATCAAACAGTTTTCAACTCAAAACTTTATTCTAGGTGATGTGATGTTACATTTTCACATAGGACCCCTTGTTCGAAAGGAGCTTCTGAACTCTCTCGTCCATTGAATTTGTCAGGTTTTGGATGGTTTCTGCTTCAATTGTTTTGCATGAGGACAGAATACCCTCCCAGAGCTGTTGCTTAGATGTGAACTGCCTCCCGCCATCATAGACACTCCTTTTAATGATGCTCCAAAGGTTCTGAATGGGGTAGAGGTCAGGGGAGCATGGGGGTCACACCATAAGTTTGTCCCCTTTTATGCCCATATCAGCCAGAGATGCAGATGTTTTATGTGCAGCATGAGATGGTGCATTATCATGCAGAAAAATGATCTTGCTGTGAAATACACGGTTCTTCTTCTTGAACCATGGCAGGAAGTGCTGTTTGAGAAAATCCACATACATTATGGAGTTCATCTTTAGCACCTTCAGGGATCCTAAAGGGGCCGACAATCTCTCTCCCCATGATTCCAGCCCAAAACATTACTCCACCTCCTCCTTGTTGGCGCTGTAGCCGTGTTTGCGTGGGGTGTCCATCAACCAGCCATCCTCCACTCCATTCATCTGGACCATCGAGCGCTGCACGGCACTCATCCGTGAACAAAACAGTTTTGAAATCAGTCTTCATGTAATGTTTGGCCCACTGGAGCCGTTTCTGCTTGTGTGAAGTGGATAGAGGAGGTCGACAGGATGGCATATGCACAGCTGCAAACCTCTGAAGGACCCTGCATCTTGTTGTTCGGGGGACGTTGGAGGCACAAGCAGCTTCAAAAACTTGTCTGCTGCTATGACAAGGCTTTTTTGCCGCTGCTGTTTCAACCTGACGTAATTGCCTGTAGGAAAGAGTCCTCAATTTGCCCTTATCAGCACGCACATGTGTGTACTGTGAATCAGCTACATACTTCTTGATTGCCAAGACACTTCATCCTGATCATCGCACAATGTTGATTGTAGTCATGCCTTGACCTAAACACTCCACAATTTGTTGCTTCTCAGCAGCCGACACATCCTTTTTCTTTCCCATTTTGGCAGAAAATGTAGGCTGCTTAATAATGTGAGAGAGCCTTCTTAAGTAGTCTTGCCTTTCATTGGACACACCTGCCAAACTAATTAGCACAGGTGTCTGCAATTGCTTACAGTGATATAAAGAGCCCTGACACACATCACCATCAATGAGTTTAACTGACAAACAAACAAATTCTTCCCTTATCACTCCTAAACACTTTTTGCATAATAATTTGGAACGCGGTGTACATGTGCTTTTCCACAAAACACCAGTGGTTCACGTAGTGAATCTTACAGTTCTAACTTGCCAACCGTGGTCTGTATGGAATTGTTCAATAAAGGGCCCAAAATTAAGATAACATAGATGGGAGAGGTCTCTATGAATAGGAATTCCTAAGTATTTGATACCCTGTGAGGGCCAGGCAAAGGGAAAGTTGGACTGGATGGAATCCTATATGGATTTAGGGAGGGAGACATCGAGGGCCTCAGACTTCGCTGCATTGATTTTAAAATTTTACCATGTAACAAAGTGATCTATTTCAGCCATAACAGCAGGGATGGATATATGTGATTGAGTGATATATACTAGGACATCATCAGCAAATAGAGAGCACTTGTACTCGGTGCCTCCCACCTCAATCCACCTAATATTGGGGTTATGGCGAATTGATGAGAGCAGGTGCTCCGTCACTAGGATGTATAAGAGAGGGGACAGAGGACATCCCTGCCTTGTCCCATTGGTGATTGTGAAAGGTGATGAAAATGTTCTGACGCACCCCCTGGGCCTTGGGACACCCGGAGCCGGACACTTTTTGGTGGATGCTGGTGGTTGTAGTCTTCGTGGCGGCGATCCGGTTCCGTGGCTCAGGGCGGTCAAACCAGTGGCGGAACTATTTATGTGGTTTTGATGTTTAAATGTCCGACTACGCCACCCGTGGATTGCGGTCAGAGTGAACCGCCGCTACAGGGCAGACCGCTAAGGCTGGTGTTGTGGGTGCAGCAGAGCGTAGCATAACTCCCCACGGGAGGAGTATAGCCTCAGGGCAGTGTATGCGGAGGATGGGGGTGATGGTGCAGGGCAGCAGCAGTAACGACACGGAGTCAGTGATGCAGTTCAGGACCTTTACTCACAGTTCTTATTATCCAGACCACGTCTGCAGGTAACGGCTGCCCACGTCGTACTGTGCTCACCAGGTGAGGGGCTCAGACAACTCCCAGATAACTTTGGAGCGCTTCACAGGACCCCCTTTGTGTGCCCTTTGTCTGGCCTTTCTTACCAACACTTCTGTCCGGCTGCCTCGGGCCTCCTCTTGGTAAACTTGGCGCCAGTTTCCCTGACCCTATGTGGTGCCTTCCTAGCGGGTGGAGCAAGGGGCTGCGCCACATAAAATGTCAGAGCCTCCGGTTTCTAGCTGAGGGTCGTTTCCTGCCTCCACTAGTTCGGGGACCGGTCTCCCCCTTTGGCCTGACCCCTCCACGCAGGTGGATTCGGGCGTGCGGTGGCGACTCGCCCGTCCGCACCCCTGGGATCCCTTCATTCCTCGTTCCTGGAGCCTTCTCCGCTCCTCTTCCTTCCTTCTCCCTCTTGCAGGCCTGGGCCTCTGTTACTAGGCCCGCCTCCGGAGCAGAGCTCATGCAGAGCCCCTGCTCCCTGCCACTTCTGCTCAGACTTCTCTGCACTGAACTAAGATGGTGCCCACCTTTTATACTCCCTTCTCAATGCACCCAGGAACTGCTTCCTCCCTGCTCCTGCACTGCAGGGTTCCCCTTCCTCAGTGTTCCCTCCCCCCACTCCAGCCAGGGACAGGGACTGTCGTGCCCATCTCAGGGGCATATTGGTCGCCCTGCCCCACGGCAATGTGGTGTAATGCATGCAGGTGTCGGGTCCTGATCCACACTCCATCCTTATCTGAGAGTGAGATATCACACCTCTGGGTGAGGTGCAATACGTCTGTAGCAACCGAGCCCTCGGTGCTACAGTTCCATTTATCTTCAGCCTAGGTGACGTATTGTGATACAGGGCCGTGATTTTGGCTATAAAAGGGTCCCCTAGACCCCTACCCCAAGCTTTTTAAGAGAATCATATATGGCGTGCCAGGAGACTCTATGGAATGCTTTCTCAGCATCCAACGAGAGTATCTACTTACAAATTTTTAACTGCATCTAGCCCAGGAAATACTTTGTGCCTAGTAGCAGTGTCTGCTAGTCAGCGGATTATCCCGGCTGTTAAGCAAGCTACACCACCTGTAGTTTGGACACTTAATTTTTTCAAAGGAAATTCTTCGGGACCACGGGATACTTAGTGAAGAGCATCAGGAGGCACCCCAAGGCATAGGGGCTGGGACTGGCACTAGGATGCCTTGCGGTGGACAGCCGAGCTCGATCCTTATAAAAGCTTTTTAACTGCAGCAGCTTTAGTGGACGCTACTGGAGCTGGAATTACGCGGCTGCTGGCATGAGACTTGCCCTCCAATAGATCCTTGTAAATGGATTTAAAGTGTATTCATTCAAATTAGAGGGACAATTTAAATTAAAAAGCTTAGAGCTGCCTCCACCACAGGGGGGCTCTCTCGACCCACCAGCGGACAGGCACCAGTATTGGGAGAGGGGGGCTGGCCATCAGGGTTCACCGCGGCTCTGGCACAAACCCGGCGACATGGAGGTGGCACGGGCAGGAGCGGACTGGCCGTCTCGGCTTCTCACTTTTTGGATTTTAGAAGGGCATAACATGCCTATATCTGTGTCTCCCCCTCCTTTTACTCCTCCACCTCTTTTCTTTTCGCATGACTATATGTACTTGTCACTTTTCCATGTGTTAGTTGTGTCTTATGAGCAGTTTGTCAGCTTTTGGACACCTTTGAAGGTGTTTTCTATGTGTTTCTATGTGTTTTTGTTTGCCTGCCATTGGTTTTAACGGTGTTCGAAGGTGTTCGACGAACAGTTCGACGAACAGTTCGGCGAACACACGGGTGTTCGACGAACCGAACCGAACTCGAACACTACGGGGGTGGCTCAACACTACTCATCGGGTGAATCACTCTGGAACTGAAATCGGAATACTCACTGACATTTTCCCCTCTCTGAAAGTCTGAAAAATGATGGAAAAATGACTAAGTCCAAAAAAATTTTTTTTTAACTTTTTTCAATTTTACCCCCATGGGATATATATTCTACCCACCCACATTTGGAACTCTCCTGGGGTACCCTCACACATATTATTCCCTCATTTAATGGTCATTTTCACCAAAAAGTGAAGTTTTCAAAAAGTCAAAATTGGCTATCAACGACTTAATATCAAGGACTCATTGGGCGAATCGCTCTGGAACTGAAATCGGAATGCTCCCTGACATTTTTCCCTCTCCGAAAGTCTGAAAAATGATGGAAAAATGACTAAGTCCAAAAAAATTTTTTTTCAACTTTTTTCAATTTTACCTCCATGGGATATATATTCTACCCACACACATTTGGAACTGTCCTGGAGTACCCTCACACATATTATTCCCTCATTTAATGGATATTTTCACCAAAAAGTGAAGTTTTCAAAAAGTCAGAAAATTGGCTGAAAACGACTTAATATCAAGGACTCATCGGGCGAATCGCTCTGGAACTGAAATCGGAATGCTCACTGACATTTTCCCCTCTCCGAAAGTCTGAAAAATGATGGAAAAATGACTAAGTCCAAAAAACATTTTCTTCAACTTTTTTCAATTTTACCCCCGTGGGATATATATTCTACCCACACACATTTGGAACTCTCCTGGGGTACCCTCGCACATATTATTCCCTCATTTAATGGATATTTTCACCAAAAAGTGAAGTTTTCAAAAAGTCAGAAAATTGGCTGAAAACGACTTAATATCAAGGACTCATCGGGCGAATCGCTCTGGAACTGAAATCGTTATGCTCACTGACATTTTCCCCTCTCCGAAAGTCTGAAAAATGATGGAAAAATGACTAAGTCCAAAAAAATTTTTTTTCAACTTTTTTCAATTTTACCTCCATGGGATATATATTCTACCCACACACATTTGGAACTCTCCTGGGGTACCCTCGCACATATTATTCCCTCATTTAATGGATATTTTCACCAAAAAGTGACGTTTTCAAAAAGTCAGAAAATTGGCTGAAAACGACTTAATATCAAGGACTCATCGGGCGAATCGCTCTGGAACTGAAATCGGAATGCTCACTGACATTTTTCCCTCTCCGAAAGTCTGAAAAATGATGGAAAAATGACTAAGTCCAAAAAAATTTTTTTAAAACTTTTTTCAATTTTACCCCCATGGGATATATATTCTACCCACACACATTTGGAACTCTCCT
Organism: Phyllobates terribilis; assembly: GCF_046119375.1. Lineage (NCBI taxonomy): Eukaryota > Metazoa > Chordata > Amphibia > Anura > Dendrobatidae > Phyllobates > Phyllobates terribilis. The sequence continues at coordinate 3,494,285 of NW_027362966.1, read as the reverse complement.
GGGGTACCCTCACACATATTATTCCCTCATTTAATGGATATTTTCACCAAAAAGTGAAGTTTTCAAAAAGTCAAAATTGGCTATAAACGACTTAATATCAAGGACTCATCGGGCGAATCGCTCTGGAACTGAAATCGAAATGCTCCCTGACATTTTCCCCTCTCCGAAAGTCTGAAAAATGATGGAAAAATGACTAAGTCCAAAAAAATTTTTTTTCAACTTTTTTCAATTTTACCTCCATGGGATATATATTCTACCCACACACATTTGGAACTCTCCTGGGGTACCCTCGCACATATTATTCCCTCATTTAATGGATATTTTCACCAAAAAGTGACGTTTTCAAAAAGTCAGAAAATTGGCTGAAAACGACTTAATATCAAGGACTCATCGGGCAAATCGCTCTGGAACTGAAATCGGAATGCTCACTGACATTTTCCCCTCTCCGAAAGTCTGAAAAATGATGGAAAAATGACTAAGTCCAAAAAAATTTTGTTTAAACTTTTTTCAATTTTACCCCCATGGGATATATATTCTACCCACACACATTTGGAACTCTCCTGGGGTACCCTCACAGATATTATTCCCTCATTTAATGGATATTTTCACCAAAAAGTGAAGTTTTCAAAAAGTCAGAAAATTGGCTGAAAATGACTTAATATCAAGGACTCATCGGGCGAATCGTTCTGGAACTGAAATCGGAATGCTCACTGACATTTTGCCCTCTCCGAAAGTCTGAAAAATGATGGAAAAATGACTAAGTCCAAAAAAAATTTTTTTCAACTTTTTTCAATTTTACCCCCTTGGGATATATGTTCTACCCACACACATTTGGATCTCTCCTGGGGTACCGTCACACATTTTATTCCCTCATTTAATGGATATTTTCACCAAAAAGTGACGTTTTCAAAAAGTCAAAATTGGCTATAAATGACCTAATATCAAGGACGCATCGGGCGAATCGCTCTGTAACTGAAATCGGAATGCTCACTGACATTTTCCCCTCTCCGAAAGTCTGAAAAATGATGGAAAAATGACTAAGTCCAAAAAAATTTTTATTTAACTTTTTTCAGTTTTACCCCTGTGGGATATACATTCTACCCACACACATTTGGATCTCTCCTGGGGTACCCTCACAGATATTATTCCCTCATTTAATGGATATTTTCACCAAAAAGTGAAGTTTTCAAAAAGTCAGAAAATTGGCTGAAAATGACTTAATATCAAGGACTCATCGGGCGAATCGCTCTGTAACTGAAATCGGAATGCTCACTGACAATTTTCCCTCTCCGAAAGTCTGAAAAATGATGGAAAAATGACTAAGTCCAGAAAAAAATTTTTTCAACTTTTTTCAATTTTACCCCCGTGGGATATATGTTCTACCCAAACACATTTGGAACTCTCCTGGGGTACCTTCACACATATTATTCCCTCATTTAATGGATATTTTCACCAAAAAGTGAAGTTTTCAAAAAGTCAGAAAATTGGCTGAAAACGACTTAATATCAAGGACTCATCGGGCGAAACACTCTGGAACTGAAATCGGAATACTCACTGACATTTTCCCCTCTCCGAAAGTCTGAAAAATGATGGAAAAATGACTAAGTCCAAAAAACATTTTTTTCAACTTTTTTCAATTTTACCCCCGTGTGATATATATTCTACCCACACACATTTGGAACTCTCCTGGGGTACCCTCACACATATTATTCCCTCATTTAATGGATATTTTCACCAAAAAATGAAGTTTTCAAAAAGTCAAAATTGGCTATAAACGACCTAATATCAAGGACTCATCGGGCGAATCGCTCTGTAACTGAAATCGGAATGCTCACTGACATTTTTCCCTCTCCGAAAGTCTGAAAAATGATGGAAAAATGACTAAGTCCAAAAAAATTTTTTTTCAACTTTTTTCAATTTTACCTCCATGGGATATATATTCTACCCACACACATTTGGAACTCTCCTGGGGTACCCTCGCACATATTATTCCCTCATTTAATGGATATTTTCACCAAAAAGTGACGTTTTCAAAAAGTCAGAAAATTGGCTGAAAACGACTTAATATCAAGGACTCATCGGGCAAATCGCTCTGGAACTGAAATCGGAATGCTCACTGACATTTTCCCCTCTCCGAAAGTCTGAAAAATGATGGAAAAATGACTAAGTCCAAAAAAATTTTGTTTAAACTTTTTTCAATTTTACCCCCATGGGATATATATTCTACGCACACACATTTGGAACTCTCCTGGGGTACCCTCACACATATTATTCCCTCATTTAATGGATATTTTCACCAAAAAGTGAAGTTTTCAAAAAGTCAGAAAATTGGCTGAAAACGACTTAATATCAAGGACTCATCGGGTGAATCGCTCTGGAACTGAAATCGGAATGCTCACTGACATTTTCCCCTCTCCGAAAGTCTGAAAAATGATGGAAAAATGACTAAGTCCAAAAAAATTTTTATTTAACTTTTTTCAGTTTTACCCCTGTGGGATATACATTCTACCCACACACATTTGGATCTCTCCTGGGGTACCCTCACAGATATTATTCCCTCATTTAATGGATATTTTCACCAAAAAGTGAAGTTTTCAAAAAGTCAGAAAATTGGCTGAAAATGACTTAATATCAAGGACTCATCGGGCGAATCGCTCTGGAACTGAAATCGGAATGCTCACTGACATTTTGCCCTCTCCGAAAGTCTGAAAAATGATGGAAAAATGACTAAGTCCAAAAAAAATTTTTTTCAACTTTTTTCAATTTTACCCCCTTGGGATATATGTTCTACCCACACACATTTGGATCTCTCCTGGGGTACCGTCACACATTTTATTCCCTCATTTAATGGATATTTTCACCAAAAAGTGACGTTTTCAAAAAGTCAAAATTGGCTATAAATGACCTAATATCAAGGACGCATCGGGCGAATCGCTCTGTAACTGAAATCGGAATGCTCACTGACATTTTCCCCTCTCCGAAAGTCTGAAAAATGATGGAAAAATGACTAAGTCCAAAAAAATTTTTATTTAACTTTTTTCAGTTTTACCCCTGTGGGATATACATTCTACCCACACACATTTGGATCTCTCCTGGGGTACCCTCACAGATATTATTCCCTCATTTAATGGATATTTTCACCAAAAAGTGAAGTTTTCAAAAAGTCAGAAAATTGGCTGAAAATGACTTAATATCAAGGACTCATCGGGCGAATCGCTCTGGAACTGAAATCGGAATGCTCACTGACATTTTGCCCTCTCCGAAAGTCTGAAAAATGATGGAAAAATGACTAAGTCCAAAAAACATTTTTTTCAACTTTTTTCAATTTTACCCCCGTGTGATATATATTCTACCCACACACATTTGGAACTCTCCTGGGGTACCCTCACACATATTATTCCCTCATTTAATGGATATTTTCACCAAAAAATGAAGTTTTCAAAAAGTCAAAATTGGCTATAAACGACCTAATATCAAGGACTCATCGGGCGAATCGCTCTGTAACTGAAATCGGAATGCTCACTGACATTTTTCCCTCTCCGAAAGTCTGAAAAATGATGGAAAAATGACTAAGTCCAAAAAAATTTTTTTTCAACTTTTTTCAATTTTACCCCCGTGGGATATATGATCTACGCACACACATTTGGAACTCTCCTGTGGTACCCACGCACATATTATTCCCTCATTTAATGGATATTTTCACCAAAAAGTGAAGTTTTCAAAAAGTCAGAAAATTGGCTGAAAACGACTTAATATCAAGGGCTCATCGGGCGAATCACTCTGGAACTGAAATCGGAATACTTACTGACATTTTCCCCTCTCCGAAAGTCTGAAAAATGATGGAAAAATGACTAAGTCCAAAAAAATTTTTTTCAACTTTTTTCAATTTTACCCCCATAGGATATATATTCTACCCACACACATTTGGAACTCTCCTGGGGTACCCTCACACATATTATTCCCTCATTTAATGGATATTTTCACCAGAAAGTGAAGTTTTCAAAAAGTCAGAAAATTGGCTGAAAACGTCTTAATATCAAGAATTCATCGGGCGAATCGCTCTGGAACTGAAATCGGTATGCTCACTGACATTTTCCCCTCTCCGAAAGTCTGAAAAATGATGGAAAAATGACTAAGTCCAAAAAAATTTTTTTTTAACTTTTTTCAATTTTACACCTGTGGGATATACATTCTACCCACACACATTTGGATCTCTCCTTGGGTACCCTCACACATATTATTCCCTCATTTAATAGATATTTTCACCAAAAAGTGAAGTTTTCAAAAAGTCAGAAAATTGGCTGAAAACGACTTAATATCAAGGACTCATCGGGCGAATCACTCTGGAACTGAAATCGGAATACTCACTGATATTTTCCCCTCTCCGAAAGTCTGAAAAATGATGGAAAAATGACTAAGTCCAAAAAACATTTTTTTTTACTTTTTTCAATTTTACCCCCATGGATATATATTCTACCCACACACCTTTGGAATTCTCCTGGGGTACGCTCACACATATTATTCCCTCATTTAATGGATATTTTCACCAAAAAGTGAAGTTTTCAAAAAATCAGAAAATTGGCTGAAAACGACTTAATATCAAGAACTCATCGGGCGAATCGCTCTGGAACTGAAATCGGAATGCTCACTGACATTTTCCCCTCTCCGAAAGTCTGAAAAATGATGGAAAAATGACTAAGTCCAAAAAAATTTTTATTTAACTTTTTTCAGTTTTACCCCTGTGGGATATACATTCTACCCACACACATTTGGATCTCTCCTGGGGTACCCTCACAGATATTATTCCCTCATTTAATGGATATTTTCACCAAAAAGTGAAGTTTTCAAAAAGTCAGAAAATTGGCTGAAAATGACTTAATATCAAGGACTCATCGGGCGAATCGCTCTGGAACTGAAATCGGAATGCTCACTGACATTTTGCCCTCTCCGAAAGTCTGAAAAATGATGGAAAAATGACTAAGTCCAAAAAAAATTTTTTTCAACTTTTTTCAATTTTACCCCTTTGGGATATATGTTCTACCCACACACATTTGGATCTCTCCTGGGGTACCGTCACACATTTTATTCCCTCATTTAATGGATATTTTCACCAAAAAGTGACGTTTTCAAAAAGTCAAAATTGGCTATAAATGACCTAATATCAAGAACGCATCGGGCGAATCGCTCTGTAACTGAAATCGGAATGCTCACTGACATTTTCCCCTCTCCGAAAGTCTGAAAAATGATGGAAAAATGACTAAGTCCAAAAAAATTTTTATTTAACTTTTTTCAGTTTTACCCCTGTGGGATATACATTCTACCCACACACATTTGGATCTCTCCTGGGGTACCCTCACAGATATTATTCCCTCATTTAATGGATATTTTCACCAAAAAGTGAAGTTTTCAAAAAGTCAGAAAATTGGCTGAAAATGACTTAATATCAAGGACTCATCGGGCGAATCGCTCTGGAACTGAAATCGGAATGCTCACTGACATTTTGCCCTCTCCGAAAGTCTGAAAAATGATGGAAAAATGACTAAGTCCAAAAAACATTTTTTTCAACTTTTTTCAATTTTACCCCCGTGTGATATATATTCTACCCACACACATTTGGAACTCTCCTGGGGTACCCTCACACATATTATTCCCTCATTTAATGGATATTTTCACCAAAAAATGAAGTTTTCAAAAAGTCAAAATTGGCTATAAACGACCTAATATCAAGGACTCATCGGGCGAATCGCTCTGTAACTGAAATCGGAATGCTCACTGACATTTTTCCCTCTCCGAAAGTCTGAAAAATGATGGAAAAATGACTAAGTCCAAAAAAATTTTTTTTCAACTTTTTTCAATTTTACCCCCGTGGGATATATGATCTACGCACACACATTTGGAACTCTCCTGTGGTACCCACGCACATATTATTCCCTCATTTAATGGATATTTTCACCAAAAAGTGAAGTTTTCAAAAAGTCAGAAAATTGGCTGAAAACGACTTAATATCAAGGGCTCATCGGGCGAATCACTCTGGAACTGAAATCGGAATACTTACTGACATTTTCCCCTCTCCGAAAGTCTGAAAAATGATGGAAAAATGACTAAGTCCAAAAAAATTTTTTTCAACTTTTTTCAATTTTACCCCCATAGGATATATATTCTACCCACACACATTTGGAACTCTCCTGGGGTACCCTCACACATATTATTCCCTCATTTAATGGATATTTTCACCAGAAAGTGAAGTTTTCAAAAAGTCAGAAAATTGGCTGAAAACGTCTTAATATCAAGAACTCATCGGGCGAATCGCTCTGGAACTGAAATCGGTATGCTCACTGACATTTTCCCCTCTCCGAAAGTCTGAAAAATGATGGAAAAATGACTAAGTCCAAAAAAATTTTTTTTTAACTTTTTTCAATTTTACACCTGTGGGATATACATTCTACCCACACACATTTGGATCTCTCCTTGGGTACCCTCACACATATTATTCCCTCATTTAATGGATATTTTCACCAAAAAGTGAAGTTTTCAAAAAGTCAGAAAATTGGCTGAAAACGACTTAATATCAAGGACTCATCGGGCGAATCACTCTGGAACTGAAATCGGAATACTCACTGATATTTTCCCCACTCCGAAAGTCTGAAAAATGATGGAAAAATGACTAAGTCCAAAAAACATTTTTTTCAACTTTTTTCAATTTTACCCCCGGGGGATATATATTCTACCCACACACATTTGGAACTCTCCTGGGGTACCATCGCAAATATTATTCCCTCATTTAATGGATATTTTCACCAAAAAGTGAAGTTTTCAAAAAGTCAGAAAATTGGCTGAAAACGACTTAATATCAAGGACTCATCGGGCGAATCACTCTGGAACTGACATCAGAATACTCACTGACATTTTCCCCTCTCCGAAAGTCTGAAAAATGATGGAAAAATGACTAAGTCCAAAAAACATTTTTTTTTACTTTTTTCAATTTTACCCCCATGGATATATATTCTACCCACACACATTTGGAACTCTCCTGGGGTACGCTCACACATATTATTCCCTCATTTAATGGATATTTTCACCAAAAAGTGAAGTTTTCAAAAAATCAGAAAATTGGCTGAAAACGACTTAATATCAAGGACTCATCGGGCGAATCACTCTGGAACTGAAATCGGAATACTCACTGATATTTTCCCCTCTCCGAAAGTCTGAAAAATGATGGAAAAATGACTAAGTCCAAAAAACATTTTTTTTTACTTTTTTCAATTTTACCCCCATGGATATATATTCTACCCACACACCTTTGGAATTCTCCTGGGGTACGCTCACACATATTATTCCCTCATTTAATGGATATTTTCACCAAAAAGTGAAGTTTTCAAAAAATCAGAAAATTGGCTGAAAACGACTTAATATCAAGAACTCATCGGGCGAATCGCTCTGGAACTGAAATCGGAATGCTCACTGACATTTTCCCCTCTCCGAAAGTCTGAAAAATGATGGAAAAATGACTAAGTCCAAAAAAATTTTTATTTAACTTTTTTCAGTTTTACCCCTGTGGGATATACATTCTACCCACACACATTTGGATCTCTCCTGGGGTACCCTCACAGATATTATTCCCTCATTTAATGGATATTTTCACCAAAAAGTGAAGTTTTCAAAAAGTCAGAAAATTGGCTGAAAATGACTTAATATCAAGGACTCATCGGGCGAATCGCTCTGGAACTGAAATCGGAATGCTCACTGACATTTTGCCCTCTCCGAAAGTCTGAAAAATGATGGAAAAATGACTAAGTCCAAAAAAAATTTTTTTCAACTTTTTTCAATTTTACCCCTTTGGGATATATGTTCTACCCACACACATTTGGATCTCTCCTGGGGTACCGTCACACATTTTATTCCCTCATTTAATGGATATTTTCACCAAAAAGTGACGTTTTCAAAAAGTCAAAATTGGCTATAAATGACCTAATATCAAGAACGCATCGGGCGAATCGCTCTGTAACTGAAATCGGAATGCTCACTGACATTTTCCCCTCTCCGAAAGTCTGAAAAATGATGGAAAAATGACTAAGTCCAAAAAAATTTTTATTTAACTTTTTTCAGTTTTACCCCTGTGGGATATACATTCTACCCACACACATTTGGATCTCTCCTGGGGTACCCTCACAGATATTATTCCCTCATTTAATGGATATTTTCACCAAAAAGTGAAGTTTTCAAAAAGTCAGAAAATTGGCTGAAAATGACTTAATATCAAGGACTCATCGGGCGAATCGCTCTGGAACTGAAATCGGAATGCTCACTGACATTTTGCCCTCTCCGAAAGTCTGAAAAATGATGGAAAAATGACTAAGTCCAAAAAACATTTTTTTCAACTTTTTTCAATTTTACCCCCGTGTGATATATATTCTACCCACACACATTTGGAACTCTCCTGGGGTACCCTCACACATATTATTCCCTCATTTAATGGATATTTTCACCAAAAAATGAAGTTTTCAAAAAGTCAAAATTGGCTATAAACGACCTAATATCAAGGACTCATCGGGCGAATCGCTCTGTAACTGAAATCGGAATGCTCACTGACATTTTTCCCTCTCCGAAAGTCTGAAAAATGATGGAAAAATGACTAAGTCCAAAAAAATTTTTTTTCAACTTTTTTCAATTTTACCCCCGTGGGATATATGATCTACGCACACACATTTGGAACTCTCCTGTGGTACCCACGCACATATTATTCCCTCATTTAATGGATATTTTCACCAAAAAGTGAAGTTTTCAAAAAGTCAGAAAATTGGCTGAAAACGACTTAATATCAAGGGCTCATCGGGCGAATCACTCTGGAACTGAAATCGGAATACTTACTGACATTTTCCCCTCTCCGAAAGTCTGAAAAATGATGGAAAAATGACTAAGTCCAAAAAAATTTTTTTCAACTTTTTTCAATTTTACCCCCATAGGATATATATTCTACCCACACACATTTGGAACTCTCCTGGGGTACCCTCACACATATTATTCCCTCATTTAATGGATATTTTCACCAAAAAGTGAAGTTTTCAAAAAGTCAGAAAATTGGCTGAAAACGTCTTAATATCAAGAACTCATCGGGCGAATCGCTCTGGAACTGAAATCGGTATGCTCACTGACATTTTCCCCTCTCCGAAAGTCTGAAAAATGATGGAAAAATGACTAAGTCCAAAAAAATTTTTTTTTAACTTTTTTCAATTTTACACCTGTGGGATATACATTCTACCCACACACATTTGGATCTCTCCTTGGGTACCCTCACACATATTATTCCCTCATTTAATGGATATTTTCACCAAAAAGTGAAGTTTTCAAAAAGTCAGAAAATTGGCTGAAAACGACTTAATATCAAGGACTCATCGGGCGAATCACTCTGGAACTGAAATCGGAATACTCACTGATATTTTCCCCACTCCGAAAGTCTGAAAAATGATGGAAAAATGACTAAGTCCAAAAAACATTTTTTTCAACTTTTTTCAATTTTACCCCCGGGGGATATATATTCTACCCACACACATTTGGAACTCTCCTGGGGTACCATCGCAAATATTATTCCCTCATTTAATGGATATTTTCACCAAAAAGTGAAGTTTTCAAAAAGTCAGAAAATTGGCTGAAAACGACTTAATATCAAGGACTCATCGGGCGAATCACTCTGGAACTGACATCAGAATACTCACTGACATTTTCCCCTCTCCGAAAGTCTGAAAAATGATGGAAAAATGACTAAGTCCAAAAAACATTTTTTTTTACTTTTTTCAATTTTACCCCCATGGATATATATTCTACCCACACACATTTGGAACTCTCCTGGGGTACGCTCACACATATTATTCCCTCATTTAATGGATATTTTCACCAAAAAGTGAAGTTTTCAAAAAATCAGAAAATTGGCTGAAAACGACTTAATATCAACAACTCATCGGGCGAATCGCTCTGGAACTGAAATCGGAATGCTCACTGACATTTTCCCCTCTCCGAAAGTCTGAAAAATGATGGAAAAATTACTAAGTTCCAAAAATTTTTTTTTTAACTTTTTTCAATTTTAGCCCTGTGGGATATACATTCTACCCACACACATTTGGATCTCTCCTGGGGTACCCTCACACATATTATTCCCTCATTTAATGGATATTTTCACCAAAAAGTGAAGTTTTCAAAAAGTCAGAAAATTGGCTGAAAACGACTTAATATCAAGGACTCATCGGGCAAATCGCTCTGGAACTGAAATCGGAATGCTCACTGACATTTTTCCCTCTCCGAAAGTCTGAAAAATGATGGAAAAATTAATAAGTCCAAAAAAAATTTTTTTTTACTTTTTTCAATTTTACCCCTGTGGGATATACATTCTACCCACACACATTTATGTCTCTCCTGGGGTACCCTCACACATATTATTCCCTCATTTAATGGATATTTTCACCAAAAAGTGAAGTTTTCAAAAAGTCAGAAAATTGGCTGAAAACGACTTAATATCAAGGACTCATCGGGCGAATCACTCTGGAACTGAAATCGGAATACTCACTGACATTTTTCCCTCTCCGAAAGTCTGAAAAATGATGGAAAAATGACTAAGTCCAAAAAACATTTTTTTCAACTTTTTTCAATTTTACCCCCGTGGGATATATATTCTACCCACACACATTTGGAACTCTCCTGGGGTACCCTCGCACATATTATTCCCTCATTTAATGGATATTTTCACCAAAAAGTGAAGTTTTCAAAAAGTCAGAAAATTGGCTGAAAACGACTTAATATCAAGGACTCATCATGCGAATCACTCTGGAACTGAAATCAGAATGCTCAGTGACATTTTTCCCTCTCCAAAAGTCTGAAAAATGATGGAAAAATGACTAAGTCCAAAAAACATTTTTTTAAACTTTTTTCAATTTTACCCCCATGGGATATATATTCTACCCACACACATTTGGAACTCTCCTGGGGTACCCTCACACATATTATTCCCTCATTTAATGGATATTTTCACCAAAAAGTGAAGTTTTCAAAAAGTCAGAAAATTGGCTGAAAACGACTTAATATCAAGGACTCATCGGGTGAATCACTCTGGAACTGAAATCGGAATACTCACTGACATTTTCCCCTCTCCGAAAGTCTGAAAAATGATGGAAAAATGACTAAGTCCAAAAAAATTTTTTTTTAACTTTTTTCGATTTTACCCCCATGGGATATATATTCTACCCACCCACATTTGGAACTCTCCTGGGGTACCCTCACACATATTATTCCCTCATTTAATGGTCATTTTCACCAAAAAGTGAAGTTTTCAAAAAGTCAAAATTGGCTATAAATGACCTAATATCAAGGACTCATCGGGCGAATCGCTCTGTAACTGAAATCGGAATGCTCACTGACAATTTTCCCTCTCCGAAAGTCTGAAAAATGATGGAAAAATGACTAAGTCCAGAAAAAAATTTTTTCAACTTTTTTCAATTTTACCCCCGTGGGATATATGTTCTTCCCACACACATTTGGAACTCTCCTGGGGTACCCTCACACATATTATTCCCTCATTTAATGGATATTTTCACCAAAAAGTGAAGTTTTCAAAAAGTCAGAAAATTGGCTGAAAACGACTTAATATCAAGGACTCATCGGGCGAAACACTCTGGAACTGAAATCGGAATACTCACTGACATTTTCCCCTCTCCGAAAGTCTGAAAAATGATGGAAAAATGACTAAGTCCAAAAAACATTTTTTTCAACTTTTTTCAATTTTACCCCCGTGTGATATATATTCTACCCACACACATTTGGAACTCTCCTGGGGTACCCTCACACATATTATTCCCTCATTTAATGGATATTTTCACCAAAAAATGAAGTTTTCAAAAAGTCAAAATTGGCTATAAACGACCTAATATCAAGGACTCATCGGGCGAATCGCTCTGTAACTGAAATCGGAATGCTCACTGACATTTTTCCCTCTCCGAAAGTCTGAAAAATGATGGAAAAATGACTAAGTCCAAAAAAATTTTTTTTCAACTTTTTTCAATTTTACCCCCGTGGGATATATGATCTACGCACACACATTTGGAACTCTCCTGTGGTACCCACGCACATATTATTCCCTCATTTAATGGATATTTTCACCAAAAAGTGAAGTTTTCAAAAAGTCAGAAAATTGGCTGAAAACGACTTAATATCAAGGGCTCATCGGGCGAATCACTCTGGAACTGAAATCGGAATACTTACTGACATTTTCCCCTCTCCGAAAGTCTGAAAAATGATGGAAAAATGACTAAGTCCAAAAAAATTTTTTTCAACTTTTTTCAATTTTACCCCCATAGGATATATATTCTACCCACACACATTTGGAACTCTCCTGGGGTACCCTCACACATATTATTCCCTCATTTAATGGATATTTTCACCAGAAAGTGAAGTTTTCAAAAAGTCAGAAAATTGGCTGAAAACGTCTTAATATCAAGAACTCATCGGGCGAATCGCTCTGGAACTGAAATCGGTATGCTCACTGACATTTTCCCCTCTCCGAAAGTCTGAAAAATGATGGAAAAATGACTAAGTCCAAAAAAATTTTTTTTTAACTTTTTTCAATTTTACACCTGTGGGATATACATTCTACCCACACACATTTGGATCTCTCCTTGGGTACCCTCACACATATTATTCCCTCATTTAATGGATATTTTCACCAAAAAGTGAAGTTTTCAAAAAGTCAGAAAATTGGCTGAAAACGACTTAATATCAAGGACTCATCGGGCGAATCACTCTGGAACTGAAATCGGAATACTCACTGATATTTTCCCCTCTCCGAAAGTCTGAAAAATGATGGAAAAATGACTAAGTCCAAAAAACATTTTTTTCAACTTTTTTCAATTTTACCCCCGGGGGATATATATTCTACCCACACACATTTGGAACTCTCCTGGGGTACCATCGCAAATATTATTCCCTCATTTAATGGATATTTTCACCAAAAAGTGAAGTTTTCAAAAAGTCAGAAAATTGGCTGAAAACGACTTAATATCAAGGACTCATCGGGCGAATCACTCTGGAACTGACATCAGAATACTCACTGACATTTTCCCCTCTCCGAAAGTCTGAAAAATGATGGAAAAATGACTAAGTCCAAAAAACATTTTTTTTTACTTTTTTCAATTTTACCCCCATGGATATATATTCTACCCACACACATTTGGAACTCTCCTGGGGTACGCTCACACATATTATTCCCTCATTTAATGGATATTTTCACCAAAAAGTGAAGTTTTCAAAAAATCAGAAAATTGGCTGAAAACGACTTAATATCAAGAACTCATCGGGCGAATCGCTCTGGAACTGAAATCGGAATGCTCACTGACATTTTCCCCTCTCCGAAAGTCTGAAAAATGATGGAAAAATTACTAAGTTCCAAAAAATTTTTTTTTAACTTTTTTCAATTTTACCCCTGTGGGATATACATTCTACCCACACACATTTGGATCTCTCCTGGGGTACCCTCACACATATTATTCCCTCATTTAATGGATATTTTCACCAAAAAGTGAAGTTTTCAAAAAGTCAGAAAATTGGCTGAAAACGACTTAATATCAAGGACTCATCGGGCAAATCGCTCTGGAACTGAAATCGGAATGCTCACTGACATTTTTCCCTCTCCGAAAGTCTGAAAAATGATGGAAAAATTAATAAGTCCAAAAAAAATTTTTTTTTACTTTTTTCAATTTTACCCCTGTGGGATATACATTCTACCCACACACATTTATGTCTCTCCTGGGGTACCCTCACACATATTATTCCCTCATTTAATGGATATTTTCACCAAAAAGTGAAGTTTTCAAAAAGTCAGAAAATTGGCTGAAAACGACTTAATATCAAGGACTCATCGGGCGAATCACTCTGGAACTGAAATCGGAATACTCACTGACATTTTCCCCTCTCCGAAAGTCTGAAAAATGATGGAAAAATGACTAAGTCCAAAAAACATTTTTTTCAACTTTTTTCAATTTTACCCCCGTGGGATATATATTCTACCCACACACATTTGGAACTCTCCTGGGGTACCCTCGCACATATTATTCCCTCATTTAATGGATATTTTCACCAAAAAGTGAAGTTTTCAAAAAGTCAGAAAATTGGCTGAAAACGACTTAATATCAAGGACTCATCATGCGAATCACTCTGGAACTGAAATCAGAATGCTCAGTGACATTTTTCCCTCTCCAAAAGTCTGAAAAATGATGGAAAAATGACTAAGTCCAAAAAACATTTTTTTAAACTTTTTTCAATTTTACCCCCATGGGATATATATTCTACCCACACACATTTGGAACTCTCCTGGGGTACCCTCACACATATTATTCCCTCATTTAATGGATATTTTCACCAAAAAGTGAAGTTTTCAAAAAGTCAGAAAATTGGCTGAAAACGACTTAATATCAAGGACTCATCGGGTGAATCACTCTGGAACTGAAATCGGAATACTCACTGACATTTTCCCCTCTCCGAAAGTCTGAAAAATGATGGAAAAATGACTAAGTCCAAAAAAATTTTTTTTTAACTTTTTTCGATTTTACCCCCATGGGATATATATTCTACCCACCCACATTTGGAACTCTCCTGGGGTACCCTCACACATATTATTCCCTCATTTAATGGTCATTTTCACCAAAAAGTGAAGTTTTCAAAAAGTCAAAATTGGCTATAAATGACCTAATATCAAGGACTCATCGGGCGAATCGCTCTGTAACTGAAATCGGAATGCTCACTGACAATTTTCCCTCTCCGAAAGTCTGAAAAATGATGGAAAAATGACTAAGTCCAGAAAAAAATTTTTTCAACTTTTTTCAATTTTACCCCCGTGGGATATATGTTCTTCCCACACACATTTGGAACTCTCCTGGGGTACCCTCACACATATTATTCCCTCATTTAATGGATATTTTCACCAAAAAGTGAAGTTTTCAAAAAGTCAGAAAATTGGCTGAAAACGACTTAATATCAAGGACTCATCGGGCGAAACACTCTGGAACTGAAATCGGAATACTCACTGACATTTTCCCCTCTCCGAAAGTCTGAAAAATGATGGAAAAATGACTAAGTCCAAAAAACATTTTTTTCAACTTTTTTCAATTTTACCCCCGTGTGATATATATTCTACCCACACACATTTGGAACTCTCCTGGGGTACCCTCACACATATTATTCCCTCATTTAATGGATATTTTCACCAAAAAATGAAGTTTTCAAAAAGTCAAAATTGGCTATAAACGACCTAATATCAAGGACTCATCGGGCGAATCGCTCTGTAACTGAAATCGGAATGCTCACTGACATTTTTCCCTCTCCGAAAGTCTGAAAAATGATGGAAAAATGACTAAGTCCAAAAAAATTTTTTTTCAACTTTTTTCAATTTTACCCCCGTGGGATATATGATCTACGCACACACATTTGGAACTCTCCTGTGGTACCCACGCACATATTATTCCCTCATTTAATGGATATTTTCACCAAAAAGTGAAGTTTTCAAAAAGTCAGAAAATTGGCTGAAAACGACTTAATATCAAGGGCTCATCGGGCGAATCACTCTGGAACTGAAATCGGAATACTTACTGACATTTTCCCCTCTCCGAAAGTCTGAAAAATGATGGAAAAATGACTAAGTCCAAAAAAATTTTTTTCAACTTTTTTCAATTTTACCCCCATAGGATATATATTCTACCCACACACATTTGGAACTCTCCTGGGGTACCCTCACACATATTATTCCCTCATTTAATGGATATTTTCACCAGAAAGTGAAGTTTTCAAAAAGTCAGAAAATTGGCTGAAAACGTCTTAATATCAAGAACTCATCGGGCGAATCGCTCTGGAACTGAAATCGGTATGCTCACTGACATTTTCCCCTCTCCGAAAGTCTGAAAAATGATGGAAAAATGACTAAGTCCAAAAAAATTTTTTTTTAACTTTTTTCAATTTTACACCTGTGGGATATACATTCTACCCACTCACATTTGGATCTCTCCTTGGGTACCCTCACACATATTATTCCCTCATTTAATGGATATTTTCACCAAAAAGTGAAGTTTTCAAAAAGTCAGAAAATTGGCTGAAAACGACTTAATATCAAGGACTCATCGGGCGAATCACTCTGGAACTGAAATCGGAATACTCACTGATATTTTCCCCTCTCCGAAAGTCTGAAAAATGATGGAAAAATGACTAAGTCCAAAAAACATTTTTTTCAACTTTTTTCAATTTTACCCCCATGGATATATATTCTACCCACACACATTTGGAACTCTCCTGGGGTACCATCGCAAATATTATTCCCTCATTTAATGGATATTTTCACCAAAAAGTGAAGTTTTCAAAAAGTCAGAAAATTGGCTGAAAACGACTTAATATCAAGGACTCATCGGGCGAATCACTCTGGAACTGACATCAGAATACTCACTGACATTTTCCCCTCTCCGAAAGTCTGAAAAATGATGGAAAAATGACTAAGTCCAAAAAACATTTTTTTTTACTTTTTTCAATTTTACCCCCATGGATATATATTCTACCCACACACATTTGGAACTCTCCTGGGGTACGCTCACACATATTATTCCCTCATTTAATGGATATTTTCACCAAAAAGTGAAGTTTTCAAAAAATCAGAAAATTGGCTGAAAACGACTTAATATCAAGAACTCATCGGGCGAATCGCTCTGGAACTGAAATCGGAATGCTCACTGACATTTTCCCCTCTCCGAAAGTCTGAAAAATGATGGAAAAATTACTAAGTTCCAAAAATTTTTTTTTTAACTTTTTTCAATTTTACCCCTGTGGGATATACATTCTACCCACACACATTTGGATCTCTCCTGGGGTACCCTCACACATATTATTCCCTCATTTAATGGATATTTTCACCAAAAAGTGAAGTTTTCAAAAAGTCAGAAAATTGGCTGAAAACGACTTAATATCAAGGACTCATCGGGCAAATCGCTCTGGAACTGAAATCGGAATGCTCACTGACATTTTTCCCTCTCCGAAAGTCTGAAAAATGATGGAAAAATTAATAAGTCCAAAAAAAATTTTTTTTTACTTTTTTCAATTTTACCCCTGTGGGATATACATTCTACCCACACACATTTATGTCTCTCCTGGGGTACCCTCACACATATTATTCCCTCATTTAATGGATATTTTCACCAAAAAGTGAAGTTTTCAAAAAGTCAGAAAATTGGCTGAAAACGACTTAATATCAAGGACTCATCGGGCGAAACACTCTGGAACTGAAATCGGAATACTCACTGACATTTTCCCCTCTCCGAAAGTCTGAAAAATGATGGAAAAATGACTAAGTCCAAAAAACATTTTTTTCAACTTTTTTCAATTTTACCCCCGTGTGATATATATTCTACCCACACACATTTGGAACTCTCCTGGGGTACCCTCACACATATTATTCCCTCATTTAATGGATATTTTCACCAAAAAATGAAGTTTTCAAAAAGTCAAAATTGGCTATAAACGACCTAATATCAAGGACTCATCGGGCGAATCGCTCTGTAACTGAAATCGGAATGCTCACTGACATTTTTCCCTCTCCGAAAGTCTGAAAAATGATGGAAAAATGACTAAGTCCAAAAAAATTTTTTTTCAACTTTTTTCAATTTTACCCCCGTGGGATATATGATCTACGCACACACATTTGGAACTCTCCTGTGGTACCCTCACACATATTATTCCCTCATTTAATGGATATTTTCACCAGAAAGTGAAGTTTTCAAAAAGTCAGAAAATTGGCTGAAAACGTCTTAATATCAAGAACTCATCGGGCGAATCGCTCTGGAACTGAAATCGGTATGCTCACTGACATTTTCCCCTCTCCGAAAGTCTGAAAAATGATGGAAAAATGACTAAGTCCAAAAAAATTTTTTTTTAACTTTTTTCAATTTTACACCTGTGGGATATACATTCTACCCACACACATTTGGAACTCTCCTGGGGTACCCTCACACATATTATTCCCTCATTTAATGGATATTTTCACCAGAAAGTGAAGTTTTCAAAAAGTCAGAAAATTGGCTGAAAACGTCTTAATATCAAGAACTCATCGGGCGAATCGCTCTGGAACTGAAATCGGTATGCTCACTGACATTTTCCCCTCTCCGAAAGTCTGAAAAATGATGGAAAAATGACTAAGTCCAAAAAAATTTTTTTTTAACTTTTTTCAATTTTACACCTGTGGGATATACATTCTACCCACACACATTTGGATCTCTCCTTGGGTACCCTCACACATATTATTCCCTCATTTAATGGATATTTTCACCAAAAAGTGAAGTTTTCAAAAAGTCAGAAAATTGGCTGAAAACGACTTAATATCAAGGACTCATCGGGCGAATCACTCTGGAACTGAAATCGGAATACTCACTGATATTTTCCCCTCTCCGAAAGTCTGAAAAATGATGGAAAAATGACTAAGTCCAAAAAACATTTTTTTCAACTTTTTTCAATTTTACCCCCATGGATATATATTCTACCCACACACATTTGGAACTCTCCTGGGGTACGCTCACACATATTATTCCCTCATTTAATGGATATTTTCACCAAAAAGTGAAGTTTTCAAAAAATCAGAAAATTGGCTGAAAACGACTTAAAATCAAGAACTCATCGGGCGAATCGCTCTGGAACTGAAATCGGAATGCTCACTGACATTTTCCCCTCTCCGAAAGTCTGAAAAATGATGGAAAAATTACTAAGTCCCAAAAATTTTTTTTTTAACTTTTTTCAATTTTACCCCTGTGGGATATACATTCTACCCACACACATTTGGATCTCTACTGGGGTACCCTCACACATATTATTCCCTCATTTAATGGATATTTTCACCAAAAAGTGAAGTTTTCAAAAAGTCAGAAAATTGGCTGAAAACGACTTAATATCAAGGACTCATCGGGCGAATCACTCTGGAACTGAAATCGGAATACTCACTGACATTTTCCCCTCTCCGAAAGTCTGAAAAATGATGGAAAAATGACTAAGTCCAAAAAACATTTTTTTCAACTTTTTTCAATTTTACCCCCGTGGGATATATATTCTACCCACACACATTTGGAACTCTCCTGGGGTACCCTCGCACATATTATTCCCTCATTTAATGGATATTTTCACCAAAAAGTGAAGTTTTCAAAAAGTCAGAAAATTGGCTGAAAACGACTTAATATCAAGGACTCATCATGCGAATCACTCTGGAACTGAAATCAGAATGCTCAGTGACATTTTTCCCTCTCCAAAAGTCTGAAAAATGATGGAAAAATGACTAAGTCCAAAAAACATTTTTTTAAACTTTTTTCAATTTTACCCCCATGGGATATATATTCTACCCACACACATTTGGAACTCTCCTGGGGTACCCTCACACATATTATTCCCTCATTTAATGGATATTTTCACCAAAAAGTGAAGTTTTCAAAAAGTCAGAAAATTGGCTGAAAACGACTTAATATCAAGGACTCATCGGGTGAATCACTCTGGAACTGAAATCGGAATACTCACTGACATTTTCCCCTCTCCGAAAGTCTGAAAAATGATGGAAAAATGACTAAGTCCAAAAAAATTTTTTTTTAACTTTTTTCGATTTTACCCCCATGGGATATATATTCTACCCACCCACATTTGGAACTCTCCTGGGGTACCCTCACACATATTATTCCCTCATTTAATGGTCATTTTCACCAAAAAGTGAAGTTTTCAAAAAGTCAAAATTGGCTATAAATGACCTAATATCAAGGACTCATCGGGCGAATCGCTCTGTAACTGAAATCGGAATGCTCACTGACAATTTTCCCTCTCCGAAAGTCTGAAAAATGATGGAAAAATGACTAAGTCCAGAAAAAAATTTTTTCAACTTTTTTCAATTTTACCCCGTGGGATATATGTTCTACCCACACACATTTGGAACTCTCCTGGGGTACCCTCACACATATTATTCCCTCATTTAATGGATATTTTCACCAAAAAGTGAAGTTTTCAAAAAGTCAGAAAATTGGCTGAAAACGACTTAATATCAAGGACTCATCGGGCGAAACACTCTGGAACTGAAATCGGAATACTCACTGACATTTTCCCCTCTCCGAAAGTCTGAAAAATGATGGAAAAATGACTAAGTCCAAAAAACATTTTTTTCAACTTTTTTCAATTTTACCCCCGTGTGATATATATTCTACCCACACACATTTGGAACTCTCCTGGGGTACCCTCACACATATTATTCCCTCATTTAATGGATATTTTCACCAAAAAATGAAGTTTTCAAAAAGTCAAAATTGGCTATAAACGACCTAATATCAAGGACTCATCGGGCGAATCGCTCTGTAACTGAAATCGGAATGCTCACTGACATTTTTCCCTCTCCGAAAGTCTGAAAAATGATGGAAAAATGACTAAGTCCAAAAAAATTTTTTTTCAACTTTTTTCAATTTTACCCCCGTGGGATATATGATCTACGCACACACATTTGGAACTCTCCTGTGGTACCCACGCACATATTATTCCCTCATTTAATGGATATTTTCACCAAAAAGTGAAGTTTTCAAAAAGTCAGAAAATTGGCTGAAAACGACTTAATATCAAGGGCTCATCGGGCGAATCACTCTGGAACTGAAATCGGAATACTTACTGACATTTTCCCCTCTCCGAAAGTCTGAAAAATGATGGAAAAATGACTAAGTCCAAAAAAATTTTTTTCAACTTTTTTCAATTTTACCCCCATAGGATATATATTCTACCCACACACATTTGGAACTCTCCTGGGGTACCCTCACACATATTATTCCCTCATTTAATGGATATTTTCACCAGAAAGTGAAGTTTTCAAAAAGTCAGAAAATTGGCTGAAAACGT
This sequence comes from Phyllobates terribilis, assembly GCF_046119375.1. Taxonomy (NCBI): domain Eukaryota; kingdom Metazoa; phylum Chordata; class Amphibia; order Anura; family Dendrobatidae; genus Phyllobates; species Phyllobates terribilis. Next base: position 3,473,372 of record NW_027362966.1, on the reverse strand, counting down.
CTTAATATCAAGAACTCATCGGGCGAATCGCTCTGGAACTGAAATCGGTATGCTCACTGACATTTTCCCCTCTCCGAAAGTCTGAAAAATGATGGAAAAATGACTAAGTCCAAAAAAATTTTTTTTTAACTTTTTTCAATTTTACACCTGTGGGATATACATTCTACCCACACACATTTGGATCTCTCCTTGGGTACCCTCACACATATTATTCCCTCATTTAATGGATATTTTCACCAAAAAGTGAAGTTTTCAAAAAGTCAGAAAATTGGCTGAAAACTACTTAATATCAAGGACTCATCGGGCGAATCACTCTGGAACTGAAATCGGAATACTCACTGATATTTTCCCCTCTCCGAAAGTCTGAAAAATGATGGAAAAATGACTAAGTCCAAAAAACATTTTTTTCAACTTTTTTCAATTTTACCCCCGGGGGATATATATTCTACCCACACACATTTGGAACTCTCCTGGGGTACCATCGCACATATTATTCCCTCATTTAATGGATATTTTCACCAAAAAGTGAAGTTTTCAAAAAGTCAGAAAATTGGCTGAAAACGACTTAATATCAAGGACTCATCGGGCGAATCACTCTGGAACTGACATCAGAATACTCACTGACATTTTCCCCTCTCCGAAAGTCTGAAAAATGATGGAAAAATGACTAAGTCCAAAAAACATTTTTTTTTACTTTTTTCAATTTTACCCCCATGGATATATATTCTACCCACACACATTTGGAACTCTCCTGGGGTACGCTCACACATATTATTCCCTCATTTAATGGATATTTTCACCAAAAAGTGAAGTTTTCAAAAAATCAGAAAATTGGCTGAAAACGACTTAATATCAAGAACTCATCGGGCGAATCGCTCTGGAACTGAAATCGGAATGCTCACTGACATTTTCCCCTCTCCGAAAGTCTGAAAAATGATGGAAAAATTACTAAGTCCCAAAAATTTTTTTTTTTACTTTTTTCAATTTTACCCCTGTGGGATATACATTCTACCCACACACATTTGGATCTCTCCTGGGGTACCCTCACACATATTATTCCCTCATTTAATGGATATTTTCACCAAAAAGTGAAGTTTTCAAAAAGTCAGAAAATTGGCTGAAAACGACTTAATATCAAGGACTCATCGGGCAAATCGCTCTGGAACTGAAATCGGAATGCTCACTGACATTTTTCCCTCTCCGAAAGTCTGAAAAATGATGGAAAAATTAATAAGTCCAAAAAAATTTTTTTTTTACTTTTTTCAATTTTACCCCCATGGATATATATTCTACCCACACACATTTGGAACTCTCCTGGGGTACGCTCACACATATTATTCCCTCATTTAATGGATATTTTCACCAAAAAGTGAAGTTTTCAAAAAATCAGAAAATTGGCTGAAAACGACTTAATATCAAGGACTCATCGGGCGAATCACTCTGGAACTGAAATCGGAATACTCACTGACATTTTACCCTCTCCGAAAGTCTGAAAAATGATGGAAAAATGACTAAGTCCAAAAAACATTTTTTTCAACTTTTTTCAATTTTACCCCCGTGGGATATATATTCTACCCACACACATTTGGAACTCTCCTGGGGTACCCTCGCACATATTATTCCCTCATTTAATGGATATTTTCACCAAAAAGTGAAGTTTTCAAAAAGTCAGAAAATTGGCTGAAAACGACTTAATATCAAGGACTCATCATGCGAATCACTCTGGAACTGAAATCAGAATGCTCAGTGACATTTTTCCCTCTCCAAAAGTCTGAAAAATGATGGAAAAATGACTAAGTCCAAAAAACATTTTTTTAAACTTTTTTCAATTTTACCCCCATGGGATATATGTTCTACCCACACACCTTTGGAACTCTCCTGGGGTACCCTCACACATATTATTCCCTCATTTAATGGATATTTTCACCAAAAAGTGAAGTTTTCAAAAAGTCAGAAAATTGGCTGAAAACGACTTAATATCAAGGACTCATCGGGCGAAACACTCTGGAACTGAAATCGGAATACTCACTGACATTTTCCCCTCTCCGAAAGTCTGAAAAATGATGGAAAAATGACTAAGTCCAAAAAACATTTTTTTCAACTTTTTTCAATTTTACCCCCGTGTGATATATATTCTACCCACACACATTTGGAACTCTCCTGGGGTACCCTCACACATATTATTCCCTCATTTAATGGATATTTTCACCAAAAAATGAAGTTTTCAAAAAGTCAAAATTGGCTATAAACGACCTAATATCAAGGACTCATCGGGCGAATCGCTCTGTAACTGAAATCGGAATGCTCACTGACATTTTTCCCTCTCCGAAAGTCTGAAAAATGATGGAAAAATGACTAAGTCCAAAAAAATTTTTTTTCAACTTTTTTCAATTTTACCCCCGTGGGATATATGATCTACGCACACACATTTGGAACTCTCCTGTGGTACCCACGCACATATTATTCCCTCATTTAATGGATATTTTCACCAAAAAGTGAAGTTTTCAAAAAGTCAGAAAATTGGCTGAAAACGACTTAATATCAAGGGCTCATCGGGCGAATCACTCTGGAACTGAAATCGGAATACTTACTGACATTTTCCCCTCTCCGAAAGTCTGAAAAATGATGGAAAAATGACTAAGTCCAAAAAAATTTTTTTCAACTTTTTTCAATTTTACCCCCATAGGATATATATTCTACCCACACACATTTGGAACTCTCCTGGGGTACCCTCACACATATTATTCCCTCATTTAATGGATATTTTCACCAGAAAGTGAAGTTTTCAAAAAGTCAGAAAATTGGCTGAAAACGTCTTAATATCAAGAACTCATCGGGCGAATCGCTCTGGAACTGAAATCGGTATGCTCACTGACATTTTCCCCTCTCCGAAAGTCTGAAAAATGATGGAAAAATGACTAAGTCCAAAAAAATTTTTTTTTAACTTTTTTCAATTTTACACCTGTGGGATATACATTCTACCCACACACATTTGGATCTCTCCTTGGGTACCCTCACACATATTATTCCCTCATTTAATGGATATTTTCACCAAAAAGTGAAGTTTTCAAAAAGTCAGAAAATTGGCTGAAAACTACTTAATATCAAGGACTCATCGGGCGAATCACTCTGGAACTGAAATCGGAATACTCACTGATATTTTCCCCTCTCCGAAAGTCTGAAAAATGATGGAAAAATGACTAAGTCCAAAAAACATTTTTTTCAACTTTTTTCAATTTTACCCCCGGGGGATATATATTCTACCCACACACATTTGGAACTCTCCTGGGGTACCATCGCACATATTATTCCCTCATTTAATGGATATTTTCACCAAAAAGTGAAGTTTTCAAAAAGTCAGAAAATTGGCTGAAAACGACTTAATATCAAGGACTCATCGGGCGAATCACTCTGGAACTGACATCAGAATACTCACTGACATTTTCCCCTCTCCGAAAGTCTGAAAAATGATGGAAAAATGACTAAGTCCAAAAAACATTTTTTTTTACTTTTTTCAATTTTACCCCCATGGATATATATTCTACCCACACACATTTGGAACTCTCCTGGGGTACGCTCACACATATTATTCCCTCATTTAATGGATATTTTCACCAAAAAGTGAAGTTTTCAAAAAATCAGAAAATTGGCTGAAAACGACTTAATATCAAGAACTCATCGGGCGAATCGCTCTGGAACTGAAATCGGAATGCTCACTGACATTTTCCCCTCTCCGAAAGTCTGAAAAATGATGGAAAAATTACTAAGTCCCAAAAATTTTTTTTTTAACTTTTTTCAATTTTACCCCTGTGGGATATACATTCTACCCACACACATTTGGATCTCTCCTGGGGTACCCTCACACATATTATTCTCTCATTTAATGGATATTTTCACCAAAAAGTGAAGTTTTCAAAAAGTCAGAAAATTGGCTGAAAACGACTTAATATCAAGGACTCATTGGGCAAATCGCTCTGGAACTGAAATCGGAATGCTCACTGACATTTTTCCCTCTCCGAAAGTCTGAAAAATGATGGAAAAATTAATAAGTCCAAAAAAATTTTTTTTTTACTTTTTTCAATTTTACCCCTGTGGGATATACATTCTACCCACACACATTTAGGTCTCTCCTGGGGTACCCTCACACATATTATTCCCTCATTTAATGGATATTTTCACCAAAAAGTGAAGTTTTCAAAAAGTCAGAAAATTGGCTGAAAACGACTTAATATCAAGGACTCATCGGGCGAAACACTCTGGAACTGAAATCGGAATACTCACTGACATTTTCCCCTCTCCGAAAGTCTGAAAAATGATGGAAAAATGACTAAGTCCAAAAAACATTTTTTTCAACTTTTTTCAATTTTACCCCCGTGTGATATATATTCTACCCACACACATTTGGAACTCTCCTGGGGTACCCTCACACATATTATTCCCTCATTTAATGGATATTTTCACCAAAAAATGAAGTTTTCAAAAAGTCAAAATTGGCTATAAACGACCTAATATCAAGGACTCATCGGGCGAATCGCTCTGTAACTGAAATCGGAATGCTCACTGACATTTTTCCCTCTCCGAAAGTCTGAAAAATGATGGAAAAATGACTAAGTCCAAAAAAATTTTTTTTCAACTTTTTTCAATTTTACCCCCGTGGGATATATGATCTACGCACACACATTTGGAACTCTCCTGTGGTACCCACGCACATATTATTCCCTCATTTAATGGATATTTTCACCAAAAAGTGAAGTTTTCAAAAAGTCAGAAAATTGGCTGAAAACGACTTAATATCAAGGGCTCATCGGGCGAATCACTCTGGAACTGAAATCGGAATACTTACTGACATTTTCCCCTCTCCGAAAGTCTGAAAAATGATGGAAAAATGACTAAGTCCAAAAAAATTTTTTTCAACTTTTTTCAATTTTACCCCCATAGGATATATATTCTACCTACACACATTTGGAACTCTCCTGGGGTACCCTCACACATATTATTCCCTCATTTAATGGATATTTTCACCAGAAAGTGAAGTTTTCAAAAAGTCAGAAAATTGGCTGAAAACGTCTTAATATCAAGAACTCATCGGGCGAATCGCTCTGGAACTGAAATCGGTATGCTCACTGACATTTTCCCCTCTCCGAAAGTCTGAAAAATGATGGAAAAATGACTAAGTCCAAAAAAATTTTTTTTTAACTTTTTTCAATTTTACACCTGTGGGATATACATTCTACCCACACACATTTGGATCTCTCCTTGGGTACCCTCACACATATTATTCCCTCATTTAATGGATATTTTCACCAAAAAGTGAAGTTTTCAAAAAGTCAGAAAATTGGCTGAAAACTACTTAATATCAAGGACTCATCGGGCGAATCACTCTGGAACTGAAATCGGAATACTCACTGATATTTTCCCCTCTCCGAAAGTCTGAAAAATGATGGAAAAATGACTAAGTCCAAAAAACATTTTTTTCAACTTTTTTCAATTTTACCCCCGGGGGATATATATTCTACCCACACACATTTGGAACTCTCCTGGGGTACCATCGCACATATTATTCCCTCATTTAATGGATATTTTCACCAAAAAGTGAAGTTTTCAAAAAGTCAGAAAATTGGCTGAAAACGACTTAATATCAAGGACTCATCGGGCGAATCACTCTGGAACTGACATCAGAATACTCACTGACATTTTCCCCTCTCCGAAAGTCTGAAAAATGATGGAAAAATGACTAAGTCCAAAAAACATTTTTTTTTACTTTTTTCAATTTTACCCCCATGGATATATATTCTACCCACACACATTTGGAACTCTCCTGGGGTACGCTCACACATATTATTCCCTCATTTAATGGATATTTTCACCAAAAAGTGAAGTTTTCAAAAAATCAGAAAATTGGCTGAAAACGACTTAATATCAAGAACTCATCGGGCGAATCGCTCTGGAACTGAAATCGGAATGCTCACTGACATTTTCCCCTCTCCGAAAGTCTGAAAAATGATGGAAAAATTACTAAGTCCCAAAAATTTTTTTTTTAACTTTTTTCAATTTTACCCCTGTGGGATATACATTCTACCCACACACATTTGGATCTCTCCTGGGGTACCCTCACACATATTATTCCCTCATTTAATGGATATTTTCACCAAAAAGTGAAGTTTTCAAAAAGTCAGAAAATTGGCTGAAAACGACTTAATATCAAGGACTCATCGGGCAAATCGCTCTGGAACTGAAATCGGAATGCTCACTGACATTTTTCCCTCTCCGAAAGTCTGAAAAATGATGGAAAAATTAATAAGTCCAAAAAAATTTTTTTTTTACTTTTTTCAATTTTACCCCTGTGGGATATACATTCTACCCACACACATTTAGGTCTCTCCTGGGGTACCCTCACACATATTATTCCCTCATTTAATGGATATTTTCACCAAAAAGTGAAGTTTTCAAAAAGTCAGAAAATTGGCTGAAAACGACTTAATATCAAGGACTCATCGGGCGAATCACTCTGGAACTGAAATCGGAATACTCACTGACATTTTACCCTCTCCGAAAGTCTGAAAAATGATGGAAAAATGACTAAGTCCAAAAAACATTTTTTTCAACTTTTTTCAATTTTACCCCCGTGGGATATATATTCTACCCACACACATTTGGAACTCTCCTGGGGTACCCTCGCACATATTATTCCCTCATTTAATGGATATTTTCACCAAAAAGTGAAGTTTTCAAAAAGTCAAAATTGGCTATAAACGACTTAATATCAAGGACTCATCGAGCGAATCGCTCTGGAACTGAAATCGGAATGCTCCCTGACATTTTTCCCTCTCCGAAAGTCTGAAAAATGATGGAAAAATGACTAAGTCCAAAAAAATTTTTTTTCAACTTTTTTCAATTTTACCTCCATGGGATATATGTTCTACCCACACACATTTGGATCTCTCCTGGGGTACCGTCACACATATTATACCCTCATTTAATGGATATTTTCACCAAAAAGTGAAGTTTTCAAAAAGTCAAAATTGGCTATAAATGACCTAATATCAAGGACTCATCAGGCGAATCGCTCTGTAACTGAAATCGGAATGCTCACTGACATTTTTCCCTCTCCGAAAGTCTGAAAAATGATGGAAAAATGACTAAGTCCAAAAAAATTTTTTTCAACTTTTTTCAATTTTACCCCTGTGGGATATATATTCTACCCACACACATTTGGAACTCTCCTGGGGTACCCTCACACATATTATTCCCTCATTTAATGGATATTTTCACCAAAAAGTGAAGTTTTCAAAAAGTCAGAAAATTGGCTGAAAACGACTAAATATCAAGGACTCATCGGGCGAATCGCTCTGGAACTGAAATCGGAATGCTCACTGACATTTTCCCCTCTCCGAAAGTCTGAAAAATGATGGAAAAATGACTAAGTCCAAAAAACATTTTTTTCAACTTTTTTCAATTTTACCCCCGTGGGATATATATTCTACCCACACACATTTGGAACTCTCCTGGGGTACCCTCGCACATATTATTCCCTCAATTAATGGATATTTTCACCAAAAAGTGAAGTTTTCAAAAAGTCAGAAAATTGGCTGAAAACGACTTAATATCAAGGACTCATCGTGCGAATCACTCTGGAACTGAAATCAGAATGCTCAGTGACATTTTTCCCTCTCTGAAAGTCTGAAAAATGCTGGAAAAATGACTAAGTCCAAAAAAATTTTTTTTAAACTTTTTTCAATTTTACCCCCATGGGATATATATTCTACCCACACACATTTGGAACTCTCCTGGGGTACCCTCACACATATTATTCCCTCATTTAATGGATATTTTCACCAAAAAGTGAAGTTTTCAAAAAGTCAGAAAATTGGCTGAAGACGACTTAATATCTAGGACTCATCGGGCGAATCACTCTGGAACTGAAATCGGAATACTCACTGACATTTTCCCCTCTCCGAAAGTCTGAAAAATGATGGAAAAATGACTAAGTCCAAAAAACATTTTTTTCAACTTTTTTCAATTTTACCCCCGTGGGATATATATTCTACCCACACACATTTGGAACTCTCCTGGGGTACCATCGCACATATTATTCCCTCATTTAATGGATATTTTCACCAAAAAGTGAAGTTTTCAAAAAGTCAGAAAATTGGCTGAAAACGATTAATATCAAGGACTCATCAGTCGAATCACTCTGGAACTGACATCAGAATACTCACTGACATTTTCCCCTCTCCGAAAGTCTGAAAAATGATGGAAAAATTACTAAGTCCCAAAAATTTTTTTTTTAACTTTTTTCAATTTTACCCCTGTGGGATATACATTCTACCCACACACATTTGGATCTCTCCTGGGGTACCCTCACACATATTATTCCCTCATTTAATGGATATTTTCACCAAAAAGTGAAGTTTTCAAAAAGTCAGAAAATTGGCTGAAAACGACTTAATATCAAGGACTCATCGGGCAAATCGCTCTGGAACTGAAAACGGAATGCTCACTGACATTTTTCCCTCTCCGAAAGTCTGAAAAATGATGGAAAAATTAATAAGTCCAAAAAAATTTTTTTTTTACTTTTTTCAATTTTACCCCTGTGGGATATACATTCTACCCACACACATTTAGGTCTCTCCTGGGGTACCCTCACACATATTATTCCCTCATTTAATGGATATTTTCACCAAAAAGTGAAGTTTTCAAAAAGTCAGAAAATTGGCTGAAAACGACTTAATATCAAGGACTCATCGGGCGAATCACTCTGGAACTGAAATCGGAATACTCACTGACATTTTACCCTCTCCGAAAGTCTGAAAAATGATGGAAAAATTACTAAGTCCAAAAAACATTTTTTTCAACTTTTTTCAATTTTACCCCCGTGGGATATATATTCTACCCACACACATTTGGAACTCTCCTGGGGTACCCTCGCACATATTATTCCCTCATTTAATGGATATTTTCACCAAAAAGTGAAGTTTTCAAAAAGTCAGAAAATTGGCTGAAAACGATTCATATCAAGGACTCATCAGTCGAATCACTCTGGAACTGACATCAGAATACTCAGTGACATTTTTCCCTCTCCAAAAGTCTGAAAAATGATGGAAAAATGACTAAGTCCAAAAAAATTTTTTTTCAACTTTTTTCAATTTTACCTCCATGGGATATATGTTCTACCCACACACATTTGGATCTCTCCTGGGGTACCGTCACACATATTATTCCCTCATTTAATGGATATTTTCACCAAAAAGTGAAGTTTTCAAAAAGTCAGAAAATTGGCTGAAAACGACTAAATATCAAGGACTCATCGGGCGAATCGCTCTGGAACTGAAATCGGAATGCTCACTGACATTTTTCCCTCTCCGAAAGTCTGAAAAATGATGGAAAAATGACTAAGTCCAAAAAAATTTTTTTCAACTTTTTTCAATTTTACCCCCATGGGATATATATTCTAACCACACACATTTGGAACTCTCCTGGGGTACCCTCACACATATTATTCCCTCATTTAATGGTCATTTTCACCAAAAAGTGAAGTTTTCAAAAAGTCAAAATTGGCTATAAACGACTTAATATCAAGGACTCATCGAGCGAATCGCTCTGGAACTGAAATCGGAATGCTCCCTGACATTTTTCACTCTCTGAAAGTCTGAAAAATGATGGAAAAATGACTAAGTCCAAAAAAATTTTTTTTCAACTTTTTTCAATTTTACCTCCATGGGATATATGTTCTACCCACACACATTTGGATCTCTCCTGGGGTACCATCACACATATTATTCCCTCATTTAATGGATATTTTCACTAAAAAGTGAAGTTTTCAAAAATTCAAAATTGGCTATAAATGACCTAATATCAAGGACTCATCGGGCGAATCGCTCTGTAACTGAAATCGGAATGCTCACTGACATTTTTCCCTCTCCGAAAGTCTGAAAAATGATGGAAAAATGACTAAGTCCAAAAAAATTTTTTTTAAACTTTTTTCAATTTTACCCCTGTGGGATATATATTCTACCCACACACATTTGGAACTCTCCTGGGGTACCCTCACACATATTATTCCCTCATTTAATGGATATTTTCACCAAAAAGTGAAGTTTTCAAAAAGTCAGAAAATTGGCTGAAAACGACTAAATATCAAGGACTCATCGGGCGAATCGCTCTGGAACTGAAATCGGAATGCTCCCTGACATTTTCCCCTCTCCGAAAGTCTGAAAAATGATGGAAAAATGACTAAGTCCAAAAAAAATTTTTTTTAAACTTTTTTCAATTTTACCCCCATGGGATATATATTCTACCCACACACATTTGGAACTCTCCTGGGGTACCCTCACACATTTTATTCCCTCATTTAATGGATATTTTCACCAAAAAGTGAAGTTTTCAAAAAGTCAGAAAATTGGCTGAAAACGACTTAATATCAAGGACTCATCATGCGAATCACTCTGGAACTGAAATCAGAATGCTCAGTGACATTTTCCCCTCTCCGAAAGTCTGAAAAATGATGGAAAAATGACTAAGTCCAAAAAAATTTTTTTCAACTTTTTTCAATTTTACCCCCATGGGATATATATTCTACCCACACACATTTGGAACTCTCCTGGGGTACCCTCACACATATTATTCCCTCATTTAATGGATATTTTCACCAAAAAGTGAAGTTTTCAAAAAGTCAGAAAATTGGCTGAAAACGACTTAATATCAAGGACTCATCGGGCGAATCGCTCTGGAACTGAAATCGTTATGCTCACTGACATTTTCCCCTCTCCGAAAGTCTGAAAAATGATGGAAAAATGACTAAGTCCAAAAAAATTTTTTTTCAACTTTTTTCAATTTTACCTCCATGGGATATATGTTCTACCCACACACATTTGGATCTCTCCTGGGGTACCGTCACACATATTATTCCCTCATTTAATGGATATTTTCACCAAAAAGTGAAGTTTTCAAAAAGTCAGAAAATTGGCTGAAAACGACTAAATATCAAGGACTCATCGGGCGAATCGCTCTGGAACTGAAATCGGAATGCTCACTGACATTTTCCCCTCTCCGAAAGTCTGAAAAATGATGGAAAAATTACTAAGTCCAAAAAACATTTTTTTCAACTTTTTTCAATTTTACCCCCGTGGGATATATATTCTACCCACACACATTTGGAACTCTCCTGGGGTACCCTCGCACATATTATTCCCTCAATTAATGGATATTTTCACCAAAAAGTGAAGTTTTCAAAAAGTCAGAAAATTGGCTGAAAACGACTTAATATCAAGGACTCATCGGGTGAATCACTCTGGAACTGAAATCGGAATACTCACTGACATTTTCCCCTCTCCAAAAGTCTGAAAAATGATGGAAAAATGACTAAGTCCAAAAAAAAATTTTTTAAACTTTTTTCAATTTTACCCCCATGGGATATATATTCTACCCACACACATTTGGAACTCTCCTGGGGTACCCTCACACATATTATTCCCTCATTTAATGGATATTTTCACCAAAAAGTGAAGTTTTCAAAAAGTCAGAAAATTGGCTGAAAACGACTTAATATCAAGGACTCATCGTGCGAATCACTCTGGAACTGAAATCAGAATGCTCAGTGACATTTTCCCCTCTCTGAAAGTCTGAAAAATGATGGAAAAATGACTAAGTCCAAAAAAATTTTTTTCAACTTTTTTCAATTTTACCCCCATGGGATATATATTCTACCCACACACATTTGGAACTCTCCTGGGGTACCCTCACACATATTATTCCCTCATTTAATGGATATTTTCACCAAAAAGTGAAGTTTTCAAAAAGTCAGAAAATTGGCTGAAAACGACTTAATATCAAGGACTCATCGGGTGAATCACTCTGGAACTGAAATCGGAATGCTCACTGATATTTTCCCCTCTCCGAAAGTCTGAAAAATGATGGAAAAATGACTAAGTCCAAAAAACATTTTTTTCAACTTTTTTCAATTTTACCCCCGTGGGATATATATTCTACCCACACACATTTGGAACTCTCCTGGGGTACCCTCGCACATATTATTCCCTCGATTAATGGATATTTTCACCAAAAAGTGAAGTTTTCAAAAAGTCAGAAAATTGGCTGAAAACGACTTAATATCAAGGACTCATCGTGCGAATCACTCGGGAACTGAAATCAGAATGCTCAGTGACATTTTTCCCTCTCCAAAAGTCTGAAAAATGATGGAAAAATGACTAAGTCCAAAAAAAATTTTTTTAAACTTTTTTCAATTTTACCCCCATGGGATATATATTCTACCCACACACATTTGGAACTCTCCTGGGGTACCCTCACACATATTATTCCCTCATTTAATGGTCATTTTCACCAAAAAGTGAAGTTTTCAAAAAGTCAAAATTGGCTATAAACGACTTAATATCAAGGACTCATCGAGCGAATCGCTCTGGAACTGAAATCGGAATGCTCCCTGACATTTTTCCCTCTCCGAAAGTCTGAAAAATGATGGAAAAATGACTAAGTCCAAAAAAATTTTTTTTCAACTTTTTTCAATTTTACCTCCATGGGATATATGTTCTACCCACACACATTTGGATCTCTCCTGGGGTACCGTCACACATATTATTCCCTCATTTAATGGATATTTTCACCAAAAAGTGAAGTTTTCAAAAATTCAAAATTGGCTATAAATGACCTAATATCAAGGACTCATCGGGCGAATCGCTCTGTAACTGAAATCGGAATGCTCACTGACATTTTTCCCTCTCCGAAAGTCTGAAAAATGATGGAAAAATGACTAAGTCCAAAAAAATTTTTTTTAAACTTTTTTCAATTTTACCCCTGTGGGATATATATTCTACCCACACACATTTGGAACTCTCCTGGGGTACCCTCAGACATATTATTCCCTCTCATTTAATGGATATTTTCACCAAAAAGTGAAGTTTTCAAAAAGTCAGAAAATTGGCTGAAAACGACTAAATATCAAGGACTCATCGGGCGAATCGCTCTGGAACTGAAATCGGAATGCTCCCTGACATTTTTCCCTCTCCGAAAGTCTGAAAAATGATGGAAAAATGACTAAGTCCAAAAAAAATTTTTTTTAAACTTTTTTCAATTTTACCCCCATGGGATATATATTCTACCCACACACATTTGGAACTCTCCTGGGGTACCCTCACACATTTTATTCCCTCATTTAATGGATATTTTCACCAAAAAGTGAAGTTTTCAAAAAGTCAGAAAATTGGCTGAAAACGACTTAATATCAAGGACTCATCATGCGAATCACTCTGGAACTGAAATCAGAATGCTCAGTGACATTTTCCCCTCTCCGAAAGTCTGAAAAATGATGGAAAAATGACTAAGTCCAAAAAATTTTTTTTTTTACTTTTTTCGATTTTACCCCCATGGGATATATATTCTACCCACCCACATTTGGAACTCTCCTGGGGTACCCTCACACATATTATTCCCTCATTTAATGGTCATTTTCACCAAAAAGTGAAGTTTTCAAAAAGTCAAAATTGGCTATAAACGACTTAATATCAAGGACTCATCGAGCGAATCGCTCTGGAACTGAAATCGGAATGCTCCCTGACATTTTTCCCTCTCCGAAAGTCTGAAAAATGATGGAAAAATGACTACGTCCAAAAAAATTTTTTTCAACTTTTTTCAATTTTACCCCTGTGGGATATATATTCTACCCACACACATTTGGAACTCTCCTGGGGTACCATCGCACATATTATTCCCTCATTTAATGGATATTTTCACCAAAAAGTGAAGTTTTCAAAAAGTCAGAAAATTGGCTGAAAACGATTAATATCAAGGACTCATCAGTCGAATCACTCTGGAACTGACATCAGAATACTCACTGACATTTTCCCCTTTCCGAAAGTCTGAAAAATGATGGAAAAATGACTAAGTCCAAAAAACATTTTTTTCAACTTTTTTCAATTTTACCCCCATGGGATATATATTCTACCCACACACATTTGGAACTCTCCTGGGGTACGCTCACACATATTATTCCCTCATTTAATGGATATTTTCACCAAAAAGTGAAGTTTTCAAAAAGTCAGAAAATTGGCTGAAAACTACTTAATATCAAGAACTCATCGGGCGAATCGCTCTGGAACTGAAATCGGAATGCTCACTGACATTTTCCCCTCTCCGAAAGTCTGAAAAATGATGGAAAAATGACTAAGTCCAAAAAATTTTTTTTTTTACTTTTTTCAATTTTACCCCTGTGGGATATACATTCTACCCACACACATTTGGATCTCTCCTGGGGTACCCTCACATATATTATTCCCTCATTTAATAGATATTTTCACCAAAAAGTGAAGTTTTCAAAAAGTCAGAAAATTGGCTGAAAACGACTTAATATCAAGGACTCATCGGGCGAATCACTCTGGAACTGACATCAGAATACTCACTGACATTTTCCCCTCTCCGAAAGTCTGAAAAATGATGGAAAAATGACTAAGTCCAAAAAACATTTTTTTCAACTTTTTTCAATTTTACCCCCGTGGGATATATATTCTACCCACACACATTTGGAACTCTCCTGGGGTACCCTCGCACATATTATTCCCTCATTTAATGGATATTTTCACCAAAAAGTGAAGTTTTCAAAAAGTCAGAAAATTGGCTGAAAACGACTAAATATCAAGGACTCATCGGGCGAATCGCTCTGGAACTGAAATCGCAATGCTCACTGACATTTTCCCCTCTCCGAAAGTCTGAAAAATGATGGAAAAATGACTAAGTCCAAAAAAATTTTTTTCAACTTTTTTACATTTTAACCCCCATGGGATATATATTCTACCCACACACATTTGGAACTCTCCTGGGGTACCCTCACACATATTATTCCCTCATTTAATGGTCATTTTCACCAAAAAGTGAAGTTTTCAAAAAGTCAAAATTGGCTATAAACGACTTAATATCAAGGACTCATCGAGCGAATCGCTCTGGAACTGAAATCGGAATGCTCCCTGACATTTTTCCCTCTCCGAAAGTCTGAAAAATGATGGAAAAATGACTAAGTCCAAAAAAATTTTTTTTCAACTTTTTTCAATTTTACCTCCATGGGATATATGTTCTACCCACACACATTTGGATCTCTCCTGGGGTACCGTCACACATATTATTCCCTCATTTAATGGATATTTTCACCAAAAAGTGAAGTTTTCAAAAATTCAAAATTGGCTATAAATGACCTAATATCAAGGACTCATCTGGCGAATCGCTCTGTAACTGAAATCGGAATGCTCACTGACATTTTTCCCTCTCCGAAAGTCTGAAAAATGATGGAAAAATGACTAAGTCCAAAAAAATTTTTTTTAAACTTTTTTCAATTTTACCCCCATGGGATATATATTCTACCCACACACATTTGGAAATCTCCTGGGGTACCCTCACACATATTATTCCCTAATTTAATGGATATTTTCACCAAAAAGTGAAGTTTTCAAAAAGTCAGAAAATTGGCTGAAAACAACTTAATATCAAGGACTCATCTTGTGAATCACTCTGGAACTGAAATCGGAATACTCACTGACATTTTCCCCTCTCCGAAGGTCTGAAAAATGATGGAAAAATGACTAAGTCCAAAAAAATTTTTTTTTAACTTTTTTCAATTTTACCCCCATGGGATAAATTATATTATACCCACCCACATTTGGAACTATCCTGGGGTACCCTCACACGTATTATTCCCTCATTTAATGGTCATTTTCACCAAAAAGTGAAGTTTTCAAAAAGTCAAAATTGGCTATAAACGACTTAATATCAAGGACTCATCGGGCGAATCGCTCTGGAACTGAAATAGGAATGCTCCCTGACATTTTTCCCTCTCCGAAAGTCTGAAAAATGATGGAAAAATGACTAAGTCCAAAAAACATTTTTTTCAACTTTTTTCAATTTTACCTCCATGGGATATATATTCTACCCACACACATTTGGAACTCTCCTGGGGTACCCTCACACATATTATTCCCTCATTTAATGGTCATTTTCACCAAAAAGTGAAGTTTTCAAAAAGTCAAAATTGGCTATAAACGACTTAATATCAAGGACCCATCAGGCGAATCGCTCTGGAACTGAAATCGGAATGCTCACTGACATTTTTCCCTCTCCGAAAGTCTGAAAAATGCTGGAAAAATGACTAAGTCCAAAAAAATTTTTTTTCAACTTTTTTCAATTTTACCTCCATGGGATATATGTTCTACCCACACACATTTGGATCTCTCCTGGGGAACCGTCACACATATTATTCCCTCATTTAATGGATATTTTCACCAAAAAGTGAAGTTTTCAAAAATTCAAAATTGGCTATAAATGACCTAATATCAAGGACTCATCTGGCGAATCGCTCTGTAACTGAAATCGGAATGCTCACTGACATTTTTCCCTCTCCGAAAGTCTGAAAAATGATGGAAAAATGACTAAGTCCAAAAAAATTTTTTTCAACTTTTTTCAATTTTACCCCTGTGGGATATATATTCTACCCACACACATTTGGAACTCTCCTGGGGTACCCTCACACATATTATTCCCTCATTTAATGGATATTTTCACCAAAAAGTGAAGTTTTCAAAAAGTCAGAAAATTGGCTGAAAACGACTTAATATCAAGGACTCATCGGGCGAATCACTCTGGAACTGACATCAGAATACTCACTGACATTTTCCCCTCTCCGAAAGTCTGAAAAATGATGGAAAAATGACTAAGTCCAAAAAACATTTTTTTCAACTTTTCTCAATTTTACCCCCGTGGGATATATATTCTACCCACACACATTTGGAACTCTCCTGGGGTACCCTCGCACATATTATTCCCTCATTTAATGGATATTTTCACCAAAAAGTGAAGTTTTCAAAAAGTCAGAAAATTGGCTGAAAACGACTAAATATCAAGGACTCATCGGGCGAATCACTCTGGAACTGAAATCGCAATGCTCACTGACATTTTCCCCTCTCCGAAAGTCTGAAAAATGATGGAAAAATGACTAAGTCCAAAAAAATTTTTTTCAACTTTTTTACATTTTAACCCCCATGGGATATATATTCTACCCACACACATTTGGAACTCTCCTTGGGTACCCTCACACATATTATTCCCTCATTTAATGGTCATTTTCACCAAAAAGTGAAGTTTTCAAAAAGTCAAAATTGGCTATAAACGACTTAATATCAAGGACTCATCGAGCGAATCGCTCTGGAACTGAAATCGGAATGCTCCCTGACATTTTTCCCTCTCCGAAAGTCTGAAAAATGATGGAAAAATGACTAAGTCCAAAAAAATTTTTTTTCAACTTTTTTCAATTTTACCTCCATGGGATATATGTTCTACCCACACACATTTGGATCTCTCCTGGGGTACCGTCACACATATTATTCCCTCATTTAATGGATATTTTCACCAAAAAGTGAAGTTTTCAAAAATTCAAAATTGGCTATAAATGACCTAATATCAAGGACTCATCTGGCGAATCGCTCTGTAACTGAAATCGGAATGCTCACTGACATTTTTCCCTCTCCGAAAGTCTGAAAAATGATGGAAAAATGACTAAGTCCAAAAAAAATTTTTTTCAACTTTTTTCAATTTTACCCCTGTGGGATATATATTCTACCCACACACATTTGGAATTCTCCTGGGGTACCGTCACACATATTATTCCCTCATTTAATGGATATTTTCACCAAAAAGTGAAGTTTTCAAAAAGTCAGAAAATTGGCTGAAAACGACTTAATATCAAGGACTCAACATGCGAATCACTCTGGAACTGAAATCAGAATGCTCAGTGACATTTTTCCCTCTCCAAAAGTCTGAAAAATGATGGAAAAATGACTAAGTCCAAAAAAATTTTTTTTCAACTTTTTTCAATTTTACCTCCATGGGATATATGTTCTACCCACACACATTTGGATCTCTCCTGGGGTACCGTCACACATATTATTCCCTCATTTAATGGATATTTTCACCAAAAAGTGAAGTTTTCAAAAAGTCAAAATTGGCTATAAACGACTTAATATCAAGGACCCATCGGGCGAATCGCTCTGGAACTGAAATCGGAATGCTCACTGACATTTTTCCCTCTCCGAAAGTCTGAAAAATGCTGGAAAAATGACTAAGTCCAAAAAAATTTTTTTTAAACTTTTTTCAATTTTACCCCCATGGGATATATATTCTACCCACACACATTTGGAAATCTCCTGGGGTACCCTCACACATATTATTCCCTAATTTAATGGATATTTTCACCAAAAAGTGAAGTTTTCAAAAAGTCAGAAAATTGGCTGAAAACAACTTAATATCAAGGACTCATCGGGTGAATCACTCTGGAACTGAAATCGGAATACTCACTGACATTTTCCCCTCTCCGAAGGTCTGAAAAATGATGGAAAAATGACTAAGTCCAAAAAACATTTTTTTCAACTTTTTTCAATTTTACCTCCATGGGATATATGTTCTACCGACACACATTTGGATCTCTCCTGGGGAACCGTCACACATATTATTCCCTCATTTAATGGATATTTTCACCAAAAAGTGAAGTTTTCAAAAATTCAAAATTGGCTATAAATGACCTAATATCAAGGACTCATCTGGCGAATCGCTCTGTAACTGAAATCGGAATGCTCACTGACATTTTTCCCTCTCCGAAAGTCTGAAAAATGATGGAAAAATGACTAAGTCCAAAAAAATTTTTTTCAACTTTTTTCAATTTTACCCCTGTGCGATATATATTCTACCCACACACATTTGGAACTCTCCTGGGGTACCCTCACACATATTATTCCCTCATTTAATGGATATTTTCACCAAAAAGTGAAGTTTTCAAAAAGTCAGAAAATTGGCTGAAAACGACTTAATATCAAGGACTCATCGGGCGAATCACTCTGGAACTGAAATCGGAATACTCACTGACATTTTC
Source organism: Phyllobates terribilis (assembly GCF_046119375.1). Classification (NCBI taxonomy): domain Eukaryota; kingdom Metazoa; phylum Chordata; class Amphibia; order Anura; family Dendrobatidae; genus Phyllobates; species Phyllobates terribilis. The sequence goes on along the minus strand of NW_027362966.1, from coordinate 3,454,456 downwards.
CCCTCTCCGAAAGTCTGAAAAATGATGGAAAAATGACTAACTCCAAAAAACATTTTTTTCAACTTTTTTCAATTTTACCCCCGTGGGATATATATTCTACCCACACACATTTGGAACTCTCCTGGGGTACCATCGCACATATTATTCCCTCATTTAATGGATATTTTCACCAAAAAGTGAAGTTTTCAAAAAGTCAGAAAATTGGCTGAAAACGATTAATATCAAGGACTCATCAGTCGAATCACTCTGGAACTGACATCAGAATACTCACTGACATTTTCCCCTCTCCGAAAGTCTGAAAAATGTTGGAAAAATGACTAAGTCCAAAAAACATTTTTTTCAACTTTTTTCAATTTTACCCCCATGGGATATATATTCTACCCACACACATTTGGAACTCTCCTGGGGTACGCTCACACATATTATTCCCTCATTTAATGGATATTTTCACCAAAAAGTGAAGTTTTCAAAAAGTCAGAAAATTGGCTGAAAACTACTTAATATCAAGAACTCATCGGGCGAATCGCTCTGGAACTGAAATCGGAATGCTCACTGACATTTTCCCCTCTCCGAAAGTCTGAAAAATGATGGAAAAATGACTAAGTCCAAAAAATTTTTTTTTTTACTTTTTTCAATTTTACCCCTGTGGGATATACATTCTACCCACACACATTTGGATCTCTCCTGGGGTACCCTCACATATATTATTCCCTCATTTAATAGATATTTTCACCAAAAAGTGAAGTTTTCAAAAAGTCAGAAAATTGGCTGAAAACGACTTAATATCAAGGACTCATCGGGCGAATCACTCTGGAACTGACATCAGAATACTCACTGACATTTTCCCCTCTCCGAAAGTCTGAAAAATGATGGAAAAATGACTAAGTCCAAAAAACATTTTTTTCAACTTTTCTCAATTTTACCCCCGTGGGATATATATTCTACCCACACACATTTGGAACTCTCCTGGGGTACCCTCGCACATATTATTCCCTCATTTAATGGATATTTTCACCAAAAAGTGAAGTTTTCAAAAAGTCAGAAAATTGGCTGAAAACGACTAAATATCAAGGACTCATCGGGCGAATCGCTCTGGAACTGAAATCGCAATGCTCACTGACATTTTCCCCTCTCCGAAAGTCTGAAAAATGATGGAAAAATGACTAAGTCCAAAAAAATTTTTTTCAACTTTTTTACATTTTAACCCCCATGGGATATATATTCTACCCACACACATTTGGAACTCTCCTGGGGTACCCTCACACATATTATTCCCTCATTTAATGGTCATTTTCACCAAAAAGTGAAGTTTTCAAAAAGTCAAAATTGGCTATAAACGACTTAATATTAAGGACTCATCGAGCGAATCGCTCTGGAACTGAAATCGGAATGCTCCCTGACATTTTTCCCTCTCCGAAAGTCTGAAAAATGATGGAAAAATGACTAAGTCCAAAAAACATTTTTTTCAACTTTTTTCAATTTTACCCCCGTGGGATATATATTCTACCCACACACATTTGGAACTCTCCTGGGGTACCCTCGCACATATTATTCCCTCATTTAATGGATATTTTCACCAAAAAGTGAAGTTTTCAAAAAGTCAGAAAATTGGCTGAAAACGACTTAATATCAAGGACTCAACATGCGAATCACTCTGGAACTGAAATCAGAATGCTCAGTGACATTTTTCCCTCTCCAAAAGTCTGAAAAATGATGGAAAAATGACTAAGTCCAAAAAAATTTTTTTTCAACTTTTTTCAATTTTACCTCCATGGGATATATGTTCTACCCACACACATTTGGATCTCTCCTGGGGTACCGTCACACATATTATTCCCTCATTTAATGGATATTTTCACCAAAAAGTGAAGTTTTCAAAAAGTCAGAAAATTGGCTGAAAACGACTAAATATCAAGGACTCATCGGGCGAATCGCTCTGGAACTGAAATCGGAATGCTCACTGACATTTTCCCCTCTCCGAAAGTCTGAAAAATGATGGAAAAATGACTAAGTCCAAAAAAATTTTTTTCAACTTTTTTCAATTTTACCCCCATGGGATATATATTCTACCCACACACATTTGGAACTCTCCTGGGGTACCCTCACACATATTATTCCCTCATTTAATGGATATTTTCACCAAAAAGTGAAGTTTTCAAAAAGTCAGAAAATTGGCTGAAAACGACTTAATATCAAGGACTCATCGTGCGAATCGCTCTGGAACTGAAATCGGAATGCTCACTGACATTTTTCCCTCTCCAAAAGTCTGAAAAATGATGGAAAAATGACTAAGTCCAAAAAAAATTTTTTTTAACTTTTTTCAATTTTACCCCCATGGGATATATATTCTACCCACACACATTTGGAACTCCACTGGGGTACCCTCACACATATTATTCCCTCATTTAATGGTCATTTTCACCAAAAAGTGAAGTTTTCAAAAAGTCAAAATTGGCTATAAACGACTTAATATCAAGGACCCATCGGGCGAATCGCTCTGGAACTGAAATCGGAATGCTCACTGACATTTTTCCCTCTCCGAAAGTCTGAAAAATGCTGGAAAAATGACTAAGTCCAAAAAAATTTTTTTTAAACTTTTTTCAATTTTACCCCCATGGGATATATATTCTACCCACACACATTTGGAAATCTCCTGGGGTACCCTCACACATATTATTCCCTAATTTAATGGATATTTTCACCAAAAAGTGAAGTTTTCAAAAAGTCAGAAAATTGGCTGAAAACAACTTAATATCAAGGACTCATCGGGTGAATCACTCTGGAACTGAAATCGGAATACTCACTGACATTTTCCCCTCTCCGAAGGTCTGAAAAATGATGGAAAAATGACTAAGTCCAAAAAAATTTTTTTTTAACTTTTTTCAATTTTACCCCCATGGGATAAATTATATTATACCCACCCACATTTGGAACTATCCTGGGGTACCCTCACACGTATTATTCCCTCATTTAATGGTCATTTTCACCAAAAAGTGAAGTTTTCAAAAAGTCAAAATTGGCTATAAACGACTTAATATCAAGGACTCATCGGGCGAATCGCTCTGGAACTGAAATAGGAATGCTCCCTGACATTTTTCCCTCTCCGAAAGTCTGAAAAATGATGGAAAAATGACTAAGTCCAAAAAACATTTTTTTCAACTTTTTTCAATTTTACCTCCATGGGATATATATTCTACCCACACACATTTGGAACTCTCCTGGGGTACCCTCACACATATTATTCCCTCATTTAATGGTCATTTTCACCAAAAAGTGAAGTTTTCAAAAAGTCAAAATTGGCTATAAACGACTTAATATCAAGGACCCATCAGGCGAATCGCTCTGGAACTGAAATCGGAATGCTCACTGACATTTTTCCCTCTCCGAAAGTCTGAAAAATGCTGGAAAAATGACTAAGTCCAAAAAAATTTTTTTTCAACTTTTTTCAATTTTACCTCCATGGGATATATGTTCTACCCACACACATTTGGATCTCTCCTGGGGAACCGTCACACATATTATTCCCTCATTTAATGGATATTTTCACCAAAAAGTGAAGTTTTCAAAAATTCAAAATTGGCTATAAATGACCTAATATCAAGGACTCATCTGGCGAATCGCTCTGTAACTGAAATCGGAATGCTCACTGACATTTTTCCCTCTCCGAAAGTCTGAAAAATGATGGAAAAATGACTAAGTCCAAAAAAATTTTTTTAAACTTTTTTCAATTTTACCCCTGTGGGATATATATTCTACCCACACACATTTGGAACTCTCCTGGGGTACCCTCACACATATTATTCCCTCATTTAATGGATATTTTCACCAAAAAGTGAAGTTTTCAAAAAGTCAGAAAATTGGCTGAAAACGACTTAATATCAAGGACTCATCGGGCGAATCACTCTGGAACTGAAATCGGAATACTCACTGACATTTTCCCCTCTCTGAAAGTCTGAAAAATGATGGAAAAATGACTAAGTCCAAAAAACATTTTTTTCAACTTTTTTCAATTTTACCCCCGTGGGATATATATTCTACCCACACACATTTGGAACTCTCCTGGGGTACCATCGCACATATTATTCCCTCATTTAATGGATATTTTCACCAAAAAGTGAAGTTTTCAAAAAGTCAGAAAATTGGCTGAAAACGATTAATATCAAGGACTCATCAGTCGAATCACTCTGGAACAGACATCAGAATACTCACTGACATTTTCCCCTCTCCGAAAGTCTGAAAAATGATGGAAAAATGACTAAGTCCAAAAAACATTTTTTTCAACTTTTTTCAATTTTACCCCCATGGGATATATATTCTACCCACACACATTTGGAACTCTCCTGGGGTACGCTCACACATATTATTCCCTCATTTAATGGATATTTTCACCAAAAAGTGAAGTTTTCAAAAAGTCAGAAAATTGGCTGAAAACTACTTAATATCAAGAACTCATCGGGCGAATCGCTCTGGAACTGAAATCGGAATGCTCACTGACATTTTCCCCTCTCCGAAAGTCTGAAAAATGATGGAAAAATGACTAAGTCCAAAAAATTTTTTTTTTTACTTTTTTCAATTTTACCCCTGTGGGATATACATTCTACCCACACACATTTGGATCTCTCCTGGGGTACCCTCACATATATTATTCCCTCATTTAATAGATATTTTCACCAAAAAGTGAAGTTTTCAAAAAGTCAGAAAATTGGCTGAAAACGACTTAATATCAAGGACTCATCGGGCGAATCACTCTGGAACTGACATCAGAATACTCACTGACATTTTCCCCTCTCCGAAAGTCTGAAAAATGATGGAAAAATGACTAAGTCCAAAAAACATTTTTTTCAACTTTTTTCAATTTTACCCCCGTGGGATATATATTCTACCCACACACATTTGGAACTCTCCTGGGGTACCCTCGCACATATTATTCCCTCATTTAATGGATATTTTCACCAAAAAGTGAAGTTTTCAAAAAGTCAGAAAATTGGCTGAAAACGACTAAATATCAAGGACTCATCGGGCGAATCGCTCTGGAACTGAAATCGCAATGCTCACTGACATTTTCCCCTCTCCGAAAGTCTGAAAAATGATGGAAAAATGACTAAGTCCAAAAAATTTTTTTTCAACTTTTTTACATTTTAACCCCCATGGGATATATATTCTACCCACACACATTTGGAACTCTCCTGGGGTACCCTCACACATATTATTCCCTCATTTAATGGTCATTTTCACCAAAAAGTGAAGTTTTCAAAAAGTCAAAATTGGCTATAAACGACTTAATATCAAGGACTCATCGAGCGAATCGCTCTGGAACTGAAATCGGAATGCTCCCTGACATTTTTCCCTCTCCGAAAGTCTGAAAAATGATGGAAAAATGACTAAGTCCAAAAAAATTTTTTTTCAACTTTTTTCAATTTTACCTCCATGGGATATATGTTCTACCCACACACATTTGGATCTCTCCTGGGGTACCGTCACACATATTATTCCCTCATTTAATGGATATTTTCACCAAAAAGTGAAGTTTTCAAAAATTCAAAATTGGCTATAAATGACCTAATATCAAGGACTCATCTGGCGAATCGCTCTGTAACTGAAATCGGAATGCTCACTGACATTTTTCCCTCTCCGAAAGTCTGAAAAATGATGGAAAAATGACTAAGTCCAAAAAAAATTTTTTTCAACTTTTTTCAATTTTACCCCTGTGGGATATATATTCTACCCACACACATTTGGAATTCTCCTGGGGTACCCTCACACATATTATTCCCTCATTTAATGGATATTTTCACCAAAAAGTGAAGTTTTCAAAAAGTCAGAAAATTGGCTGAAAACGACTAAATATCATGGACTCATCGGGCGAATCGCTCTGGAACTGAAATCGGAATGCTTCCTGACATTTTTCCCTCTCTGAAAGTCTGATAAATGATGGAAAAATGACTAAGTCCAAAAAAATTTTTTTTTAAACTTTTTTCAATTTTACCCCCGTGGGATATATATTCTACCCACACACATTTGGAACTCTCCTGGGGTACCCTCGCACATATTATTCCCTCATTTAATGGATATTTTCACCAAAAAGTGAAGTTTTCAAAAAGTCAGAAAATTGGCTGAAAACGACTTAATATCAAGGACTCAACATGCGAATCACTCTGGAACTGAAATCAGAATGCTCAGTGACATTTTTCCCTCTCCAAAAGTCTGAAAAATGATGGAAAAATGACTAAGTCCAAAAAAATTTTTTTTCAACTTTTTTCAATTTTACCTCCATGGGATATATGTTCTACCCACACACATTTGGATCTCTCCTGGGGTACCGTCACACATATTATTCCCTCATTTAATGGATATTTTCACCAAAAAGTGAAGTTTTCAAAAAGTCAGAAAATTGGCTGAAAACGACTAAATATCAAGGACTCATCGGGCGAATCGCTCTGGAACTGAAATCGGAATGCTCACTGACATTTTCCCCTCTCCGAAAGTCTGAAAAATGATGGAAAAATGACTAAGTCCAAAAAAATTTTTTTCAACTTTTTTCAATTTTACCCCCATGGGATATATATTCTACCCACACACATTTGGAACTCTCCTGGGGTACCCTCACACATATTATTCCCTCATTTAATGGATATTTTCACCAAAAAGTGAAGTTTTCAAAAAGTCAGAAAATTGGCTGAAAACGACTTAATATCAAGGACTCATCGTGCGAATCGCTCTGGAACTGAAATCGGAATGCTCACTGACATTTTTCCCTCTCCAAAAGTCTGAAAAATGATGGAAAAATGACTAAGTCCAAAAAAATTTTTTTTTAACTTTTTTCAATTTTACCCCCATGGGATAAATTATATTATACCCACCCACATTTGGAACTATCCTGGGGTACCCTCACACGTATTATTCCCTCATTTAATGGTCATTTTCACCAAAAAGTGAAGTTTTCAAAAAGTCAAAATTGGCTATAAACGACTTAATATCAAGGACTCATCGGGCGAATCGCTCTGGAACTGAAATAGGAATGCTCCCTGACATTTTTCCCTCTCCGAAAGTCTGAAAAATGATGGAAAAATGACTAAGTCCAAAAAAAATTTTTTTCAACTTTTTTCAATTTTACCCCTGTGGGATATATATTCTACCCACACACATTTGGAATTCTCCTGGGGTACCCTCACACATATTATTCCCTCATTTAATGGATATTTTCACCAAAAAGTGAAGTTTTCAAAAAGTCAGAAAATTGGCTGAAAACGACTAAATATCATGGACTCATCGGGCGAATCGCTCTGGAACTGAAATCGGAATGCTTCCTGACATTTTTCCCTCTCTGAAAGTCTGATAAATGATGGAAAAATGACTAAGTCCAAAAAAATTTTTTTTTAAACTTTTTTCAATTTTACCCCCGTGGGATATATATTCTACCCACACACATTTGGAACTCTCCTGGGGTACCCTCGCACATATTATTCCCTCATTTAATGGATATTTTCACCAAAAAGTGAAGTTTTCAAAAAGTCAGAAAATTGGCTGAAAACGACTTAATATCAAGGACTCAACATGCGAATCACTCTGGAACTGAAATCAGAATGCTCAGTGACATTTTTCCCTCTCCAAAAGTCTGAAAAATGATGGAAAAATGACTAAGTCCAAAAAAATTTTTTTTCAACTTTTTTCAATTTTACCTCCATGGGATATATGTTCTACCCACACACATTTGGATCTCTCCTGGGGTACCGTCACACATATTATTCCCTCATTTAATGGATATTTTCACCAAAAAGTGAAGTTTTCAAAAAGTCAGAAAATTGGCTGAAAACGACTAAATATCAAGGACTCATCGGGCGAATCGCTCTGGAACTGAAATCGGAATGCTCACTGACATTTTCCCCTCTCCGAAAGTCTGAAAAATGATGGAAAAATGACTAAGTCCAAAAAAATTTTTTTCAACTTTTTTCAATTTTACCCCCATGGGATATATATTCTACCCACACACATTTGGAACTCTCCTGGGGTACCCTCACACATATTATTCCCTCATTTAATGGATATTTTCACCAAAAAGTGAAGTTTTCAAAAAGTCAGAAAATTGGCTGAAAACGACTTAATATCAAGGACTCATCGTGCGAATCGCTCTGGAACTGAAATCGGAATGCTCACTGACATTTTTCCCTCTCCAAAAGTCTGAAAAATGATGGAAAAATGACTAAGTCCAAAAAAATTTTTTTTTAACTTTTTTCAATTTTACCCCCATGGGATAAATTATATTATACCCACCCACATTTGGAACTATCCTGGGGTACCCTCACACGTATTATTCCCTCATTTAATGGTCATTTTCACCAAAAAGTGAAGTTTTCAAAAAGTCAAAATTGGCTATAAACGACTTAATATCAAGGACTCATCGGGCGAATCGCTCTGGAACTGAAATAGGAATGCTCCCTGACATTTTTCCCTCTCCGAAAGTCTGAAAAATGATGGAAAAATGACTAAGTCCAAAAAAAATTTTTTTAAACTTTTTTCAATTTTACCCCCATGGGATATATATTCTACCCACACACATTTGGAACTCTCCTGGGGTACCCTCACACATATTATTCCCTCATTTAATGGATATTTTCACCAAAAAGTGAAGTTTTCAAAAAGTCAGAAAATTGGCTGAAAACGACTTAATATCAAGGACTCATCGGGTGAATCACTCTGGAACTGAAATCGGAATACTCACTGACACTTTCCCCTCTCCGAAAGTCTGAAAAATGATGGAAAAATGACTAAGTCCAAAAATTTTTTTTTTTAACTTTTTTCAATTTTACCCCCATGGGATATATATTCTACCCACACACATTTGGAACTCTCCTGGGGTACCCTCACACATATTATTCCCTAATTTAATGGTCATTTTCACCAAAAAGTGAAGTTTTCAAAAAGTCAAAATTGGCTATAAACGACTTAATATCAAGGACCCATCGGGCGAATCGCTCTGGAACTGAAATCGGAATGCTCACTGACATTTTTCCCTCTCCGAAAGTCTGAAAAATGCTGGAAAAATGACTAAGTCCAAAAAAATTTTTTTTAAACTTTTTTCAATTTTACCCCCATGGGATATATATTCTACCCACACACATTTGGAACTCTCCTGGGGTACCCTCACACATATTATTCCCTAATTTAATGGATATTTTCACCAAAAAGTGAAGTTTTCAAAAAGTCAGAAAATTGGCTGAAAACGACTTAATATCAAGGACTCATCGGGTGAATCACTCTGGAACTGAAATCGGAATACTCACTGACATTTTCCCCTCTCCGAAGGTCTGAAAAATGATGGAAAAATGACTAAGTCCAAAAAAATTTTTTTTTAACTTTTTTCAATTTTACCCCCATGGGATAAATTATATTATACCCACCCACATTTGGAACTATCCTGGGGTACCCTCACACGTATTATTCCCTCATTTAATGGTCATTTTCACCAAAAAGTGAAGTTTTCAAAAAGTCAAAATTGGCTATAAACGACTTAATATCAAGGACTCATCGGGCGAATCGCTCTGGAACTGAAATAGGAATGCTCCCTGACATTTTTCCCTCTCCGAAAGTCTGAAAAATGATGGAAAAATGACTAAGTCCAAAAAACATTTTTTTCAACTTTTTTCAATTTTACCTCCATGGGATACATATTCTACCCACACACATTTGGAACTCTCCTGGGGTACCCTCACACATATTATTCCCTCATTTAATGGTCATTTTCACCAAAAAGTGAAGTTTTCAAAAATTCAAAATTGGCTATAAACGACTTAATATCAAGGACCCATCGGGCGAATCGCTCTGCAACTGAAATCGGAATGCTCACTGACATTTTTCCCTCTCCGAAAGTCTGAAAAATGATGGAAAAATGACTAAGTCCAAAAAAAATTTTTTTAAACTTTTTTCAATTTTACCCCCATGGGATATATATTCTACCCACGCACATTTGGAACTCTCCTGGGGTACCCTCACACATATTATTCCCTCATTTAATGGATATTTTCACCAAAAAGTGAAGTTTTCAAAAAGTCAGAAAATTGGCTGAAAACGACTTAATATCAAGGACTCATCGGGTGAATCACTCTGGAACTGAAATCGGAATACTCACTGACATTTTCCCCTCTCCGAAGGTCTGAAAAATGATGGAAAAATGACTAAGTCCAAAAAAAATTTTTTTCAACTTTTTTCAATTTTACCCCCGTGTGATATATATTCTACCCACACAGATTTGGAACTCTCCTGGGGTACCCTCACACATATTATTCCCTCATTTAATGGATATTTTCACCAAAAAGTGAAGTTTTCAAAAAAGTCAGAAAATTGGCTGAAAACGACTTAATATCAAGGACTCATCGGGCGAATCGCTCTGGAACTGAAATCGGAATGCTCACTGACATTTTTCCCTCTCTGAATGTCTGAAAAATGATGGAAAAATGACTAAGTCCCAAAAAAATTTTTTTAAACTTTTTTCAATTTTACCCCCGTGGGATATATGTTCTACCCACACACATTTGGAACTCTCCTGTGGTACCCACGCACATATTATTCCCTCATTTAATGGATATTTTCACCAAAAAGTGAAGTTTTCAAAAAGTCAGAAAATTGGCTGAAAACGACTTAATATCAAGGACTCATCGGGCGAATCGCTGTGGAACTGAAATCGGAATGCTCACTGACATTTTCCCCTCTCCGAAAGTCTGAAAAATGATGGAAAAATGACTAAGTCCAAAAAAATTTTTTTTTAACTTTTTTCAATTTTACCCCTGTGGGATATACATTCTACCCACACACATTTGGATCTCTCCTGGGGTACCCTCACACATATTATTCCCTCATTTAATGGATATTTTCACCAAAAAGTGAAGTTTTCAAAAAGTCAGAAAATTGGCTTAAAACGACATAATATCAAGGACTCATCGGGCGAAACACTCTGGAACTGAAATCGGAATACTCACCGATATTTTCCCCTCTCCGAAAGTCTGAAAAATGATGGAAAAATGACTAAGTCCAAAAAAAATTTTTTTCAACTTTTTTCAATTTTATCCCCGTGGGATATATGTTCCACCCACACACATTTGGATCTCTCCTGGGGTACCGTCACACATATTATTCCCTCATTTAATGGATATTTTCACCAAAAAGTGAAGTTTTCAAAAAGTCAGAAAATTGGCTGAAAACGACTTAATATCAAGGACTCATCGGGCGAATCGCTCTGGAACTGAAATCGGAATGCTCACTGACATTTTCCCCTCTTCGAAAGTCTGAAAAATGATGGAAAAATGACTAAGTCCAAAAAATTTTTTTTTTAACTTTTTTCAATTTTACCCCCGTGGGATATATGTTCTACCCACACACATTTGGATCTCTCCTGGGGTACCGTCACACATATTATTTCCTCATTTAATGGATATTTTCACCAAAAAGTGAAGTTTTCAAAAAGTCAGAAAATTGGCTGAAAACGACTTAATATCAAGGACTCATCGGGCGAATCGCTGTGGAACTGAAATCGGAATGCTCACTGACATTTTCCCCTCTCCGAAAGTCTGAAAAATGATGGAAAAATGACTAAGTCCAAAAAAATTTTTTTTTAACTTTTTTCAATTTTACCCCTGTGGGATATACATTCTACCCACACACATTTGGATCTCTCCTGGGGTACCCTCACACATATTATTCCCTCATTTAATGGATATTTTCACCAAAAAGTGAAGTTTTCAAAAAGTCAGAAAATTGGCTTAAAACGACTTAATATCAAGGACTCATCGGGCGAAACACTCTGGAACTGAAATCGGAATACTCACCGATATTTTCCCCTCTCCGAAAGTCTGAAAAATGATGGAAAAATGACTAAGTCCAAAAAAAATTTTTTTCAACTTTTTTCAATTTTATCCCCGTGGGATATATGTTCTACCCACACACATTTGGATCTCTCCTGGGGTACCGTCACACATATTATTCCCTCATTTAATGGATATTTTCACCAAAAAGTGAAGTTTTCAAAAAGTCAGAAAATTGGCTGAAAACGACTTAATATCAAGGACTCATCGGGCGAATCGCTCTGGAACTGAAATCGGAATGCTCACTGACATTTTCCCCTCTTCGAAAGTCTGAAAAATGATGGAAAAATGACTAAGTCCAAAAAATTTTTTTTTAACTTTTTTCAATTTTACCCCCATGGGATATATATTCTACCCACCCACATTTGGAACTCTCCTGGGGTACCCTCACACATATTATTTCCTCATTTAATGGTCATTTTCACCAAAAAGTGAAGTTTTCAAAAAGTCAAAATTGGCTATTAAACGACTTAATATCAATTACTCATCGGGCGAATCGCTCTGGAACTGAAATCGGAATGCTCCCTGACATTTTTCCCTCTCCGAAAGTCTGAAAAATGATGGAAAAATGACTAAGTCCAAAAAACATTTTTTTCAACTTTTTTCAATTTTACCTCCATGGGATATATATTCTACCCACACACATTTGGAACTCTCCTGCGGTACCCTCACACATATTATTCCCTCATTTAATGGATATTTTCACCAAAAAGTGAAGTTTTCAAAAAGTCAGAAAATTGGCTGAAAACGACTTAATATCAAGGACTCATCGGGCGAATCGCTGTGGAACTGAAATCGGAATGCTCACTGACATTTTCCCCTCTCCGAAAGTCTGAAAAATGATGGAAAAATGACTAAGTCCAAAAAAATTTTTTTTTAACTTTTTTCAATTTTACCCCTGTGGGATATACATTCTACCCACACACATTTGGATCTCTCCTGGGGTACCCTCACACATATTATTCCCTCATTTAATGGATATTTTCACCAAAAAGTGAAGTTTTCAAAAAGTCAGAAAATTGGCTGAAAACGACTTAATATCAAGGACTCATCGGGCGAAACACTCTGGAACTGAAATCGGAATACTCACCGATATTTTCCCCTCTCCGAAAGTCTGAAAAATGATGGAAAAATGACTAAGTCCAAAAAAAATTTTTTTCAACTTTTTTCAATTTTACCCCCGTGGGATATATGTTCTACCCACACACATTTGGATCTCTCCTGGGGTACCGTCACACATATTATTCCCTCATTTAATGGATATTTTCACCAAAAAGTGAAGTTTTCAAAAAGTCAGAAAATTGGCTGAAAACGACTTAATATCAAGGACTCATCGGGCGAATCGCTCTGGAACTGAAATCGGAATGCTCACTGACATTTTCCCCTCTTCGAAAGTCTGAAAAATGATGGAAAAATGACTAAGTCCAAAAAAATTTTTTTTTAACTTTTTTCAATTTTATCCCTGTGGGATATACATTCTACCCACACACATTTGGATCTCTCCTGGGGTACCCTCACACATATTATTCCCTCATTTAATGGATATTTTCACCAAAAAGTGAAGTTTTCAAAAAGTCAGAAAATTGGTTGAAAACGACTTAATATCAAGGACTCATCGGGCGAAACACTCTGGAACTGAAATCGGAATACTCACTGACATTTTCCCCTCTCCGAAAGTCTGAAAAATGATGGAAAAATGACTAAGTCCAAAAAAAATTTTTTTCAACTTTTTTCAATTTTACCCCCGTGTGATATATATTCTACCCACACACATTTGGAACTCTCCTGGGGTACCCTCACACATATTATTCCCTCATTTAATGGATATTTTCACCAAAAAATGAAGTTTTCAAAAAGTCAAAATTGGCTATAAACGACCTAATATCAAGGACTCATCGGGCGAATCGCTCTGTAACTGAAATCGGAATGCTCACTGACATTTTTCCCTCTCTGAAAGTCTGAAAAATGATGGAAAAATGACTAAGTCCAAAAAATTTTTTTTTTAACTTTTTTCAATTTTATCCCTGTGGGATATACATTCTACCCACACACATTTGGATCTCTCCTGGGGTACCCTCACACATATTATTCCCTCATTTAATGGATATTTTCACCAAAAAGTGAAGTTTTCAAAAAGTCAGAAAATTGGCTGAAAACGACTTAATATCAAGGACTCATCGGGCGAATCACTCTGGAACTGAAATCGGAATACTCACTGACATTTTCCCCTCTCCGAAAGTCTGAAAAATGATGGAAAAATGACTAAGTCCAAAAAAATTTTTTTTTAACTTTTTTCAATTTTACCCCCATGGGATATATATTCTACCCACCCACATTTGGAACTCTCCTGGGGTACCCTCACACATATTATTCCCTCATTTAATGGTCATTTTCACCAAAAAGTGAAGTTTTCAAAAAGTCAGAAAATTGGCTGAAAACGACTTAATATCAAGGACTCATCGTGCGAATCGCTCTGGAACTGAAATCGGAATGCTCACTGACATTTTTCCCTCTCCAAAAGTCTGAAAAATGATGGAAAAATGACTAGGTCCCAAAAAAATTTTTTAAACTTTTTTCAATTTTACCCCCATGGGATATATATTCTACCCACACACATTTGGAACTCTCCTGTGGTACCCACGCACATATTATTCCCTCATTTAATGGATATTTTCACCAAAAAGTGAAGTTTTCAAAAAGTCAGAAAATTGGCTGAAAACGACTTAATATCAAGGCCTCATCGGGTGAATCACTCTGGAACTGAAATCGGAATACTCACTGACATTTTCCCCTCTCCGAAAGTCTGAAAAATGATGGAAAAATGACTAAGTCCAAAAAAATTTTTTTTTAACTTTTTTCAATTTTACCCCCATGGGATATATATTCTACCCACACACATTTGGAACTCTCCTGGGGTACCCTCACACATATTATTCCCTCATTTAATGGTCATTTTCACCAAAAAGTGAAGTTTTCAAAAAGTCAAAATTGGCTATAAACGACTTAATATCAATTACTCATCGGGCGAATCGCTCTGGAACTGAAATCGGAATGCTCCCTGACATTTTTCCCTCTCCGAAAGTCTGAAAAATGATGGAAAAATGACTAAGTCCAAAAAACATTTTTTTCAACTTTTTTCAATTTTACCTCCATGGGATATATATTCTACCCACACACATTTGGAACTCTCCTGGGGTACCCTCACACATATTATTCCCTCATTTAATGGATATTTTCACCAAAAAGTGAAGTTTTCAAAAAGTCAGAAAATTGGCTGAAAACGACTTAATATCAAGGACTCATCGGGCGAATCGCTGTGGAACTGAAATCGGAATGCTCACTGACATTTTCCCCTCTCCGAAAGTCTGAAAAATGATGGAAAAATGACTAAGTCCAAAAAAATTTTTTTTTAACTTTTTTCAATTTTACCCCCATGGGATAAATTATATTATACCCACCCACATTTGGAACTATCCTGGGGTACCCTCACACGTATTATTCCCTCATTTAATGGTCATTTTCACCAAAAAGTGAAGTTTTCAAAAAGTCAAAATTGGCTATAAACGACTTAATATCAAGGACTCATCGGGTGAATCACTCTGGAACTGAAATCGGAATACTCACTGACATTTTCCCCTCTCCGAAAGTCTGAAAAATGATGGAAAAATGACTAAGTCCAAAAAATTTTTTTTTTAACTTTTTTCAATTTTACCCCCATGGGATATATATTCTACCCACCCACATTTGGAACTCTCCTGGGGTACCCTCACACATATTATTCCCTCATTTAATGGTCATTTTCACCAAAAAGTGAAGTTTTCAAAAATTCAAAATTGGCTATAAACGACTTAATATCAAGGACCCATCGGGCGAATCGCTGTGGAACTGAAATCGGAATGCTCACTGACATTTTTCCCTCTCCGAAAGTCTGAAAAATGATGGAAAAATGACTAAGTCCAAAAAAAATTTTTTTAAACTTTTTTCAATTTTACCCCCATGGGATATATATTCTACCCACGCACATTTGGAACTCTCCTGGGGTACCCTCACACATATTATTCCCTCATTTAATGGATATTTTCACCAAAAAGTGAAGTTTTCAAAAAGTCAGAAAATTGGCTGAAAACGACTTAATATCAAGGACTCATCGGGTGAATCACTCTGGAACTGAAATCGGAATACTCACTGACATTTTCCCCTCTCCGAAGGTCTGAAAAATGATGGAAAAATGACTAAGTCCAAAAAAAATTTTTTTCAACTTTTTTCAATTTTACCCCCGTGTGATATATATTCTACCCACACAGATTTGGAACTCTCCTGGGGTACCCTCACACATATTATTCCCTCATTTAATGGATATTTTCACCAAAAAGTGAAGTTTTCAAAAAAGTCAGAAAATTGGCTGAAAACGACTTAATATCAAGGACTCATCGGGCGAATCGCTCTGGAACTGAAATCGGAATGCTCACTGACATTTTTCCCTCTCTGAATGTCTGAAAAATGATGGAAAAATGACTAAGTCCCAAAA
This sequence comes from Phyllobates terribilis, assembly GCF_046119375.1. Taxonomy (NCBI): domain Eukaryota; kingdom Metazoa; phylum Chordata; class Amphibia; order Anura; family Dendrobatidae; genus Phyllobates; species Phyllobates terribilis. Next base: position 3,438,073 of record NW_027362966.1, on the reverse strand, counting down.
AAATTTTTTTAAACTTTTTTCAATTTTACCCCCGTGGGATATATGTTCTACCCACACACATTTGGAACTCTCCTGTGGTACCCACGCACATATTATTCCCTCATTTAATGGATATTTTCACCAAAAAGTGAAGTTTTCAAAAAGTCAGAAAATTGGCTGAAAACGACTTAATATCAAGGACTCATCGGGCGAATCGCTGTGGAACTGAAATCGGAATGCTCACTGACATTTTCCCCTCTCCGAAAGTCTGAAAAATGATGGAAAAATGACTAAGTCCAAAAAAATTTTTTTTTAACTTTTTTCAATTTTACCCCTGTGGGATATACATTCTACCCACACACATTTGGATCTCTCCTGGGGTACCCTCACACATATTATTCCCTCATTTAATGGATATTTTCACCAAAAAGTGAAGTTTTCAAAAAGTCAGAAAATTGGCTTAAAACGACTTAATATCAAGGACTCATCGGGCGAAACACTCTGGAACTGAAATCGGAATACTCACCGATATTTTCCCCTCTCCGAAAGTCTGAAAAATGATGGAAAAATGACTAAGTCCAAAAAAAATTTTTTTCAACTTTTTTCAATTTTATCCCCGTGGGATATATGTTCTACCCACACACATTTGGATCTCTCCTGGGGTACCGTCACACATATTATTCCCTCATTTAATGGATATTTTCACCAAAAAGTGAAGTTTTCAAAAAGTCAGAAAATTGGCTGAAAACGACTTAATATCAAGGACTCATCGGGCGAATCGCTCTGGAACTGAAATCGGAATGCTCACTGACATTTTCCCCTCTTCGAAAGTCTGAAAAATGATGGAAAAATGACTAAGTCCAAAAAATTTTTTTTTTAACTTTTTTCAATTTTACCCCCGTGGGATATATGTTCTACCCACACACATTTGGATCTCTCCTGGGGTACCGTCACACATATTATTTCCTCATTTAATGGATATTTTCACCAAAAAGTGAAGTTTTCAAAAAGTCAGAAAATTGGCTGAAAACGACTTAATATCAAGGACTCATCGGGCGAAACACTCTGGAACTGAAATCGGAATACTCACTGACATTTTTCCCTCTCCGAAAGTCTGAAAAATGATGGAAAAATTACTAAGTCCAAAAAACATTTTTTTCAACTTTTTTCAATTTTACCCCCATGGGATATATATTCTACCCACACACATTTGGAACTCTCCTGGGGTACCCTCACACATATTATTCCCTCATTTAATGGATATTTTCACCAAAAAGTGAAGTTTTCAAAAAGTCAGAAAATTGGCTGAAAACGACTTAATATCAAGGCCTCATCGGGTGAATCACTCTGGAACTGAAATCGGAATACTCACTGACATTTTCCCCTCTCCGAAAGTCTGAAAAATGATGGAAAAATGACTAAGTCCAAAAAAAATTTTTTTCAACTTTTTTCAATTTTACCCCCGTGTTATATATATTCTACCCACACACATTTGGAACTCTCCTGGGGTACCCTCACACATATTATTCCCTCATTTAATGGATATTTTCACCAAAAAGTGAAGTTTTCAAAAAGTCAGAAAATTGGCTGAAAACGACTTAATATCAAGGACTCATCGGGCGAATCGCTGTGGAACTGAAATCGGAATGCTCACTGACATTTTCCCCTCTCCGAAAGTCTGAAAAATGATGGAAAAATGACTAAGTCCAAAAAAAATTTTTTTTAACTTTTTTCAATTTAACCCCTGTGGGATATACATTCTACCCACACACATTTGGATCTCTCCTGGGGTACCCTCACACATATTATTCCCTCATTTAATGGATATTTTCACCAAAAAGTGAAGTTTTCAAAAAGTCAGAAAATTGGCTGAAAACGACTTAATATCAATTACTCATCGGGCGAATCGCTCTGGAACTGAAATCGGAATGCTCCCTGACATTTTTCCCTCTCCGAAAGTCTGAAAAATGATGGAAAAATGACTAAGTCCAAAAAACATTTTTTTCAACTTTTTTCAATTTTACCTCCATGGGATATATATTCTACCCACACACATTTGGATCTCTCCTGGGGTACCCTCACACATATTATTCCCTCATTTAATGGATATTTTCACCAAAAAGTGAAGTTTTCAAAAAGTCAGAAAATTGGCTGAAAACGACTTAATATCAAGGACTCATCGGGCGAAACACTCTGGAACTGAAATCGGAATACTCACCGATATTTTCCCCTCTCCGAAAGTCTGAAAAATGATGGAAAAATGACTAAGTCCAAAAAAAATTTTTTTCAACTTTTTTCAATTTTACCCCCGTGGGATATATGTTCTACCCACACACATTTGGATCTCTCCTGGGGTACCGTCACACATATTATTCCCTCATTTAATGGATATTTTCACCAAAAAGTGAAGTTTTCAAAAAGTCAGAAAATTGGCTGAAAACGACTTAATATCAAGGACTCATCGGGCGAATCGCTCTGGAACTGAAATCGGAATGCTCACTGACATTTTCCCCTCTTCGAAAGTCTGAAAAATGATGGAAAAATGACTAAGTCCAAAAAAATTTTTTTTTAACTTTTTTCAATTTTATCCCTGTGGGATATACATTCTACCCACACACATTTGGATCTCTCCTGGGGTACCCTCACACATATTATTCCCTCATTTAATGGATATTTTCACCAAAAAGTGAAGTTTTCAAAAAGTCAGAAAATTGGCTGAAAACGACTTAATATCAAGCACTCATCGGGCGAAACACTCTGGAACTGAAATCGGAATACTCAGTGACATTTTCCCCTCTCCGAAAGTCTGAAAAATGATGGAAAAATGACTAAGTCCAAAAAAAATTTTTTTCAACTTTTTTCAATTTTACCCCCGTGTGATATATATTCTACCCACACACATTTGGAACTCTCCTGGGGTACCCTCACACATATTATTCCCTCATTTAATGGATATTTTCACCAAAAAATGAAGTTTTCAAAAAGTCAAAATTGGCTATAAACGACCTAATATCAAGGACTCATCGGGCGAATCGCTCTGTAACTGAAATCGGAATGCTCACTGACATTTTTCCCTCTCTGAAAGTCTGAAAAATGATGGAAAAATGACTAAGTCCAAAAAAATTTTTTTTTTACTTTTTTCAATTTTATCCCTGTGGGATATACATTCTACCCACACACATTTGGATCTCTCCTGGGGTACCCTCACACATATTATTCCCTCATTTAATGGATATTTTCACCAAAAAGTGAAGTTTTCAAAAAGTCAGAAAATTGGCTGAAAACGACTTAATATCAAGGACTCATCGGGCGAATCGCTCTGGAACTGAAATCGGAATGCTCCCTGACATTTTTCCCTCTCCGAAAGTCTGAAAAATGATGGAAAAATGACTAAGTCCAAAAAACATTTTTTTCAACTTTTTTCAATTTTACCTCCATGGGATATATATTCTACCCACACACATTTGGATCTCTCCTGGGGTACCCTCACACATATTATTCCCTCATTTAATGGATATTTTCACCAAAAAGTGAAGTTTTCAAAAAGTCAGAAAATTGGCTGAAAACGACTTAATATCAAGGACTCATCGGGCGAAACACTCTGGAACTGAAATCGGAATACTCACCGATATTTTCCCCTCTCCGAAAGTCTGAAAAATGATGGAAAAATGACTAAGTCCAAAAAAAATTTTTTTCAACTTTTTTCAATTTTACCCCCGTGGGATATATGTTCTACCCACACACATTTGGATCTCTCCTGGGGTACCGTCACACATATTATTCCCTCATTTAATGGATATTTTCACCAAAAAGTGAAGTTTTCAAAAAGTCAGAAAATTGGCTGAAAACGACTTAATATCAAGGACTCATCGGGCGAATCGCTCTGGAACTGAAATCGGAATGCTCACTGACATTTTCCCCTCTTCGAAAGTCTGAAAAATGATGGAAAAATGACTAAGTCCAAAAAAATTTTTTTTTAACTTTTTTCAATTTTATCCCTGTGGGATATACATTCTACCCACACACATTTGGATCTCTCCTGGGGTACCCTCACACATATTATTCCCTCATTTAATGGATATTTTCACCAAAAAGTGAAGTTTTCAAAAAGTCAGAAAATTGGCTGAAAACGACTTAATATCAAGGACTCATCGGGCGAAACACTCTGGAACTGAAATCGGAATACTCAGTGACATTTTCCCCTCTCCGAAAGTCTGAAAAATGATGGAAAAATGACTAAGTCCAAAAAAAATTTTTTTCAACTTTTTTCAATTTTACCCCCGTGTGATATATATTCTACCCACACACATTTGGAACTCTCCTGGGGTACCCTCACACATATTATTCCCTCATTTAATGGATATTTTCACCAAAAAATGAAGTTTTCAAAAAGTCAAAATTGGCTATAAACGACCTAATATCAAGGACTCATCGGGCGAATCGCTCTGTAACTGAAATCGGAATGCTCACTGACATTTTTCCCTCTCTGAAAGTCTGAAAAATGATGGAAAAATGACTAAGTCCAAAAAAATTTTTTTTTTACTTTTTTCAATTTTATCCCTGTGGGATATACATTCTACCCACACACATTTGGATCTCTCCTGGGGTACCCTCACACATATTATTCCCTCATTTAATGGATATTTTCACCAAAAAGTGAAGTTTTCAAAAAGTCAGAAAATTGGCTGAAAACGACTTAATATCAAGGACTCATCGGGCGAATCACTCTGGAACTGAAATCGGAATACTCACTGACATTTTCCCCTCTCCGAAAGTCTGAAAAATGATGGAAAAATGACTAAGTCCAAAAAAATTTTTTTTTAACTTTTTTCAATTTTACCCCCATGGGATATATATTCTACCCACCCACATTTGGAACTCTCCTGGGGTACCCTCACACATATTATTCCCTCATTTAATGGTCATTTTCACCAAAAAGTGAAGTTTTCAAAAAGTCAGAATATTGGCTGAAAACGACTTAATATCAAGGACTCATCGTGCGAATCGCTCTGGAACTGAAATCGGAATGCTCACTGACATTTTTCCCTCTCCAAAAGTCTGAAAAATGATGGAAAAATGACTAGGTCCCAAAAAAATTTTTTTAAACTTTTTTCAATTTTACCCCCATGGGATATATATTCTACCCACACACATTTGGAACTCTCCTAGGGTACCCTCACACATATTATTCCCTCATTTAATGGATATTTTCACCAAAAAGTGAAGTTTTCAAAAAGTCAGAAAATTGGCTGAAAATGACTTAATATCAAGGACTCATCGGGCGAATCGCTCTGGAACTGAAATCGGAACGCTCACTGACATTTTGCCCTCTCCGAAAGTCTGAAAAATGATGGAAAAATGACTAAGTCCAAAAAAAATTTTTTTCAACTTTTTTCAATTTTACCCCCGTGGGACATATGTTCTACCCACACACATTTGGATCTCTCCTGGGGTACCGTCACACATATTATTCCCTCATTTAATGGATATTTTCACCAAAAAGTGAAGTTTTCAAAAAGTCAGAAAATTGGCTGAAAACGACTTAATATCAAGGACTCATCGGGCGAAACACTCTGGAACTGAAATCGGAATACTCACTGACATTTTCCCCTCTCCGAAAGTCTGAAAAATGATGGAAAAATGACTAAGTCCAAAAAACATTTTTTTCAACTTTTTTCAATTTTACCCCCGTGTGTTATATATTCTACCTATACACATTTGGAACTCTCCTGGGGTACCCTCACACATATTATTCCCTCATTTAATGGATATTTTCACCAAAAAATGAAGTTTTCAAAAAGTCAAAATTGGCTATAAACGACCTAATATCAAGGACTCATCGGGCGAATCGCTCTGTAACTGAAATCGGAATGCTCACTGACATTTTTCCCTCTCTGAAAGTCTGAAAAATGATGGAAAAATGACTAAGTCCAAAAAAAATTTTTTTCAACTTTTTTCAATTTTACCCCTGTGGGATATATGTTCTACCCACACACATTTGGAACTCTCCTGAGGTACCCACGCACATATTATTCCCTCATTTAATGGATATTTTCACCAAAAATTGAAGTTTTCAAAAAGTCAGAAAATTGGCTGAAAACGACTTAATATCAAGGACTCATCGGGCGAATCGCTGTGGAACTGAAATCGGAATGCTCACTGACATTTTCCCCTCTCCGAAAGTCTGAAAAATGATGGAAAAATGACTAAGTCCAAAAAAATTTTTTTTTAACTTTTTTCAATTTTACCCCTGTGGGATATACATTCTACCCACACACATTTGGATCTCTCCTGGGGTACCCTCACACATATTATTCCCTCATTTAATGGATATTTTCACCAAAAAGTGAAGTTTTCAAAAAGTCAGAAAATTGGCGGAAAATGACTTAATATCAAGGACTCATCGGGCGAAACACTCTGGAACTGAAATCGGAATACTCACCGATATTTTCCCCTCTCCGAAAGTCTGAAAAATGATGGAAAAATGACTAAGTCCAAAAAAAATTTTTTTCAACTTTTTTCAATTTTACCCCCGTGGGATATATGTTCTACCCACACACATTTGGATCTCTCCTGGGGTACCGTCACACATATTATTCCCTCATTTAATGGATATTTTCACCAACAAGTGAAGTTTTCAAAAAGTCAGAAAATTGGCTGAAAACGACTTAATATCAAGGACTCATCGGGCGAAACACTCTGGAACTGAAATCGGAATACTCACTGACATTTTTCCCTCTCCGAAAGTCTGAAAAATGATGGAAAAATTACTAAGTCCAAAAAACATTTTTTTCAACTTTTTTCAATTTTACCCCCATGGGATATATATTCTACCCACACACATTTGGAACTCTCCTGGGGTACCCTCACACATATTATTCCCTCATTTAATGGATATTTTCACCAAAAAGTGAAGTTTTCAAAAAGTCAGAAAATTGGCTGAAAACGACTTAATATCAAGGCCTCATCGGGTGAATCACTCTGGAACTGAAATCGGAATACTCACTGACATTTTCCCCTCTCCGAAAGTCTGAAAAATGATGGAAAAATGACTAAGTCCAAAAAAATTTTTTTTTAACTTTTTTCAATTTTACCCCCATGGGATATATATTCTACCCACCCACATTTGGAACTCTCCTGGGGTACCCTCACACATATTATTCCCTCATTTAATGGATATTTTCACCAAAAAGTGAAGTTTTCAAAAAGTCAGAAAATTGGCTGAAAACGACTTAATATCAAGGACTCATCGGGCGAAACACTCTGGAACTGAAATCGGAATACTCACTGACATTTTCCCCTCTCCGAAAGTCTGAAAAATGATGGAAAAATGACTAAGTCCAAAAAACATTTTTTTCAACTTTTTTCAATTTTACCCCCGTGTGTTATATATTCTACCCATACACATTTGGAACTCTCCTGGGGTACCCTCACACATATTATTCCCTCATTTAATGGATATTTTCACCAAAAAATGAAGTTTTCAAAAAGTCAAAATTGGCTATAAACGACCTAATATCAAGGACTCATCGGGCGAATCGCTCTGTAACTGAAATCGGAATGCTCACTGACATTTTTCCCTCTCTGAAAGTCTGAAAAATGATGGAAAAATGACTAAGTCCAAAAAAAATTTTTTTCAACTTTTTTCAATTTTACCCCTGTGGGATATATGTTCTACCCACACATATTTGGAACTCTCCTGTGGTACCCACGCACATATTATTCCCTCATTTAATGGATATTTTCACCAAAAAGTGAAGTTTTCAAAAAGTCAGAAAATTGGCTGAAAACGACTTAATATCAAGGACTCATCGGGCGAATCGCTGTGAAAATTAAATCGGAATGCTCACTGACATTTTCCCCTCTCCGAAAGTCTGAAAAATGATGGAAAAATGACTAAGTCCAAAAAAATTTTTTTTTAACTTTTTTCAATTTTACCCCTGTGGGATATACATTCTACCCACACACATTTGGATCTCTCCTGGGGTACCCTCACACATATTATTCCCTCATTTAATGGATATTTTCACCAAAAAGTGAAGTTTTCAAAAAGTCAGAAAATTGGCTGAAAACGACTTAATATCAAGGACTCATCGGGCGAATCGCTGTGGAACTGAAATCGGAATGCTCACTGACATTTTCCCCTCTCCGAAAGTCTGAAAAATGATGGAAAAATGACTAAGTCCAAAAAAATTTTTTTTTAACTTTTTTCAATTTTACCCCTGTGGGATATACATTCTACCCACACACATTTGGATCTCTCCTGGGGTACCCTCACACATATTATTCCCTCATTTAATGGATATTTTCACCAAAAAGTGAAGTTTTCAAAAAGTCAGAAAATTGGCGGAAAATGACTTAATATCAAGGACTCATCGGGCGAAACACTCTGGAACTGAAATCGGAATACTCACCGATATTTTCCCCTCTCCGAAAGTCTGAAAAATGATGGAAAAATGACTAAGTCCAAAAAAAATTTTTTTCAACTTTTTTCAATTTTACCCCCGTGGGATATATGTTCTACCCACACACATTTGGATCTCTCCTGGGGTACCGTCACACATATTATTCCCTCATTTAATGGATATTTTCACCAACAAGTGAAGTTTTCAAAAAGTCAGAAAATTGGCTGAAAACGACTTAATATCAAGGACTCATCGGGCGAAACACTCTGGAACTGAAATCGGAATACTCACTGACATTTTTCCCTCTCCGAAAGTCTGAAAAATGATGGAAAAATTACTAAGTCCAAAAAACATTTTTTTCAACTTTTTTCAATTTTACCCCCATGGGATATATATTCTACCCACACACATTTGGAACTCTCCTGGGGTACCCTCACACATATTATTCCCTCATTTAATGGATATTTTCACCAAAAAGTGAAGTTTTCAAAAAGTCAGAAAATTGGCTGAAAACGACTTAATATCAAGGCCTCATCGGGTGAATCACTCTGGAACTGAAATCGGAATACTCACTGACATTTTCCCCTCTCCGAAAGTCTGAAAAATGATGGAAAAATGACTAAGTCCAAAAAAATTTTTTTTTAACTTTTTTCAATTTTACCCCCATGGGATATATATTCTACCCACCCACATTTGGAACTCTCCTGGGGTACCCTCACACATATTATTCCCTCATTTAATGGATATTTTCACCAAAAAGTGAAGTTTTCAAAAAGTCAGAAAATTGGCTGAAAACGACTTAATATCAAGGACTCATCGGGCGAAACACTCTGGAACTGAAATCGGAATACTCACTGACATTTTCCCCTCTCCGAAAGTCTGAAAAATGATGGAAAAATGACTAAGTCCAAAAAACATTTTTTTCAACTTTTTTCAATTTTACCCCCGTGTGTTATATATTCTACCCATACACATTTGGAACTCTCCTGGGGTACCCTCACACATATTATTCCCTCATTTAATGGATATTTTCACCAAAAAATGAAGTTTTCAAAAAGTCAAAATTGGCTATAAACGACCTAATATCAAGGACTCATCGGGCGAATCGCTCTGTAACTGAAATCGGAATGCTCACTGACATTTTTCCCTCTCTGAAAGTCTGAAAAATGATGGAAAAATGACTAAGTCCAAAAAAAATTTTTTTCAACTTTTTTCAATTTTACCCCTGTGGGATATATGTTCTACCCACACATATTTGGAACTCTCCTGTGGTACCCACGCACATATTATTCCCTCATTTAATGGATATTTTCACCAAAAAGTGAAGTTTTCAAAAAGTCAGAAAATTGGCTGAAAACGACTTAATATCAAGGACTCATCGGGCGAAACACTCTGGAACTGAAATCGGAATACTCACTGACATTTTTCCCTCTCCGAAAGTCTGAAAAATGATGGAAAAATTACTAAGTCCAAAAAACATTTTTTTCAACTTTTTTCAATTTTACCCCCATGGGATATATATTCTACCCACACACATTTGGAACTCTCCTGGGGTACCCTCACACATATTATTCCCTCATTTAATGGATATTTTCACCAAAAAGTGAAGTTTTCAAAAAGTCAGAAAATTGGCTGAAAACGACTTAATATCAAGGACTCATCGGGCGAATCGCTCTGGAACTGAAATCGGAATGCTCACTGACATTTTCCCCTCTCCGAAAGTCTGAAAAATGATGGAAAAATGACTAAGTCCAAAAAAATTTTTTTTTTACTTTTTTCAATTTTACCCCTGTGGGATATACATTCTACCAACACACATTTGGATCTCTCCTGGGGTACCCTCACACATATTATTCCCTCATTTAATGGATATTTTCACCAAAAAGTGAAGTTTTCAAAAAGTCAGAAAATTGGCTGAAAACGACTTAATATCAAGGACTCATCGGGCGAAACACTCTGGAACTGAAATCGGAATACTCACCGATATTTTCCCCTCTCCGAAAGTCTAAAAAATGATGGAAAAATGACTAAGTCCAAAAAAAATTTTTTTCAACTTTTTTCAATTTTACCCCCGTGGGATATATGTTCTACCCACACACATTTGGATCTCTCCTGGGGTACCGTCACACATATTATTCCCTCATTTAATCGATATTTTCACCAAAAAGTGAAGTTTTCAAAAAGTCAAAATTGGACTATAAATGACCTAATATCAAGGACTCATCGGGCGAATCGCTCTGTAACTGAAATCGGAATGCTCACTGACATTTTTCCCTCTCCGAAAGTCTGAAAAATGATGGAAAAATGACTAAGTCCAAAAAAAATTTTTTTCAACTTTTTTCAATTTTACCCCCATGGGATATATGTTCTACCCACACACATTTGGAACTCTCCTGGGGTACCCTCACACATATTATTCCCTCATTTAATGGATATTTTCACCAAAAAGTGAAGTTTTCAAAAAGTCAGAAAATTGGCTGAAAACGACTTAATATCAAGGACTCATCGGGCGAAACACTCTGGAACTGAAATCGGAATACTCACTGACATTTTCCCCTCTCCGAAAGTCTGAAAAATGATGGAAAAATGACTAAGTCCAAAAAACATTTTTTTCAACTTTTTTCAATTTTACCCCCGTGTGATATATATTCTACCCACACACATTTGGAACTCTCCTGGGGTACCCTCACACATATTATTCCCTCATTTAATGGATATTTTCACCAAAAAATGAAGTTTTCAAAAAGTCAAAATTGGCTATAAACGACCTAATATCAAGGACTCATCGGGCGAATCGCTCTGTAACTGAAATCGGAATGCTCACTGACATTTTTCCCTCTCTGAAAGTCTGAAAAATGATGGAAAAATGACTAAGTCCAAAAAACATTTTTTTCAACTTTTTTCAATTTTACCTCCATGGGATATATATTCTACCCACACACATTTGGAACTCTCCTGGGGTACCCTCACACATATTATTCCCTCATTTAATGGATATTTTCACCAAAAAGTGAAGTTTTCAAAAAGTCAGAAAATTGGCTGAAAACGACTTAATATCAAGGACTCATCGGGCGAATCGCTCTGTAACTGAAATCGGAATGCTCACTGACATTTTTCCCTCTCTGAAAGTCTGAAAAATGATGGAAAAATGACTAAGTCCAAAAAAAATTTTTTTCAACTTTTTTAAATTTTACCCCCGTGGGATATATGTTCTACCCACACACATTTGGAACTCTACTGTGGTACCCACGCACATATTATTCCCTCATTTAATGGATATTTTCACCAAAAAGTGAAGTTTTCAAAAAGTCAGAAAATTGGCTGAAAACGACTTAATATCAAGGACTCATCGGGCGAAACACTCTGGAACTGAAATCGGAATACTCACCGATATTTTCCCCTCTCCGAAAGTCTAAAAAATGATGGAAAAATGACTAAGTCCAAAAAAAATTTTTTTCAACTTTTTTCAATTTTACCCCCGTGGGATATATGTTCTACCCACACACATTTGGATCTCTCCTGGGGTACCGTCACACATATTATTCCCTCATTTAATGGATATTTTCACCAAAAAGTGAAGTTTTCAAAAAGTCAAAATTGGGCTATAAATGACCTAATATCAAGGACTCATCGGGCGAATCGCTCTGTAACTGAAATCGGAATGCTCACTGACATTTTTCCCTCTCCGAAAGTCTGAAAAATGATGGAAAAATGACTAAGTCCAAAAAAAATTTTTTTCAACTTTTTTCAATTTTACCCCCATGGGATATATGTTCTAACCACACACATTTGGAACTCTCCTGGGGTACCCTCACACATATTATTCCCTCATTTAATGGATATTTTCACCAAAAAGTGAAGTTTTCAAAAAGTCAGAAAATTGGCTGAAAACGACTTAATATCAAGGACTCATCGGGCGAAACACTCTGGAACTGAAATCGGAATACTCACTGACATTTTCCCCTCTCCGAAAGTCTGAAAAATGATGGAAAAATGACTAAGTCCAAAAAACATTTTTTTCAACTTTTTTCAATTTTACCCCCGTGTGATATATATTCTACCCACACACATTTGGAACTCTCCTGGGGTACCCTCACACATATTATTCCCTCATTTAATGGATATTTTCACCAAAAAGTGAAGTTTTCAAAAAGTCAGAAAATTGGCTGAAAACGACTTAATATCAAGGACTCATCGGGCGAATCGCTCTGTAACTGAAATCGGAATGCTCACTGACATTTTTCCCTCTCTGAAAGTCTGAAAAATGATGGAAAAATGACTAAGTCCAAAAAAAATTTTTTTCAACTTTTTTAAATTTTACCCCCGTGGGATATATGTTCTACCCACACACATTTGGAACTCTCCTGTGGTACCCACGCACATATTATTCCCTCATTTAATGGATATTTTCACCAAAAAGTGAAGTTTTCAAAAAGTCAGAAAATTGGCGGAAAACGACTTAATATCAAGGACTCATCGGGCGAAACACTCTGGAACTGAAATCGGAATACTCACCGATATTTTCCCCTCTCCGAAAGTCTGAAAAATGATGGAAAAATGACTAAGTCCCAAAAAAAATTTTTTCAACTTTTTTCAATTTTACCCCCGTGGGATATATGTTCTACCCACACACATTTGGATCTCTCCTGGGGTACCGTCACACATATTATTCCCTCATTTAATGGATATTTTCACCAAAAAGTGAAGTTTTCAAAAAGTCAGAAAATTGGCTGAAAACGACTTAATATCAAGGACTCATCGGGCGAAACACTCTGGAACTGAAATCGGAATACTCACTGACATTTTTCCCTCTCCGAAAGTCTGAAAAATGATGGAAAAATTACTAAGTCCAAAAAACATTTTTTTCAACTTTTTTCAATTTTACCCCCATGGGATATATATTCTACCCACACACATTTGGAACTCTCCTGGGGTACCCTCACACATATTATTCCCTCATTTAATGGATATTTTCACCAAAAAGTGAAGTTTTCAAAAAGTCAGAAAATTGGCTGAAAACGACTTAATATCAAGGCCTCATCGGGTGAATCACTCTGGAACTGAAATCGGAATACTCACTGACATTTTCCCCTCTCCGAAAGTCTGAAAAATGATGGAAAAATGACTAAGTCCAAAAAAATTTTTTTTTAACTTTTTTCAATTTTACCCCCATGGGATATATATTCTACCCACACACATTTGGAACTCTCCTGTGGTACCCACGCACATATTATTCCCTCATTTAATGGATATTTTCACCAAAAAGTGAAGTTTTCAAAAAGTCAGAAAATTGGCGGAAAACGACTTAATATCAAGGACTCATCGGGCGAAACACTCTGGAACTGAAATCGGAATACTCACCGATATTTTCCCCTCTCCGAAAGTCTGAAAAATGATGGAAAAATGACTAAGTCCAAAAAAAAATTTTTTCAACTTTTTTCAATTTTACCCCCGTGGGATATATGTTCTACCCACACACATTTGGATCTCTCCTGGGGTACTGTCACACATATTATTCCCTCATTTAATGGATATTTTCACCAAAAAGTGAAGTTTTCAAAAAGTCAGAAAATTGGCTGAAAACGACTTAATATCAAGGACTCATCGGGCGAATCGCTCTGTAACTGAAATCGGAATGCTCACTGACATTTTTCCCTCTCTGAAAGTCTGAAAAATGATGGAAAAATGACTAAGTCCAAAAAAAATTTTTTTCAACTTTTTTCAATTTTACCCCCGTGGGATATATGTTCTACCCACACACATTTGGATCTCTCCTGGGGTACCGTCACACATATTATTCCCTCATTTAATGGATATTTTCACCAAAAAGTGAAGTTTTCAAAAAGTCAGAAAATTGGCTGAAAACGACTTAATATCAAGGACTCATCGGGCGAAACACTCTGGAACTGAAATCGGAATACTCACTGACATTTTTCCCTCTCCGAAAGTCTGAAAAATGATGGAAAAATTACTAAGTCCAAAAAACATTTTTTTCAACTTTTTTCAATTTTACCCCCATGGGATATATATTCTACCCACACACATTTGGAACTCTCCTGGGGTACCCTCACACATATTATTCCCTCATTTAATGGATATTTTCACCAAAAAGTGAAGTTTTCAAAAAGTCAGAAAATTGGCTGAAAACGACTTAATATCAAGGCCTCATCGGGTGAATCACTCTGGAACTGAAATCGGAATACTCACTGACATTTTCCCCTCTCCGAAAGTCTGAAAAATGATGGAAAAATGACTAAGTCCAAAAAAATTTTTTTTTTACTTTTTTCAATTTTACCCCCATGGGATATATATTCTACCCACCCACATTTGGAACTCTCCTGGGGTACCCTCACACATATTATTCCCTCATTTAATGGATATTTTCACCAAAAAGTGAAGTTTTCAAAAAGTCAGAAAATTGGCTGAAAACGACTTAATATCAAGGACTCATCGGGCGAAACACTCTGGAACTGAAATCGGAATACTCACTGACATTTTCCCCTCTCCGAAAGTCTGAAAAATGATGGAAAAATGACTAAGTCCAAAAAAAAATTTTTTCAACTTTTTTCAATTTTACCCCCGTGGGATATATGTTCTACCCACACACATTTGGAACTCTCCTGTGGTACCCACGCACATATTATTCCCTCATTTAATGGATATTTTCACCAAAAAGTGAAGTTTTCAAAAAGTCAGAAAATTGGCTGAAAACGACTTAATATCAAGGACTCATCGGGCGAATCGCTCTGGAACTGAAATCGGAATGCTCACTGACATTTTCCCCTCTCCGAAAGTCTGAAAAATGATGGAAAAATGACTAAGTCCAAAAAAATTTTTTTTTTACTTTTTTCAATTTTACCCCTGTGGGATATACATTCTACCCACACACATTTGGATCTCTCCTGGGGTACCCTCACACATATTATTCCCTCATTTAATGGATATTTTCACCAAAAAGTGAAGTTTTCAAAAAGTCAGAAAATTGGCTGAAAACGACTTAATATCAAGGACTCATCGGGCGAAACACTCTGGAATTGAAATCGGAATACTCACCGATATTTTCCCCTCTCCGAAAGTCTAAAAAATGATGGAAAAATGACTAAGTCCAAAAAAAATTTTTTTAAACTTTTTTCAATTTTACCCCCGTGGGATATATGTTCTACCCACACACATTTGGATCTCTCCTGGGGTACCGTCACACATATTATTCCCTCATTTAATCGATATTTTCACCAAAAAGTGAAGTTTTCAAAAAGTCAAAATTGGACTATAAATGACCTAATATCAAGGACTCATCGGGCGAATCGCTCTGTAACTGAAATCGGAATGCTCACTGACATTTTTCCCTCTCCGAAAGTCTGAAAAATGATGGAAAAATGACTAAGTCCAAAAAAAATTTTTTTCAACTTTTTTCAATTTTACCCCCATGGGATATATGTTCTACCCACACACATTTGGAACTCTCCTGGGGTACCCTCACACATATTATTCCCTCATTTAATGGATATTTTCACCAAAAAGTGAAGTTTTCAAAAAGTCAGAAAATTGGCTGAAAACGACTTAATATCAAGGACTCATCGGGCGAAACACTCTGGAACTGAAATCGGAATACTCACTGACATTTTCCCCTCTCCGAAAGTCTGAAAAATGATGGAAAAATGACTAAGTCCAAAAAACATTTTTTTCAACTTTTTTCAATTTTACCCCCGTGTGATATATATTCTACCCACACACATTTGGAACTCTCCTGGGGTACCCTCACACATATTATTCCCTCATTTAATGGATATTTTCACCAAAAAATGAAGTTTTCAAAAAGTCAAAATTGGCTATAAACGACCTAATATCAAGGACTCATCGGGCGAATCGCTCTGTAACTGAAATCGGAATGCTCACTGACATTTTTCCCTCTCTGAAAGTCTGAAAAATGATGGAAAAATGACTAAGTCCAAAAAACATTTTTTTCAACTTTTTTCAATTTTACCTCCATGGGATATATATTCTACCCACACACATTTGGAACTCTCCTGGGGTACCCTCACACATATTATTCCCTCATTTAATGGATATTTTCACCAAAAAGTGAAGTTTTCAAAAAGTCAGAAAATTGGCTGAAAACGACTTAATATCAAGGACTCATCGGGCGAATCGCTCTGTAACTGAAATCGGAATGCTCACTGACATTTTTCCCTCTCTGAAAGTCTGAAAAATGATGGAAAAATGACTAAGTCCAAAAAAAATTTTTTTCAACTTTTTTAAATTTTACCCCCGTGGGATATATGTTCTACCCACACACATTTGGAACTCTCCTGTGGTACCCACGCACATATTATTCCCTCATTTAATGGATATTTTCACCAAAAAGTGAAGTTTTCAAAAAGTCAGAAAATTGGCTGAAAACGACTTAATATCAAGGACTCATCGGGCGAAACACTCTGGAACTGAAATCGGAATACTCACCGATATTTTCCCCTCTCCGAAAGTCTAAAAAATGATGGAAAAATGACTAAGTCCAAAAAAAATTTTTTTCAACTTTTTTCAATTTTACCCCCGTGGGATATATGTTCTACCCACACACATTTGGATCTCTCCTGGGGTACCGTCACACATATTATTCCCTCATTTAATGGATATTTTCACCAAAAAGTGAAGTTTTCAAAAAGTCAAAATTGGGCTATAAATGACCTAATATCAAGGACTCATCGGGCGAATCGCTCTGTAACTGAAATCGGAATGCTCACTGACATTTTTCCCTCTCCGAAAGTCTGAAAAATGATGGAAAAATGACTAAGTCCAAAAAAAATTTTTTTCAACTTTTTTCAATTTTACCCCCATGGGATATATGTTCTAACCACACACATTTGGAACTCTCCTGGGGTACCCTCACACATATTATTCCCTCATTTAATGGATATTTTCACCAAAAAGTGAAGTTTTCAAAAAGTCAGAAAATTGGCTGAAAACTACTTAATATCAAGGACTCATCGGGCGAAACACTCTGGAACTGAAATCGGAATACTCACTGACATTTTCCCCTCTCCGAAAGTCTGAAAAATGATGGAAAAATGACTAAGTCCAAAAAACATTTTTTTCAACTTTTTTCAATTTTACCCCCGTGTGATATATATTCTACCCACACACATTTGGAACTCTCCTGGGGTACCCTCACACATATTATTCCCTCATTTAATGGATATTTTCACCAAAAAGTGAAGTTTTCAAAAAGTCAGAAAATTGGCTGAAAACGACTTAATATCAAGGACTCATCGGGCGAATCGCTCTGTAACTGAAATCGGAATGCTCACTGACATTTTTCCCTCTCTGAAAGTCTGAAAAATGATGGAAAAATGACTAAGTCCAAAAAAAATTTTTTTCAACTTTTTTAAATTTTACCCCCGTGGGATATATGTTCTACCCACACACATTTGGAACTCTCCTGTGGTACCCACGCACATATTATTCCCTCATTTAATGGATATTTTCACCAAAAAGTGAAGTTTTCAAAAAGTCAGAAAATTGGCGGAAAACGACTTAATATCAAGGACTCATCGGGCGAAACACTCTGGAACTGAAATCGGAATACTCACCGATATTTTCCCCTCTCCGAAAGTCTGAAAAATGATGGAAAAATGACTAAGTCCCAAAAAAAATTTTTTCAACTTTTTTCAATTTTACCCCCGTGGGATATATGTTCTACCCACACACATTTGGATCTCTCCTGGGGTACCGTCACACATATTATTCCCTCATTTAATGGATATTTTCACCAAAAAGTGAAGTTTTCAAAAAGTCAGAAAATTGGCTGAAAACGACTTAATATCAAGGACTCATCGGGCGAAACACTCTGGAACTGAAATCGGAATACTCACTGACATTTTTCCCTCTCCGAAAGTCTGAAAAATGATGGAAAAATTACTAAGTCCAAAAAACATTTTTTTCAACTTTTTTCAATTTTACCCCCATGGGATATATATTCTACCCACACACATTTGGAACTCTCCTGGGGTACCCTCACACATATTATTCCCTCATTTAATGGATATTTTCACCAAAAAGTGAAGTTTTCAAAAAGTCAGAAAATTGGCTGAAAACGACTTAATATCAAGGCCTCATCGGGTGAATCACTCTGGAACTGAAATCGGAATACTCACTGACATTTTCCCCTCTCCGAAAGTCTGAAAAATGATGGAAAAATGACTAAGTCCAAAAAAATTTTTTTTTAACTTTTTTCAATTTTACCCCCATGGGATATATATTCTACCCACACACATTTGGAACTCTCCTGTGGTACCCACGCACATATTATTCCCTCATTTAATGGATATTTTCACCAAAAAGTGAAGTTTTCAAAAAGTCAGAAAATTGGCGGAAAACGACTTAATATCAAGGACTCATCGGGCGAAACACTCTGGAACTGAAATCGGAATACTCACCGATATTTTCCCCTCTCCGAAAGTCTGAAAAATGATGGAAAAATGACTAAGTCCAAAAAAAAATTTTTTCAACTTTTTTCAATTTTACCCCCGTGGGATATATGTTCTACCCACACACATTTGGATCTCTCCTGGGGTACTGTCACACATATTATTCCCTCATTTAATGGATATTTTCACCAAAAAGTGAAGTTTTCAAAAAGTCAGAAAATTGGCTGAAAACGACTTAATATCAAGGACTCATCGGGCGAATCGCTCTGTAACTGAAATCGGAATGCTCACTGACATTTTTCCCTCTCTGAAAGTCTGAAAAATGATGGAAAAATGACTAAGTCCAAAAAAAATTTTTTTCAACTTTTTTCAATTTTACCCCCGTGGGATATATGTTCTACCCACACACATTTGGATCTCTCCTGGGGTACCGTCACACATATTATTCCCTCATTTAATGGATATTTTCACCAAAAAGTGAAGTTTTCAAAAAGTCAGAAAATTGGCTGAAAACGACTTAATATCAAGGACTCATCGGGCGAAACACTCTGGAACTGAAATCGGAATACTCACTGACATTTTTCCCTCTCCGAAAGTCTGAAAAATGATGGAAAAATTACTAAGTCCAAAAAACATTTTTTTCAACTTTTTTCAATTTTACCCCCATGGGATATATATTCTACCCACACACATTTGGAACTCTCCTGGGGTACCCTCACACATATTATTCCCTCATTTAATGGATATTTTCACCAAAAAGTGAAGTTTTCAAAAAGTCAGAAAATTGGCTGAAAACGACTTAATATCAAGGCCTCATCGGGTGAATCACTCTGGAACTGAAATCGGAATACTCACTGACATTTTCCCCTCTCCGAAAGTCTGAAAAATGATGGAAAAATGACTAAGTCCAAAAAAATTTTTTTTTTACTTTTTTCAATTTTACCCCCATGGGATATATATTCTACCCACCCACATTTGGAACTCTCCTGGGGTACCCTCACACATATTATTCCCTCATTTAATGGATATTTTCACCAAAAAGTGAAGTTTTCAAAAAGTCAGAAAATTGGCTGAAAACGACTTAATATCAAGGACTCATCGGGCGAAACACTCTGGAACTGAAATCGGAATACTCACTGACATTTTCCCCTCTCCGAAAGTCTGAAAAATGATGGAAAAATGACTAAGTCCAAAAAAAAATTTTTTCAACTTTTTTCAATTTTACCCCCGTGGGATATATGTTCTACCCACACACATTTGGAACTCTCCTGTGGTACCCACGCACATATTATTCCCTCATTTAATGGATATTTTCACCAAAAAGTGAAGTTTTCAAAAAGTCAGAAAATTGGCTGAAAACGACTTAATATCAAGGACTCATCGGGCGAATCGCTCTGGAACTGAAATCGGAATGCTCACTGACATTTTCCCCTCTCCGAAAGTCTGAAAAATGATGGAAAAATGACTAAGTCCAAAAAAATTTTTTTTTTACTTTTTTCAATTTTACCCCTGTGGGATATACATTCTACCCACACACATTTGGATCTCTCCTGGGGTACCCTCACACATATTATTCCCTCATTTAATGGATATTTTCACCAAAAAGTGAAGTTTTCAAAAAGTCAGAAAATTGGCTGAAAACGACTTAATATCAAGGACTCATCGGGCGAAACACTCTGGAATTGAAATCGGAATACTCACCGATATTTTCCCCTCTCCGAAAGTCTAAAAAATGATGGAAAAATGACTAAGTCCAAAAAAAATTTTTTTAAACTTTTTTCAATTTTACCCCCGTGGGATATATGTTCTACCCACACACATTTGGATCTCTCCTGGGGTACCGTCACACATATTATTCCCTCATTTAATGGATATTTTCACCAAAAAGTGAAGTTTTCAAAAAGTCAAAATTGGGCTATAAATGACCTAATATCAAGGACTCATCGGGCGAATCGCTCTGTAACTGAAATCGGAATGCTCACTGACATTTTTCCCTCTCCGAAAGTCTGAAAAATGATGGAAAAATGACTAAGTCCAAAAAAAATTTTTTTCAACTTTTTTCAATTTTACCCCCATGGGATATATGTTCTACCCACACACATTTGGAACTCTCCTGGGGTACCCTCACACATATTATTCCCTCATTTAATGGATATTTTCACCAAAAAGTGAAGTTTTCAAAAAGTCAGAAAATTGGCTGAAAACGACTTAATATCAAGGACTCATCGGGCGAAACACTCTGGAACTGAAATCGGAATACTCACTGACATTTTCCCCTCTCCGAAAGTCTGAAAAATGATGGAAAAATGACTAAGTCCAAAAAACATTTTTTTCAACTTTTTTCAATTTTACCCCCGTGTGATATATATTCTACCCACACACATTTGGAACTCTCCTGGGGTACCCTCACACATATTATTCCCTCATTTAATGGATATTTTCACCAAAAAATGAAGTTTTCAAAAAGTCAAAATTGGCTATAAACGACCTAATATCAAGGACTCATCGGGCGAATCGCTCTGTAACTGAAATCGGAATGCTCACTGACATTTTTCCCTCTCTGAAAGTCTGAAAAATGATGGAAAAATGACTAAGTCCAAAAAACATTTTTTTCAACTTTTTTCAATTTTACCTCCATGGGATATATATTCTACCCACACACATTTGGAACTCTCCTGGGGTACCCTCACACATATTATTCCCTCATTTAATGGATATTTTCACCAAAAAGTGAAGTTTTCAAAAAATCAGAAAATTGGCTGAAAACGACTTAATATCAAGGACTCATCGTGCGAATCGCTCTGGAACTGAAATCGGAATGCTCACTGACATTTTTCCCTCTCCAAAAGTCTGAAAAATGATGGAAAAATGACTAGGTCCCCAAAAAAATTTTTTAAACTTTTTTCAATTTTACCCCCATGGGATATATATTCTACCCACACACATTTGGAACTCTCCTGTGGTACCCACGCACATATTATTCCCTCATTTAATGGATATTTTCACCAAAAAGTGAAGTTTTCAAAAAGTCAGAAAATTGGCTGAAAACGACTTAATATCAAGGACTCATCGGGCGAATCGCTCTGGAACTGAAATCGGAATGCTCACTGACATTTTCCCCTCTCCGAAAGTCTGAAAAATGATGGAAAAATGACTAAGTCCAAAAAAATTTTTTTTTAACTTTTTTCAATTTTACCCCCATGGGATATATATTCTACCCGCACACATTTGGATCTCTCCTGGGGTACCGTCACACATATTATTCCCTCATTTAATGGATATTTTCACCAAAAAATGAAGTTTTCAAAAAGTCAAAATTGGCTATAAACGACCTAATATCAAGGACTCATCGGGCGAATCGCTATGTAACTGAAATCGGAATGCTCACTGACATTTTTCCCTCTCTGAAAGTCTGAAAAATGATGGAAAAATGACTAAGTCCAAAAAAAATTTTTTTCAACTTTTTTCAATTTTACCCCCGTGGGATATATGTTCTACCCACACACATTTGGAACTCTCCTGTGGTACCCACGCACATATTATTCCCTCATTTAATGGATATTTTCACCAAAAAGTGAAGTTTTCAAAAAGTCAAAATTGGGCTATAAATGACCTAATATCAAGGACTCATCGGGCGAATCGCTCTGTAACTGAAATCGGAATGCTCACTGACATTTTTCCCTCTCCGAAAGTCTGAAAAATGATGGAAAAATGACTAAGTCCAAAAAAAAATTTTTTCAACTTTTTTCAATTTTACCCCCATGGGATATATGTTCTACCCACACACATTTGGAACTCTCCTGGGGTACCCTCACACATATTATTCCCTCATTTAATGGATATTTTCACCAAAAAGTGAAGTTTTCAAAAAGTCAGAAAATTGGCTGAAAACGACTTAATATCAAGGACTCATCGGGTGAAACACTCTGGAACTGAAATCGGAATACTCACTGACATTTTCCCCTCTCCGAAAGTCTGAAAAATGATGGAAAAATGACTAAGTCCAAAAAACATTTTTTTCAACTTTTTTCAATTTTACCCCCGTGTGATATATATTCTACCCACACACATTTGGAACTCTCCTGGGGTACCCTCACACATATTATTCCCTCATTTAATGGATATTTTCACCAAAAAATGAAGTTTTCAAAAAGTCAAAATTGGCTATAAACGACCTAATATCAAGGACTCATTGGGCGAATCGCTCTGGAACTGAAATCGGAATGCTCACTGACATTTTTCCCTCTCTGAAAGTCTGAAAAATGATGGAAAAATGACTAAGTCCAAAAAACATTTTTTTTAACTTTTTTCAATTTTACCTCCATGGGATATATATTCTACCCACACACATTTGGAACTCTCCTGGGGTACCCTCACACATATTATTCCCTCATTTAATGGATATTTTCACCAAAAAGTGAAGTTTTCAAAAAGTCAGAAAATTGGCTGAAAACGACTTAATATCAAGGACTCATCGTGCGAATCGCTCTGGAACTGAAATCGGAATGCTCACTGACATTTTTCCCTCTCCAAAAGTCTGAAAAATGATGGAAAAATGACTAGGTCCCAAAAAAAATTTTTTAAACTTTTTTCAATTTTACCCCCATGGGATATATATTCTACCCACACACATTTGGAACTCTCCTGGGGTACCCTCACACATATTATTCCCTCATTTAATGGATATTTTCACCAAAAAGTGAAGTTTTCAAAAAGTCAGAAAATTGGCTGAAAATGACTTAATATCAAGGACTCATCGGGCGAATCGCTCTGGAACTGAAATCGGAACGCTCACTGACATTTTCCCCTCTCCGAAAGTCTGAAAAATGATGGAAAAATGACTAAGTCCAAAAAAATTTTTTTTTAACTTTTTTCAATTTTACCCCTGTGGGATATACATTCTACCCACACACATTTGGATCTCTCCTGGGGTACCCTCACACATATTATTCCCTCATTTAATGGATATTTACACCAAAAAGTGAAGTTTTCAAAAAGTCAGAAAATTGGCTGAAAACGACTTAATATCAAGGACTCATCGGGCGAAACACTCTGGAACTGAAATCGGAATACTCACCGATATTTTCCCCTCTCCGAAAGTCTGAAAAATGATGGAAAAATGACTAAGTCCAAAAAAAATTTTTTTCTACTTTTTTCAATTTTACCCCCATGGGATATATGTTCTACCCACACACATTTGGAACTCTCCTGGGGTACCCTCACACATATTATTCCCTCATTTAATGGATATTTTCACCAAAAAGTGAAGTTTTCAAAAAGTCAGAAAATTGGCTGAAAACGACTTAATATCAAGGACTCATCGGGCGAAACACTCTGGAACTGAAATCGGAATACTCACTGACATTTTCCCCTCTCCGAAAGTCTGAAAAATGATGGAAAAATGACTAAGTCCAAAAAACATTTTTTTCAACTTTTTTCAATTTTACCCCCGTGTGTTATATATTCTACCCACACACATTTGGAACTCTCCTGGGGTACCCTCACACATATTATTCCCTCATTTAATGGATATTTTCACCAAAAAATGAAGTTTTCAAAAAGTCAAAATTGGCTATAAACGACCTAATATCAAGGACTCATCGGGCGAATCGCTCTGTAACTGAAATCGGAATGCTCACTGACATTTTTCCCTCTCTGAAAGTCTGAAAAATGATGGAAAAATGACTAAGTCCAAAAAAATTTTTTTTTTACTTTTTTCAATTTTACCCCCGTGTGTTATATATTCTACCCACACACATTTGGAACTCTCCTGGGGTACCCTCACACATATTATTCCCTCATTTAATGGATATTTTCACCAAAAAATGAAGTTTTCAAAAAGTCAAAATTGGCTATAAACGACCTAATATCAAGGACTCATCGGGCGAATCGCTCTGTAACTGAAATCGGAATGCTCACTGACATTTTTCCCTCTCTGAAAGTCTGAAAAATGATGGAAAAATGACTAAGTCCAAAAAAATTTTTTTTTAACTTTTTTCAATTTTACCCCTGTGGGATATACATTCTACCCACACACATTTGGATCTCTCCTGGGGTACCCTCACACATATTATTCCCTCATTTAATGGATATTTACACCAAAAAGTGAAGTTTTCAAAAAGTCAGAAAATTGGCTGAAAACTACTTAATATCAAGGACTCATCGGGCGAAACACTCTGGAACTGAAATCGGAATACTCACCGATATTTTCCCCTCTCCGAAAGTCTGAAAAATGATGGAAAAATGACTAAGTCCAAAAAAAATTTTTTTCAACTTTTTTCAATTTTACCCCCGTGGGAGATATGTTCTACCCACACACATTTGGATCTCTCCTGGGGTACCGTCACACATATTATTCCCTCATTTAATGGATATTTTCACCAAAAAGTGAAGTTTTCAAAAAGTCAAAATTGGGCTATAAATGACCTAATATCAAGGACTCATCGGGCGAATCGCTCTGGAACTGAAATCGGAACGCTCACTGACATTTTGCCCTCTTCGAAAGTCTGAAAAATGATGGAAAAATGACTAAGTCCAAAAAAAATTTTTTTCAACTTTTTTCAATTTTACCCCCGTGGGATATATGTTCTACCCACACACATTTGGATCTCTCCTGGGGTACCGTCACACATATTATTCCCTCATTTAATGGATATTTTCACCAAAAAGTGAAGTTTTCAAAAAGTCAGAAAATTGGCTGAAAACGACTTAATATCAAGGACTCATCGGGCGAAACACTCTGGAACTGAAATCGGAATACTCACCGATATTTTCCCCTCTCCGAAAGTCTGAAAAATGACGGAAAAATGACTAAGTCCAAAAAACATTTTTTTCAACTTTTTTCAATTTTACCCCCGTGGGATATATGTTCTACCCACACACATATGGATCTCTCCTGGGGTACCGTCACACATATTATTCCCTCATTTAATGGATATTTTCACCAAAAAGTGAAGTTTTCAAAAAGTCAAAATTGGGCTATAAATGACCTAATATCAAGGACTCATCGGGCGAATCGCTCTGTAACTGAAATCGGAATGCTCACTGACATTTTTCCCTCTCCGAAAGTCTGAAAAATGATGGAAAAATGACTAAGTCCAAAAAAAATTTTTTTCAACTTTTTTCAATTTTACCCACATGGGATATATGTTCTACCCACACACATTTGGAACTCTCCTGGGGTACCCTCACACATATTATTCCCTTATTTAATGGATATTTTCACCAAAAAGTGAAGTTTTCAAAAAGTCAGAAAATTGGCTGAAAACGACTTAATATCAAGGACTCATCGGGCGAATCGCTCTGGAACTGAAATCGGAATGCTCACTGACATTTTCCCCTCTCCGAAAGTCTGAAAAATGATGGAAAAATGACTAAGTCCAAAAAACATTTCTTTCAACTTTTTTCAATTTTACCCCAGTGTGATATATATTCTACCCACACACATTTGGAACTCTCCTGGGGTACCCTCACACATATTATTCCCTCATTTAATGGATATTTCCACCAAAAAATGAAGTTTTCAAAAAGTCAAAATTGGCTATAAACGACCTAATATCAAGGACTCATCGGGCGAATCGCTCTGGAACTGAAATCGGAATGCTCACTGACATTTTCCCCTCTCCGAAAGTCTGAAAAATGATGGAAAAATGACTAAGTCCAAAAAAAATTTTTTTCAACTTTTTTCAATTTTACCCCCGTGGGATATATGTTCTACCCACACACATTTGGATCTCTCCTGGGGTACCGTCACACATATTATTCCCTCATTTAATGGATATTTCCACCAAAAAATGAAGTTTTCAAAAAGTCAAAATTGGCTATAAACGACCTAATATCAAGGACTCATCGGGCGAATCGCTCTGTAACTGAAATCGGAATGCTCACTGACATTTTTCCCTCTCCGAAAGTCTGAAAAATGATGGAAAAATGACTAAGTCCAAAAAAAATTTTTTTCAACTTTTTTCAATTTTACCCCCGTGGGATATATGTTCTACCCACACACATTTGGAACTCTCCTGGGGTACCCACGCACATATTATTCCCTCATTTAATGGATATTTTTACCAAAAAGTGAAGTTTTCAAAAAGTCAGAAAATTGGCTGAAAACGACTTAATATCAAGGACTCATCGGGCGAATCGCTCTGGAACTGAAATCGGAATGCTCACTGACATTTTCCCCTCTCCGAAAGTCTGAAAAATGATGGAAAAATGACAAAGTCCAAAAAACATTTTTTTTAACTTTTTTCAATTTTACCCCCGTGTGATATATATTCTACCCACACACATTTGGAACTCTCCTGGGGTACCCTCACACATATTATTCCCTCATTTAATGGATATTTTCACCAAAAAGTGAAGTTTTCAAAAAGTCAGAAAATTGGCTGAAAATTACTTAATATCAAGGACTCATCGGGCGAATCGCTCTGGAACTGAAATCGGAACGCTCACAGACATTTTGCCCTCTTCGAAAGTCTGAAAAATGATGGAAAAATGACTAAGTCCAAAAAAAATTTTTTTCAACTTTTTTCAATTTTACCCCCGTGGGATATATGTTCTACCCACACACATTTGGATCTCTCCTGGGGTACCGTCTCACATATTATTCCCTCATTTAATGGATATTTTCACCAAAAAGTGAAGTTTTCAAAAAGTCAGAAAATTGGCTGAAAACGACTTAATATCAAGGACTCATCGGGCGAAACACTCTGGAACTGAAATCGGAATACTCACCGATATTTTCCCCTCTCCGAAAGTCTGAAAAATGACGGAAAAATGACTAAGTCCAAAAAACATTTTTTTCAACTTTTTTCAATTTTACCCCCGTGGGATATATGTTCTACCCACACACATTTGGATCTCTCCTGGGGTACCGTCACACATATTATTCCCTCATTTAATGGATATTTTCACCAAAAAGTGAAGTTTTCAAAAAGTCAAAATTGGGCTATAAATGACCTAATATCAAGGACTCATCGGGCGAATCGCTCTGTAACTGAAATCGGAATGCTCACTGACATTTTTCCCTCTCCGAAAGTCTGAAAAATGATGGAAAAATGACTAAGTCCAAAAAAAATTTTTTTCAACTTTTTTCAATTTTACCCCCATGGGATATATGTTCTACCCACACACATTTGGAACTCTCCTGGGGTACCCTCACACATATTATTCCCTCATTTAATGGATATTTTCACCAAAAAGTGAAGTTTTCAAAAAGTCAGAAAATTGGCTGAAAACGACTTAATATCAAGGACTCATCGGGCGAATCGCTCTGGAACTGAAATCGGAATGCTCACTGACATTTTCCCCTCTCCGAAAGTCTGAAAAATGATGGAAAAATGACTAAGTCCAAAAAACATTTCTTTCAACTTTTTTCAATTTTACCCCAGTGTGATATATATTCTACCCACACACATTTGGATCTCTCCTGGGGTACCGTCACACATATTATTCCCTCATTTAATGGATATTTCCACCAAAAAATGAAGTTTTCAAAAAGTCAAAATTGGCTATAAACGACCTAATATCAAGGACTCATCGGGCGAATCGCTCTGTAACTGAAATCGGAATGCTCACTGACATTTTTCCCTCTCCGAAAGTCTGAAAAATGATGGAAAAATGACTAAGTCCAAAAAAAATTTTTTTCAACTTTTTTCAATTTTACCCCCGTGGGATATATGTTCTACCCACACACATTTGGAACTCTCCTGTGGTACCCTCGCACATATTATTCCCTCATTTAATGGATATTTTTACCAAAAAGTGAAGTTTTCAAAAAGTCAGAAAATTGGCTGAAAACGACTTAATATCAAGGACTCATCGGGCGAATCGCTCTGGAACTGAAATCGGAATGCTCACTGACATTTTCCCCTCTCCGAAAGTCTGAAAAATGATGGAAAAATGACAAAGTCCAAAAAACATTTTTTTTAACTTTTTTCAATTTTACCCCTGTGGGATATACATTCTACCCACACACATTAGAATCTCTCCTGGGGTACCCTCACACATATTATTCCCTCATTTAATGGATATTTTCACCAAAAAGTGAAGTTTTCAAAAAGTCAGAAAATTGGCTGAAAACGACTTAATATCAAGGACTCATCGGGCGAAACACTCTGGAACTGAAATCGGAATACTCACTGATATTTTCCCCTCTCCGAAAGTCTGAAAAATGATGGAAAAATGACTAAGTCCAAAAAACATTTTTTTCAACTTTTTTCAATTTTACCCCCGTGTGATATATATTCTACCCACACACATTTGGAACTCTCCTGGGGTACCCTCACACATATTATTCCCTCATTTAATGGATATTTTCACCAAAAAGTGAAATTTTCAAAAAGTCAAAATTGGATATAAACGACCTAATATCAAGGACTCATCGGGCGAATCGCTCTGTAACTGAAATCGGAATGCTCACTGACATTTTTCACTCTCCGAAAGTCTGAAAAATGATGGAAAAATGACTAAGTCCAAAAAAAATTTTTTTCAACTTTTTTCAATTTTACCCCCATGGGATATATGTTCTACCCACACACGTTTGGAACTCTCCTGGGGTACCCTCACACATATTATTCCCTCATTTAATGGATATTTTCACCAAAAAGTGAAGTTTTCAAAAAGTCAGAAAATTGGCTGAAAACGACTTAATATCAAGGACTCATCGGGCGAAACACTCTGGAACTGAAATCGGAATACTCACTGACATTTTCCCCTCTCCGAAAGTCTGAAAAATGATGGAAAAATGACTAAGTCCAAAAAACATTTTTTTCAACTTTTTTCAATTTTACCCCAGTGTGATATATATTCTACCCACACACATTTGGAACTCTCCTGGGGTACCCTCACACATATTATTCCCTCATTTAATGGATATTTCCACCAAAAAATGAAGTTTTCAAAAAGTCAAAATTGGCTATAAACGACCTAATATCAAGGACTCATCGGGCGAATCGCTCTGTAACTGTAATCGGAATGCTCACTGACATTTTTTCCTCTCCGAAAGTCTGAAAAATGATGGAAAAATGACTAAGTCCAAAAAAAATTTTTTTCAACTTTTTTCAATTTTACCCCCGTGGGATATATGTTCTACCCACACACATTTGGAACTCTCCTGTGGTACCCACGCACATATTATTCCCTCATTTAATGGATATTTTTACCAAAAAGAGAAGTTTTCAAAAAGTCAGAAAATTGGCTGAAAACGACTTAATATCAAGGACTCATCGGGCGAATCGCTCTGGAACTGAAATCGGAATGCTCACTGACATTTTCCCCTCTCCGAAAGTCTGAAAAATGATGGAAAAATGACTAAGTCCAAAAAAATTTTTTTTTAACTTTTTTCAATTTTACCCCTGTGGGATATACATTCTACCCACACACATTTGAATCTCTCCTGGGGTACCCTCACACATATTATTCCCTCATTTAATGGATATTTTCACCAAAAAGTGAAGTTTTCAAAAAGTCAGAAAATTGGCTGAAAACGACTTAATATCAAGGACTCATCGGGCGAAACACTCTGGAACTGAAATCGGAATACGCACTGATATTTTCCCCTCTCCGAAAGTCTGAAAAATGATGGAAAAATGACTGAACATTTTTTTCAACTTTTTTCAATTTTACCCCCATGGGATATATATTCTACCCACACACATCTGGAACTCTCCTGGGGTACCCTCACACATATTATTCCCTCATTTAATGGATATTTTCACCAAAAAGTGAAGTTTTTAAAAAGTCAGAAAATAGGCTGAAAACAACTTAATATCAAGGACTCATCGGGCGAATCGCTCTGGATCTGAAATCGGAATGCTCACTGACATTTTTCCCTCTCCGAAAGTCTGAAAAATGATGGAAAAATGACTAAGTCCAAAAAAAATTTTTTAAAACTTTTTTCAATTTTACCCCCGTGGGATATATATTCTACCCACACACATTGGGAACTCTCCTGGGGTACCCTCACAAATATTATTCCCTCATTTAATGGATATTTTCACCAAAAAGTGAAGTTTTCAAAAAAGTCAGAAAATTGGCTGAAAACGATTTAATATCAAGGACTCATCGGGCGAATCGCTCTGGAACTGAAATCGGAATGCTCACTGACATTTTCCCCTCTCCGAAAGTCTGAAAAATGATGGAAAAATGACTAAGTCCAAAAAAATTTTTTTTAAACTTTTTTCAATTTTACCCCTGTGTGATATACATTCTACCCACACACATTTGGAACTCTCCTGGGGTACCCTCACACATATTATTCCCTCATTTAATGGATATTTTCACCAAAAAGTGAAGTTTTCAAAAAGTCAAAATTGGCTGAAAATGACTTAATATCAAGGACACATCGGGCGAATCACTCTGGAACTGAAATCGGAACGCTCACTGACATTTTGCCCTCTCCGAAAATCTGAAAAATGATGGAAAAATGACTAAGTCCAAAAAATATTTTTTTCAACTTTTTTCAATTTTACCCCCGTGGGATATATGTTCTACCCACACACATTTGGAACTCTCCTGGGGTACCCTCACACATATTATTCCCTCATTTAATGGATATTTTCACCAAAAAGTGAAGTTTTCAAAAAAGTCAGAAAATTGGCTGAAAACGAATTAATATCAAGGACTCATCGGACGAATCGCTCTGGAACTGAAATCGGAATGCTCACTGACATTTTCCCCTCTCCGAAAGTCTGAAAAATGATGGAAAAATGACTAAGTACAAAAAAATTTTTTTTTAACTTTTTTCAATTTTACCCCTGTGGGATATACATTCTACCCACACACATGTGGATCTCTCCTGGGGTACCCTCACACATATTATTCCCTCATTTAATGGATATTTTCACCAAAAAGTGAAGTTTTCAAAAAGTCAGAAAATTGGCTGAAAACGACTTAATATCAAGGACTCATCGGGCGAAACACTCTGGAACTGAAATCGGAATACTCACTGATATTTTCCCCTCTCCGAAAGTCTGAAAAATGATTCAAAAATGACTAAGTCCAAAGAACATTTTTTTCAACTTTTTTCAATTTTACCCCTGTGGGATATATATTCTACCCACACACATTTGGAACTCTCCTGGGGTACCCTCACACATATTATTCCCTCATTTAATGGATATTTTCACCAAAAAGTGAAGTTTTCAAAAAGTCAGAAAATTGGCTGAAAACGACTTAATATCAAGGACTCATCGGGCGAATTACTCTGGAACTGAAATCGGAATACTCACTGACATTTTCCCCTCTTCGAAAGTCGGAAAAATGATGGAAAAATGACTAAGTCCAAAAAAAATTTTATTTAACTTTTCTCAACTTTACCCCTGTGGGATATACATTCTACCCACACACATTTGGATCTCTCCTGGGGTACCCTCACACATATTATTCCCTCATTTAATGGATATTTTCACCAAAAAGTGAAGTTTTCAAAAAGTCAGAAAGTTGGCTGAAAATGACTTAATATCAAGGACTCATCGGGCGAATCGCTCTGGAACTGAAATCGGAATACTTACTGACATTTTCCCCTATCCGAAAGTCTGAAAAATGATGGGAAAATGACTAAGTCCAAAAAACATTTTTTTCAACTTTTTTCAATTTTACCCCCGAGTGAAATATATTCTACCCACACACATTTGGAACTCTCCTGGGGTACCCTCACACATATTATTCCCTCATTTAATGGATATTTTCACCAAAAAGTGTAGTTTTCAAAAAGTCAAAATTGGCTATAAACAACCTAATATCAAGGACTCATCGGGCGAATCGCTCTGTAACTGAAATCAGAATGCTCACTGACATTTTTCCCTCTACGAAAGTCTGAAAAATGATGGAAAAATGACTAAGTCCAAAAAAAATTTTTTTCAACTTTTTTCAATTTTACCCCCGTGGGATATTTATTCTACCCGAACACATTTGGAACTCTCCTGTGGTACCCACGCACATATTATTCCCTCATTTAATGGATATTTTCACCAAAAAGTGAAGTTTTCAAAAAGTCAGAAAATTGGCTGAAAACGACTTAATATCAAGGACTCATCGGGCGAATCACTCTGGAACTGAAATCGGAATACTCACTGACATTTTCCCCTCTTCGAAAGTCGGAAAAATGATGGAAAAATGAGTAAGTCCAAAAAAAATTTTTTTCAAGTTTTTCAATTTTACCCCCGTGGGATATATATTCTACCCACACACATTTGGAACTCTCCTGGGGTACCCTCACACATATTATTCCCTCATTTAATTGATATTTTCACCAAAAAGTGAAGTTTTCAAAAAGTCAGAAAATTGGCTGAAAACGACTTAATATCAAGGACTCATCGGGCGAAACACTCTGGAACTGAAATCGGAATACTCACTGACATTTTCCCCTCTCCGAAAGTCTGAAAAATGATGGAAAAATGACTAAGTCCAAAAAACATTTTTTTCAACTTTTTTCAATTTTACCCCCGTGTGATATATATTCTACCCACACACATTTGGAACTCTCCTGGGGTACCCTCACACATATTATTCCCTCATTTAATGGATATTTTCACCAAAAAGTGAAGTTTTCAAAAAGTCAAAAATTGGCTGAAAACGACTTAATGTCAAGGACTCATCGGGCAAATCACTCTGGAACTGAAATCGGAATGCTCACTGACATTTTCCCCTCTCCAAAAGTCTGAAAAATGATGGAAAAATGACTAAGTCCAAAAAAATTTTTTTTCAACTTTTTTCAATTTTACCCCCGTGGGATATACATTCTACCCACACACATTTGGAACTCTCCTGGGGTATCCTCACACATATTATTCCCTCATTTAATGTATATTTTCACCAAAAAGTGAAGTTTTCAAAAAGTCAGAAAATTGGCTGAAAGCGACTCAACATCAAGGACTCATCGGGTGAATCTCTCTGGAACTGAAATCGGAATGCTCACTGACATTTTCCCCCCTTCGAAAGCCTGAAAAATGATGGAAAAATGACTAAGTCCAAAAAAAATTTTTTAAAACTTTTTTCAATTTTACCCCCGTGGGATATATATTCTACCCACACACATTTGGAACTCTCCTGGGGTATCCTCACACATATTATTCCCTCATTTAATGGATATTTTCACCAAAAAGTGAAGTTTTCAAAAAGTCAGAAAATTGGCTGAAAACGATTTAATATCAAGGACTCATCGGGCGAATCACTCTGGAACTGAAATCGGAATACTCACTGACATTTTCCCTTCTTCGAAAGTCGGAAAAATGATGGAAAAATGAGTAAGTCCAAAAAAAATTTTATTCAAGTTTTTCAATTTTACCCCCGTGGGATATATATTCTACCCACACACATTTGGAACTCTCCTGGGGTACCCTCACACATATTATTCCCTCATTTAATTGATATTTTCACCAAAAAGTGAAGTTTTCAAAAAGTCAGAAGATTGGCTGAAAACGACTTAATATCAAGGACTCATCGGGCGAATCACTCTGGAACTGAAATCGGAATACTCACTGACATTTTCCCCTCTTCGAAAGTCTGAAAAATGATGGAAAGTAGGCCAAAAAAAATTTTTTTTAAGTTTTTTCAATTTTACCCCCATGGGATATATATTCTACCCACACACATTTGGAACTCTCCTGGGGTACCCTCACACATATTATTCCCTCATTTAATGGATATTTTCACCAAAAAGTGAAGTTTTCAAAAAGTCAGAAAATTGGCTGAAAGCGACTCAACATCAAGGACTCATCGGGCGAATCACTCTGGAACTGAAATCGGAATACTCACTGACATTTTCCCCTCTCCGAAAGTCTGAAAAATGATGGAAAAATGACTAAGTCCAAAAAAATTTTTTTTCAACTTTTTTCAATTTTACCCCCGTGGGATATATATTCTACCCACACACATTTGGAACTCTCCAGGGGTACCCTCACACATATTATTCCCTCATTTAATGTATATTTTCACCAAAAAGTGAAGTTTTCAAAAAGTCAGAAAATTGGCTGAAAACGACTTAACATCAAGGACTCATCGGGCGAATCACTCTGGAACTGAAATCGGAATGCTCACTGACATTTTCCCCTCTCCAAAAGTCTGAAAAATGATGGAAAAATGACTAAGTCCAAAAAAAATTTTTTTCAACTTTTTTCAATTTTACCCCCATGGGATATATATTCTACCCACACACATTTGGAACTCTCCTGGGGTTTCCTCACACATATTATTCCCTCATTTAATGGATATTTTCACCAAAAAGTGAAGTTTTCAAAAAGTCAGAAAATTGGCTGAAAACGACTTAATATCAAGGACTCATCGGGCGAATTACTCTGGAACTGAAATCGGAATACTCACTGACATTTTCCCCTCTTCGAAAGTCGGAAAAATGATGGAAAAATGAGTAAGTCCAAAAAAAATTTTTTTCAAGTTTTTTCAATTTTACCCCCGTGGGATATATAATCTACCCACACACATTTGGAACTCTCCTGGGGTACCCTCGCACATATTATTCCCTCATTTAGTTGATATTTTCACCAAAAAGTGAAGTTTTCAAAAAGCCAGAAAATTGGCTGAAAACGACTTAACATCAAGGACTCATCGGGCGAATCACTCTGGAACTGAAATCGGAATGCTCACTGACATTTTCCCCTCTCCAAAAGTCTGAAAAATGATGGAAAAATGACTAAGTCCAAAAAAATTTTTATTTAACTTTTCTCAACTTTACCCCTGTGGCATATACATTCTACCCACACACATTTGGATCTCTCCTGGGGTACCCTCACACATATTATTCCCTCATTTAATGGATATTTTCACCAAAAAGTGAAGTTTTCAAAAAGTCAGAAAGTTGGCTGAAAATGACTTAATAACAAGGACTCATCGGGCGAATCGCTCTGGAACTGAAATCGGAATACTCACTGACATTTTCCCCTCTCCGAAAGTCTGAAAAATGATGGGAAAATGACTAAGTCCAAAAAACATTTTTTTCAACTTGTTTCAATTTTACCCCCGTGTGAAATATATTCTACCCACACACATTTGGAACTCTCCTGGGGTACCCTCACACATATTATTCCCTCATTTAATGGATATTTTCACCAAAAAGTGAAGTTTTCAAAAAGTCAAAATTGGCTATAAACGACCTAATATCAAGGACTCATCGGGCGAATCGCTCTGTAACTGAAATCGGAATGCTCACTGACATTTTTCCCTCTCCGAAAGTCTGAAAAATGATGGAAAAATGAGTAAGTCCAAAAAAAATTTTTTTCAACTTTTTTCAATTTTACCCTCATGGGATATATATTCTACCCACACACATTTGGAACTCTCCTGGGGTTTCCTCACACATATTATTCCCTCATTTAATGGATATTTTCACCAAAAAGTGAAGTTTTCAAAAAGTCAGAAAATTGGCTGAAAACGACTTAATATCAAGGACTCATCGCGCGAATCACTCTGGAACTGAAATCGGAATACTCACTGACATTTTCCCCTCTTCGAAAGTATGAAAAATGATGGAAAAATGAGTAGGCCAAAAAAAATTTTTTTTAAGTTTTTTCAATTTTACCCCCATGGGATATATATTCTACCCACACACATTTGGAACTCTCCTGGGGTACGCTCACACATATTATTCCCTCATTTAATGGATATTTTCACCAAAAAGTGAAGTTTTCAAAAAGTCAGAAAATTGGCTGAAAGCGACTCAACATCAAGGACTCATCAGGCGAATCACTCTGGAACTGAAATCGGAATACTCACTGACATTTTCCCCTCTCCGAAAGTCTGAAAAATGATGGAAAAATGACTAAGTCCAAAAAAATTTTTTTTCAACTTTTTTCAATTTTACCCCCGTGGGATATACATTCTACCCACACACATTTGGAACTCTCCTGGGGTACCCTCACACATATTATTCCCTCATTTAATGTATATTTTCACCAAAAAGTGAAGTTTTCAAAAAGTCAGAAAATTGGCTGAAAGCGACTCAACATCAAGGACTCATTGGGTGAATCTCTCTGGAACTGAAATCGGAATGCTCACTGACATTTTCCCCCCTTCGAAAGCCTGAAAAATGATGGAAAAATGACTAAGTCCAAAAAAAATTTTTTAAAACTTTTTTCAATTTTACCCCCGTGGGATATATATTCTACCCACACACATTTGGAACTCTCCTGGGGTACCCTCACACATATTATTCCCTCATTTAATGTATATTTTCACCAAAAAGTGAAGTTTTCAAAAAGTCAGAAAATTGGCTGAAAACGACTTAACATCAAGGACTCATCGGGCGAATCACTCTGGAACTGAAATCGGAATGCTCACTGACATTTTCCCCTCTCCAAAAGTCTGAAAAATGATGGAAAAATGACTAAGTCCAAAAAAAATTTTTTTCAACTTTTTTCAATTTTACCCCCATGGGATATATATTCTACCCACACACATTTGGAACTCTCCTGGGGTTTCCTCACACATATTATTCCCTCATTTAATGGATATTTTCACCAAAAAGTGAAGTTTTCAAAAAGTCAGAAAATTGGCTGAAAACGACTTAATATCAAGGACTCATCGGGCGAATTACTCTGGAACTGAAATCGGAATACTCACTGACATTTTCCCCTCTTCGAAAGTCGGAAAAATGATGGAAAAATGAGTAAGTCCAAAAAAAATTTTTTTCAAGTTTTTTCAATTTTACCCCCGTGGGATATATAATCTACCCACACACATTTGGAACTCTCCTGGGGTACCCTCGCACATATTATTCCCTCATTTAGTTGATATTTTCACCAAAAAGTGAAGTTTTCAAAAAGCCAGAAAATTGGCTGAAAACGACTTAACATCAAGGACTCATCGGGCGAATCACTCTGGAACTGAAATCGGAATGCTCACTGACATTTTCCCCTCTCCAAAAGTCTGAAAAATGATGGAAAAATGACTAAGTCCAAAAAAATTTTTATTTAACTTTTCTCAACTTTACCCCTGTGGCATATACATTCTACCCACACACATTTGGATCTCTCCTGGGGTACCCTCACACATATTATTCCCTCATTTAATGGATATTTTCACCAAAAAGTGAAGTTTTCAAAAAGTCAGAAAGTTGGCTGAAAATGACTTAATATCAAGGACTCATCGGGCGAATCGCTCTGGAACTGAAATCGGAATACTCACTGACATTTTCCCCTCTCCGAAAGTCTGAAAAATGATGGGAAAATGACTAAGTCCAAAAAACATTTTTTTCAACTTTTTTCAATTTTACCCCCGTGTGAAATATATTCTACCCACACACATTTGGAACTCTCCTGGGGTACCCTCACACATATTATTCCCTCATTTAATGGATATTTTCACCAAAAAGTGAAGTTTTCAAAAAGTCAAAATTGGCTATAAACGACCTAATATCAAGGACTCATCGGGCGAATCGCTCTGTAACTGAAATCGGAATGCTCACTGACATTTTTCCCTCTCCGAAAGTCTGAAAAATGATGGAAAAATGAGTAAGTCCAAAAAAAATTTTTTTCAACTTTTTTCAATTTTACCCCCATGGGATATATATTCTACCCACACACATTTGGAACTCTCCTGGGGTTTCCTCACACATATTATTCCCTCATTTAATGGATATTTTCACCAAAAAGTGAAGTTTTCAAAAAGTCAGAAAATTGGCTGAAAACGACTTAATATCAAGGACTCATCGCGCGAATCACTCTGGAACTGAAATCGGAATACTCACTGACATTTTCCCCTCTTCGAAAGTATGAAAAATGATGGAAAAATGAGTAGGCCAAAAAAAATTTTTTTTAAGTTTTTTCAATTTTACCCCCATGGGATATATATTCTACCCACACACATTTGGAACTCTCCTGGGGTACGCTCACACATATTATTCCCTCATTTAATGGATATTTTCACCAAAAAGTGAAGTTTTCAAAAAGTCAGAAAATTGGCTGAAAGCGACTCAACATCAAGGACTCATCAGGCGAATCACTCTGGAACTGAAATCGGAATACTCACTGACATTTTCCCCTCTCCGAAAGTCTGAAAAATGATGGAAAAATGACTAAGTCCAAAAAAATTTTTTTTCAACTTTTTTCAATTTTACCCCCGTGGGATATACATTCTACCCACACACATTTGGAACTCTCCTGGGGTACCCTCACACATATTATTCCCTCATTTAATGTATATTTTCACCAAAAAGTGAAGTTTTCAAAAAGTCAGAAAATTGGCTGAAAGCGACTCAACATCAAGGACTCATTGGGTGAATCTCTCTGGAACTGAAATCGGAATGCTCACTGACATTTTCCCCCCTTCGAAAGCCTGAAAAATGATGGAAAAATGACTAAGTCCAAAAAAAATTTTTTAAAACTTTTTTCAATTTTACCCCCGTGGGATATATATTCTACCCACACACATTTGGAACTCTCCTGGGGTACCCTCACACATATTATTCCCTCATTTAATGTATATTTTCACCAAAAAGTGAAGTTTTCAAAAAGTCAGAAAATTGGCTGAAAACGACTTAACATCAAGGACTCATCGGGCGAATCACTCTGGAACTGAAATCGGAATGCTCACTGACATTTTCCCCTCTCCAAAAGTCTGAAAAATGATGGAAAAATGACTAAGTCCAAAAAAAATTTTTTTCAACTTTTTTCAATTTTACCCCCATGGGATATATATTCTACCCACACACATTTGGAACTCTCCTGGGGTTTCCTCACACATATTATTCCCTCATTTAATGGATATTTTCACCAAAAAGTGAAGTTTTCAAAAAGTCAGAAAATTGGCTGAAAACGACTTAATATCAAGGACTCATCGGGCGAATTACTCTGGAACTGAAATCGGAATACTCACTGACATTTTCCCCTCTTCGAAAGTCGGAAAAATGATGGAAAAATGAGTAAGTCCAAAAAAAATTTTTTTCAAGTTTTTTCAATTTTACCCCCGTGGGATATATAATCTACCCACACACATTTGGAACTCTCCTGGGGTACCCTCGCACATATTATTCCCTCATTTAGTTGATATTTTCACCAAAAAGTGAAGTTTTCAAAAAGCCAGAAAATTGGCTGAAAACGACTTAACATCAAGGACTCATCGGGCGAATCACTCTGGAACTGAAATCGGAATGCTCACTGACATTTTCCCCTCTCCAAAAGTCTGAAAAATGATGGAAAAATGACTAAGTCCAAAAAAATTTTTATTTAACTTTTCTCAACTTTACCCCTGTGGCATATACATTCTACCCACACACATTTGGATCTCTCCTGGGGTACCCTCACACATATTATTCCCTCATTTAATGGATATTTTCACCAAAAAGTGAAGTTTTCAAAAAGTC
Source organism: Phyllobates terribilis (assembly GCF_046119375.1). Lineage (NCBI taxonomy): Eukaryota > Metazoa > Chordata > Amphibia > Anura > Dendrobatidae > Phyllobates > Phyllobates terribilis. Next base: position 3,397,952 of record NW_027362966.1, on the reverse strand, counting down.
AGAAAGTTGGCTGAAAATGACTTAATATCAAGGACTCATCGGGCGAATCGCTCTGGAACTGAAATCGGAATACTCACTGACATTTTCCCCTCTCCGAAAGTCTGAAAAATGATGGGAAAATGACTAAGTCCAAAAAACATTTTTTTCAACTTTTTTCAATTTTACCCCCGTGTGAAATATATTCTACCCACACACATTTGGAACTCTCCTGGGGTACCCTCACACATATTATTCCCTCATTTAATGGATATTTTCACCAAAAAGTGAAGTTTTCAAAAAGTCAAAATTGGCTATAAACGACCTAATATCAAGGACTCATCGGGCGAATCGCTCTGTAACTGAAATCGGAATGCTCACTGACATTTTTCCCTCTCCGAAAGTCTGAAAAATGATGGAAAAATGAGTAAGTCCAAAAAAAATTTTTTTCAACTTTTTTCAATTTTACCCCCATGGGATATATATTCTACCCACACACATTTGGAACTCTCCTGGGGTTTCCTCACACATATTATTCCCTCATTTAATGGATATTTTCACCAAAAAGTGAAGTTTTCAAAAAGTCAGAAAATTGGCTGAAAACGACTTAATATCAAGGACTCATCGCGCGAATCACTCTGGAACTGAAATCGGAATACTCACTGACATTTTCCCCTCTTCGAAAGTATGAAAAATGATGGAAAAATGAGTAGGCCAAAAAAAATTTTTTTTAAGTTTTTTCAATTTTACCCCCATGGGATATATATTCTACCCACACACATTTGGAACTCTCCTGGGGTACGCTCACACATATTATTCCCTCATTTAATGGATATTTTCACCAAAAAGTGAAGTTTTCAAAAAGTCAGAAAATTGGCTGAAAGCGACTCAACATCAAGGACTCATCAGGCGAATCACTCTGGAACTGAAATCGGAATACTCACTGACATTTTCCCCTCTCCGAAAGTCTGAAAAATGATGGAAAAATGACTAAGTCCAAAAAAATTTTTTTTCAACTTTTTTCAATTTTACCCCCGTGGGATATACATTCTACCCACACACATTTGGAACTCTCCTGGGGTACCCTCACACATATTATTCCCTCATTTAATGTATATTTTCACCAAAAAGTGAAGTTTTCAAAAAGTCAGAAAATTGGCTGAAAGCGACTCAACATCAAGGACTCATTGGGTGAATCTCTCTGGAACTGAAATCGGAATGCTCACTGACATTTTCCCCCCTTCGAAAGCCTGAAAAATGATGGAAAAATGACTAAGTCCAAAAAAAATTTTTTAAAACTTTTTTCAATTTTACCCCCGTGGGATATATATTCTACCCACACACATTTGGAACTCTCCTGGGGTACCCTCACACATATTATTCCCTCATTTAATGTATATTTTCACCAAAAAGTGAAGTTTTCAAAAAGTCAGAAAATTGGCTGAAAACGACTTAACATCAAGGACTCATCGGGCGAATCACTCTGGAACTGAAATCGGAATGCTCACTGACATTTTCCCCTCTCCAAAAGTCTGAAAAATGATGGAAAAATGACTAAGTCCAAAAAAAATTTTTTTCAACTTTTTTCAATTTTACCCCCATGGGATATATATTCTACCCACACACATTTGGAACTCTCCTGGGGTTTCCTCACACATATTATTCCCTCATTTAATGGATATTTTCACCAAAAAGTGAAGTTTTCAAAAAGTCAGAAAATTGGCTGAAAACGACTTAATATCAAGGACTCATCGGGCGAATTACTCTGGAACTGAAATCGGAATACTCACTGACATTTTCCCCTCTTCGAAAGTCGGAAAAATGATGGAAAAATGAGTAAGTCCAAAAAAAATTTTTTTCAAGTTTTTTCAATTTTACCCCCGTGGGATATATAATCTACCCACACACATTTGGAACTCTCCTGGGGTACCCTCGCACATATTATTCCCTCATTTAGTTGATATTTTCACCAAAAAGTGAAGTTTTCAAAAAGCCAGAAAATTGGCTGAAAACGACTTAACATCAAGGACTCATCGGGCGAATCACTCTGGAACTGAAATCGGAATGCTCACTGACATTTTCCCCTCTCCAAAAGTCTGAAAAATGATGGAAAAATGACTAAGTCCAAAAAAATTTTTATTTAACTTTTCTCAACTTTACCCCTGTGGCATATACATTCTACCCACACACATTTGGATCTCTCCTGGGGTACCCTCACACATATTATTCCCTCATTTAATGGATATTTTCACCAAAAAGTGAAGTTTTCAAAAAGTCAGAAAGTTGGCTGAAAATGACTTAATATCAAGGACTCATCGGGCGAATCGCTCTGGAACTGAAATCGGAATACTCACTGACATTTTCCCCTCTCCGAAAGTCTGAAAAATGATGGGAAAATGACTAAGTCCAAAAAACATTTTTTTCAACTTTTTTCAATTTTACCCCCGTGTGAAATATATTCTACCCACACACATTTGGAACTCTCCTGGGGTACCCTCACACATATTATTCCCTCATTTAATGGATATTTTCACCAAAAAGTGAAGTTTTCAAAAAGTCAAAATTGGCTATAAACGACCTAATATCAAGGACTCATCGGGCGAATCGCTCTGTAACTGAAATCGGAATGCTCACTGACATTTTTCCCTCTCCGAAAGTCTGAAAAATGATGGAAAAATGAGTAAGTCCAAAAAAAATTTTTTTCAACTTTTTTCAATTTTACCCCCATGGGATATATATTCTACCCACACACATTTGGAACTCTCCTGGGGTTTCCTCACACATATTATTCCCTCATTTAATGGATATTTTCACCAAAAAGTGAAGTTTTCAAAAAGTCAGAAAATTGGCTGAAAACGACTTAATATCAAGGACTCATCGCGCGAATCACTCTGGAACTGAAATCGGAATACTCACTGACATTTTCCCCTCTTCGAAAGTATGAAAAATGATGGAAAAATGAGTAGGCCAAAAAAAATTTTTTTTAAGTTTTTTCAATTTTACCCCCATGGGATATATATTCTACCCACACACATTTGGAACTCTCCTGGGGTACGCTCACACATATTATTCCCTCATTTAATGGATATTTTCACCAAAAAGTGAAGTTTTCAAAAAGTCAGAAAATTGGCTGAAAGCGACTCAACATCAAGGACTCATCAGGCGAATCACTCTGGAACTGAAATCGGAATACTCACTGACATTTTCCCCTCTCCGAAAGCCTGAAAAATGATGGAAAAATGACTAAGTCCAAAAAAAATTTTTTAAAACTTTTTTCAATTTTACCCCCGTGGGATATATATTCTACCCACACACATTTGGAACTCTCCTGGGGTAACCTCACACATATTATTCCCTCATTTAATGGATATTTTCACCAAAAAGTGAAGTTTTCAAAAAGTCAGAAAATTGGCTGAAAACGATTTAATATCAAGGACTCATCGGGCGAATCACTTTGCAACTGAAATCGGAATACTCACTGACATTTTCTCCTCTTCGAAAGTCGGAAAAATGATGGAAAAATGAGTAAGTCCAAAAAAAATTTTATTCAAGTTTTTCAATTTTACCCCCGTGGGATATATATTCTACCCACACACATTTGGAACTCTCCTGGGGTACCCTCACACATATTATTCCCTCATTTAATTGATATTTTCACCAAAAAGTGAAGTTTTCAAAAAGTCAGAAAATTGTCTGAAAACGACTTAACATCAAGGACTCATCGGGCGAATCACTCTGGAACTGAAATCGGAATGCTCACTGACATTTTCCCCTCTCCAAAAGTCTGAAAAATGATGGAAAAATGACTAAGTCCAAAAAAAATTTTTTTCAACTTTTTTCAATTTTACCCCCATGGGATATATATTCTACCCACACACATTTGGAACTCTCCTGGGGTTTCCTCACACATATTATTCCCTCATTTAATGGATATTTTCACCAAAAAGTGAAGTTTTCAAAAAGTCAGAAAATTGGCTGAAAACGACTTAATATCAAGGACTCATCGGGCGAATTACTCTGGAACTGAAATCGGAATACTCACTGACATTTTCCCCTCTTCGAAAGTCGGAAAAATGATGGAAAAATGAGTAAGTCCAAAAAAAATTTTTTTCAAGTTTTTTCAATTTTACCCCCGTGGGATATATAATCTACCCACACACATTTGGAACTCTCCTGGGGTACCCTCGCACATATTATTCCCTCATTTAGTTGATATTTTCACCAAAAAGTGAAGTTTTCAAAAAGCCAGAAAATTGGCTGAAAACGACTTAACATCAAGGACTCATCGGGCAAATCACTCTGGAACTGAAATCGGAATGCTCACTGACATTTTCCCCTCTCCAAAAGACTGAAAAATGATGGAAAAATGACTAAGTCCAAAAAAATTTTTATTTAACTTTTCTCAACTTTACCCCTGTGGGATATACATTCTACCCACACACATTTGGATCTCTCCTGGGGTACCCTCACACATATTATTCCCTCATTTAATGGATATTTTCACCAAAAAGTGAAGTTTTCAAAAAGTCAGAAAGTTGGCTGAAAATGACTTAATATCAAGGACTCATCGGGCGAATCGCTCTGGAACTGAAATCGGAATACTCACTGACATTTTCCCCTCTCCGAAAGTCTGAAAAATGATGGGAAAATGACTAAGTCCAAAAAACATTTTTTTCAACTTTTTTAAATTTTACCCCCGTGTGAAATATATTCTACCCACACACATTTGGAACTCTCCTGGGGTACCCTCACACATATTATTCCCTCATTTAATGGATATTTTCACCAAAAAGTGAAGTTTTCAAAAAGTCAAAATTGGCTATAAACGACCTAATATCAAGGACTCATCGGGCGAATCGCTCTGTAACTGAAATCGGAATGCTCACTGACATTTTTCCCTCTCCGAAAGTCTGAAAAATGATGGAAAAATGACTAAGTCCAAAAAAAATTTTTTTCAACTTTTTTCAATTTTACCCCCGTGGGATATTTGTTCTACCCGCACACATTTGGAACTCTCCTGTGGTACCCACGCACATATTATTCCCTCATTTAATGGATATTTTCACCAAAAAGTGAAGTTTTCAAAAAGTCAGAAAATTGGCTGAAAACGACTTAATATCAAGGACTCATCGGGCGAATCACTCTGGAACTGAAATCGGAATACTCACTGACATTTTCCCCTCTTCGAAAGTCGGAAAAATGATGGAAAAATGAGTAAGTCCAAAAAAAATTTTTTTCAAGTTTTTCAATTTTACCCCCGTGGGATATTTGTTCTACCCGCACACATTTGGAACTCTCCTGTGGTACCCACGCACATATTATTCCCTCATTTAATGGATATTTTCACCAAAAAGTGAAGTTTTCAAAAAGTCAGAAAATTGGCTGAAAACGACTTAATATCAAGGACTCATCGGGCGAATCACTCTGGAACTGAAATCGGAATACTCACTGACATTTTCCCCTCTTCGAAAGTCGGAAAAATGATGGAAAAATGAGTAAGTCCAAAAAAAATTTTTTTCAAGTTTTTCAATTTTACCCCCGTGGGATATATATTCTACCCACACACATTTGGAACTCTCCTGGGGTACCCTCACACATATTATTCCCTCATTTAATTGATATTTTCACCAAAAAGTGAAGTTTTCAAAAAGTCAGAAAATTGGCTGAAAACGACTTAATATCAAGGACTCATCGGGCGAAACACTCTGGAACTGATATCGGAATACTCACTGACATTTTCCCCTCTCCGAAAGTCTGAAAAATGATGGAAAAATGACTAAGTCCAAAAAACATTTTTTTCAACTTTTTTCAATTTTACCCCCGTGTGATATATATTCTACCCACACACATTTGGAACTCTCCTGGGGTACCCTCACACATATTATTCCCTCATTTAATGGATATTTTCACCAAAAAGTGAAGTTTTCAAAAAGTCAGAAAATTGGCTGAAAATGACTTAATGTCAAGGACTCATCGGGCAAATCACTCTGGAACTGAAATCGGAATGCTCACTGACATTTTCCCCTCTCCAAAAGTCTGAAAAATGATGGAAAAATGACTAAGTCCAAAAAAAATTTTTTTCAACTTTTTTCAATTTTACCCCCGTGGGATATATATTCTACCCACACACATTTGGAACTCTCCTGGGGTACCCTCACACATATTATTCCCTCATTTAATGGATATTTTCACCAAAAAGTGAAGTTTTCAAAAAGTCAGAAAATTGGCTGAAAACGATTTAATATCAAGGACTCATCGGGCGAATCACTCTGGAACTGAAATCGGAATACTCACTGACATTTTCCCTTCTTCGAAAGTCGGAAAAATGATGGAAAAATGAGTAAGTCCAAAAAAAATTTTATTCAAGTTTTTCAATTTTACCCCCGTGGGATATATATTCTACCCACACACATTTGGAACTCTCCTGGGGTACCCTCACACATATTATTCCCTCATTTAATTGATATTTTCACCAAAAAGTGAAGTTTTCAAAAAGTCAGAAAATTGGCTGAAAACGACTTAACATCAAGGACTCATCGGGCGAATCACTCTGGAACTGAAATCGGAATGCTCACTGACATTTTCCCCTCTCCAAAAGTCTGAAAAATGATGGAAAAATGACTAAGTCCAAAAAAAATTTTTTTCAACTTTTTTCAATTTTACCACCATGGGATATATATTCTACCCACACACATTTGGAACTCTCCTGGGGTTTCCTCACACATATTATTCCCTCATTTAATGGATATTTTCACCAAAAAGTGAAGTTTTCAAAAAGTCAGAAAATTGGCTGAAAACGACTTAATATCAAGGACTCATCGGGCGAATCACTCTGGAACTGAAATCGGAATGCTCACTGACATTTTTCCCTCTCCGAAAGTCTGAAAAATGATGGAAAAATGACTAAGTCCAAAAAAATTTTTTTTAACTTTTTTCAATTTTACCCCTGTGGGATATACATTCTACCCACACACATTTGGAACGCTCCTGGGGTACCCTCACACATATTATTCCCTCATTTAATGTATATTTTCACCAAAAGTGAAGTTTTCAAAAAGTCAGAAAATTGGCTGAAAGCGACTTAACATCAAGCACTCATTGGGTGAATCGCTCTGGAACTGAAATCGGAATGCTCACTGACATTTTCCCCCCTTCGAAAGTCTGAAAAATGATGGAAAAATGACTAAGTCCAAAAAAATTTTTTTTAAACTTTTTTCAATTTTACCCCCATGGGATATATATTCTACCCACACACATTTGGAACTCTCCTGGGGTACCCTCGCATATATTATTTCCTCATTTAATGGATATTTTCACCAAAAAGTGAAGTTTTCAAAAAGTCAGAAAATTGGCTGAAAACGACTTAATATCAAGGACTCATCGTGGGAATCACTCTGGAACTGAAATCGGAATGCTCACTGACATTTTCCCCTCTCCAAAAGTCTGAAAAATGTTGGAAAAATGACTAAGTCCAAAAAACATTTTTTTCAGCTTTTTTCAATTTTACCCCCGTGGGATATATATTCTACCCACACACATTTGGAACTCTCCTGGGGTACCCTCGCACATATTATTCCCTCATTTAATGGATATTTTCACCAAAAAGTGAAGTTTTCAAAAAGTCAGAAAATTGGCTGAAAACGACTTAATATCAAGGACACATCGTGCGAAATACTCTGGAACTGAAATCGGAATGCTCACTGACATTTTCCCCTCTCCAAAAGTCTGAAAAATGATGGAAAAATGACTAAGTCCAAAAAATTTTTTTTTAAACTTTTTTCAATTTTACCCCCATGGGATATATACTCTACCCACACACATTTGGAACTCTCCTGGGGTACCCTCACACATATTATTCCCTCATTTAATGGATATTTTCACCAAAAAGTGAAGTTTTCAAAAAGTCAGAAAATTGGCTGAAAACGACTTAATATCAAGGACACATTGTGCGAAATACTCTGGAACTGAAATCGGAATGCTCAGTGACATTTTCCCCTCTCCAAATGTCTGAAAAATGATGGAAAAATGACTAAGTTCAAAAAAAAATTTTTAAACTTTTTTCAATTTTACCCCCATGGGATATATATTCTACCCACACACATTTGGAACTCTCCTGGGGTACGCTCACACATATTATTCCCTCATTTAATGGATATTTTCACCAAAAAGTGAAGTTTTCAAAAAGTCAAAATTGGCTATAAACGACTTAATATCAAGGGCTCATCGGGCGAATCGCTCTGGAACTGAAATCGGAATGCTCACTGACATTTTTCCCGCTTCGAAAGTCTGAAAAATGATGGAAAAATGAGTAAGTCCAAAAAAATTTTTTTTAAACTTTTTTCAATTTTACCCCCATGGGATATATATTCTACCCACACACATTTGGAACTCTCCTGGGGTACCCTCACACATATTATTCCCTCATTTAATGGATATTTTCACCAAAAAGTGAAGTTTTCAAAAAGTCAGAAAATTGGCTGAAAACGACTTAATATCAAGGATTCATCGGGCGAATCGCTCTGGAGCTGAAATCGGAATGCTCACTGACATTTCCCCCCCTTCGAAAGTCTGAAAAATGATGGAAAAATGACTAAGTCCAAAAAACATTTTTTTCAGCTTTTTTCAATTTTACCCCCGTGGGATATATATTCTATCCACACACATTTGAAACTCTCCTGGGGTACCCTCGCACATATTATTCCCTCATTTAATGGATATTTTCACCAAAAAGTGAAGTTTTCAAAAAGTCAGAAAATTGGCTGAAAACGACTTAATATCACGGACACATCGTGCGAAATACTCTGGAACTGAAATCGGAATGCTCAGTGACATTTTCCCCTCTCCAAAAGTCTGAAAAATGATGGAAAAATGACTAAGTCCAAAAAAAAATTTTTTAAACTTTTTTCAATTTTACCCCCATAGGATATATATTCTACCCACACACATTTGGAACTCTCCTGGGGTACCCTCACACATATTATTCCCTCATTTAATGGATATTTTCACCAAAAAGTGAAGTTTTCAAAAAGTCAGAAAATTGGCTGAAAACTACTTAATATCAAGGACACATCGTGCGAAATACTCTGGAACTGAAATCGGAATGCTCAGTGACATTTTCCCCTCTCCAAAAGTCTGAAAAATGATGGAAAAATGACTAAGTCCAAAAAAAAAATTTTTAAACTTTTTTCAATTTTACCCCCATAGGATATATATTCTACCCACACACATTTGGAACTCTCCTGGGGTACCCTCACACATATTATTCCCTCATTTAATGGATATTTTCACCAAAAAGTGAAGTTTTCAAAAAGTCAGAAAATTGGCTGAAAACGACTAAATATCAAGGACTCATCGGGCGAATCACTCTGGAACTGAAATCGGAATACTCACTGACATTTTCCCCTCTCCAAAAGTCTGAAAAATGTTGGAAAAATGACTAAGTCCAAAAAACATTTTTTTCAGCTTTTTTCAATTTTACCCCCGTGGGATATATATTCTACCCACACACATTTGGAACTCTCCTGGGGTACCCTCGCACATATTATTCCCTCATTTAATGGATATTTTCACCAAAAAGTGAAGTTTTCAAAAAGTCAGAAAATTGGCTGAAAACGACTTAATATCAAGGACACATCGTGCGAAATACTCTGGAACTGAAATCGGAATGCTCACTGACATTTTCCCCTCTCCAAAAGTCTGAAAAATGATGGAAAAATGACTAAGTCCAAAAAATTTTTTTTTAAACTTTTTTCAATTTTACCCCCATGGGATATATACTCTACCCACACACATTTGGAACTCTCCTGGGGTACCCTCACACATATTATTCCCTCATTTAATGGATAATTTCACCAAAAAGTGAAGTTTTCAAAAAGTCAGAAAATTGGCTGAAAACGACTTAATATCAAGGACACATTGTGCGAAATACTCTGGAACTGAAATCGGAATGCTCAGTGACATTTTCCCCTCTCCAAATGTCTGAAAAATGATGGAAAAATGACTAAGTTCAAAAAAAAATTTTTTAAACTTTTTTCAATTTTACCCCCATGGGATATATATTCTACCCACACACATTTGGAACTCTCCTGGGGTACCCTCACACATATTATTCCCTCATTTAATGGATATTTTCACCAAAAAGTGAAGTTTTCAAAAAGTCAAAATTGGCTATAAACGACTTAATATCAAGGGCTCATCGGGCGAATCGCTCTGGAACTGAAATCGGAATGCTCACTGACATTTTTCCCGCTTCGAAAGTCTGAAAAATGATGGAAAAATGAGTAAGTCCAAAAAAATTTTTTTTAAACTTTTTTCAATTTTACCCCCATGGGATATATATTCTACCCACACACATTTGGAACTCTCCTGGGGTACCCTCACACATATTATTCCCTCATTTAATGGATATTTTCACCAAAAAGTGAAGTTTTCAAAAAGTCAGAAAATTGGCTGAAAACGACTTAATATCAAGGATTCATCGGGCGAATCGCTCTGGAGCTGAAATCGGAATGCTCACTGACATTTCCCCCCCTTCGAAAGTCTGAAAAATGATGGAAAAATGACTAAGTCCAAAAAACATTTTTTTCAGCTTTTTTCAATTTTACCCCCGTGGGATATATATTCTATCCACACACATTTGAAACTCTCCTGGGGTACCCTCGCACATATTATTCCCTCATTTAATGGATATTTTCACCAAAAAGTGAAGTTTTCAAAAAGTCAGAAAATTGGCTGAAAACGACTTAATATCAAGGACACATCGTGCGAAATACTCTGGAACTGAAATCGGAATGCTCAGTGACATTTTCCCCTCTCCAAAAGTCTGAAAAATGATGGAAAAATGACTAAGTCCAAAAAAAAATTTTTTAAACTTTTTTCAATTTTACCCCCATAGGATATATATTCTACCCACACACATTTGGAACTCTCCTGGGGTACCCTCACACATATTATTCCCTCATTTAATGGATATTTTCACCAAAAAGTGAAGTTTTCAAAAAGTCAGAAAATTGGCTGAAAACTACTTAATATCAAGGACACATCGTGCGAAATACTCTGGAACTGAAATCGGAATGCTCAGTGACATTTTCCCCTCTCCAAAAGTCTGAAAAATGATGGAAAAATGACTAAGTCCAAAAAAAAAATTTTTAAACTTTTTTCAATTTTACCCCCATAGGATATATATTCTACCCACACACATTTGGAACTCTCCTGGGGTACCCTCACACATATTATTCCCTCATTTAATGGATATTTTCACCAAAAAGTGAAGTTTTCAAAAAGTCAGAAAATTGGCTGAAAACGACTAAATATCAAGGACTCATCGGGCGAATCACTCTGGAACTGAAATCGGAATACTCACTGACATTTTCCCCTCTCCGAAAGTCTGAAAAATGATGGAAAAATGACTAAATCCAAAAAACTTTTTTTTAACTTTTTTCAGTTTTACCCCCGTGGGATATATATTCTACCCACACACATTTGGAACTCTCCTGGGGAACCCTCGCATATATTATTCCCTCATTTAATGGATATTTTCACCAAAAAGTGAAGTTTTCAAAAAGTCAGAAAATTGGCTGAAAACGACTTAATATCAAGGACTCATCGTGCGAATCACTCTGGAACTGAAATCGGAATGCTCACTGACATTTTCCCCTCTCCGAAAGTCTGAAAAATGATGGAAAAATGACTAAGTCCAAAAAACTTTTTTTCAACTTTTTTCAATTTTACCCCCGTGGGATATATATTCTACCCACACACATTTGGAACTCTCCTGGGGTACCCTCGCACATATTATTCCCTCATTTAATGGATATTTTCACCAAAAAGTGAAGTTTTCAAAAAGTCAGAAAATTGGCTGAAAACGACTTAATATCAAGGACACATCGTGCGAAATACTCTGGAACTGAAATCGGAATGGTCAGTGACATTTTCCCCTCTCCAAAAGTCTGAAAAATGATGGAAAAATGACTAAGTCCAAACAACATTTTTTCAACTTTTTTCAATTTTACCCCCGTGGGATATATATTCTACTCACACACATTTGGAACTCTCCTGGGGTACCGTCGCACATATTATTCCCTCATTTAATGGATATTTTCACCAAAAAGTGAAGTTTTCAAAAAGTCAGAAAATTGGCTGAAAACGACTTAATATCAAGGACACATCGTGCGAAATACTCTGGAACTGAAATCGGAATACTCAGTGACATTTTCCCCTCTCCAAAAGTCTGAAAAATGATGGAAAAATGACTAAGTCCAAAAAAAATTTTTTTAAACTTTTTTCAATTTTACCCCCATGGGATATATATTCTACCCACACACATTTGGAACTCTCCTGGGGTAACCTCACACATATTATTCCCTCATTTAATGGATATTTTCACCAAAAAGTGAAGTTTTCAAAAAGTCAAAATTGGCTATAAACGACTTAATATCAAGGACTCATCGGGCGAATCGCTCTGGAACTGAAATCGGAATGCTCACTGACATTTTTCCCTCTTCGAAAGTCTGAAAAATGATGGAAAAATGACTAAGTCCAAAAATTTTTTTTTTTTACTTTTTTCAATTTTACCCCTGTGGGATATACATTCTACCCACACACATTTGGAACTCTCCTGGGGAACCCTCGCATATATTATTCCCTCATTTAATGGATATTTTCACCAAAAAGTGAAGTTTTCAAAAAGTCAGAAAATTGGCTGAAAACGACTTAATATCAAGGACTCATCGTGCGAATCACTCTGGAACTGAAATCGGAATGCTCAATAACAATTTCCCCTCTCCGAAAGTCTGAAAAATGAAGGAAAAATGACTAAGTCCAAAAAAAATTTTTTTAAACTTTTTTCAATTTTACCCCCATGGGATATATTTTCTATCCACACACATTTGGAACTCTCCTGGGGTACCCTCACACATATTATTCCCTCATTTAATGGATATTTTCACCAAAAAGTGAAGTTTTCAAAAAGTCAGAAAATTGGCTGAAAACGACTTAATATCAAGGACACATCGTGCGAAACACTCTGGAACTGAAATCGGAATGGTCAGTGACATTTTCCCCTCTCCAAAAGTCTGAAAAATGATGGAAAAATGACTAAGTCCAAACAACATTTTTTCAACTTTTTTCAATTTTACCCCCGTGGGATATATATTCTACTCACACACATTTGGAACTCTCCTGGGGTACCGTCGCACATATTATTCCCTCATTTAATGGATATTTTCACCAAAAAGTGAAGTTTTCAAAAAGTCAGAAAATTGGCTGAAAACGACTTAATATCAAGGACACATCGTGCGAAATACTCTGGAACTGAAATCGGAATACTCAGTGACATTTTCCCCTCTCCAAAAGTCTGAAAAATGATGGAAAAATGACTAAGTCCAAAAAAAATTTTTTTAAACTTTTTTCAATTTTACCCCCATGGGATATATATTCTACCCACACACATTTGGAACTCTCCTGGGGTAACCTCACACATATTATTCCCTCATTTAATGGATATTTTCACCAAAAAGTGAAGTTTTCAAAAAGTCAAAATTGGCTATAAACGACTTAATATCAAGGACTCATCGGGCGAATCGCTCTGGAACTGAAATCGGAATGCTCACTGACATTTTTCCCTCTTCGAAAGTCTGAAAAATGATGGAAAAATGACTAAGTCCAAAAATTTTTTTTTTTTACTTTTTTCAATTTTACCCCTGTGGGATATACATTCTACCCACACACATTTGGAACTCTCCTGGGGAACCCTCGCATATATTATTCCCTCATTTAATGGATATTTTCACCAAAAAGTGAAGTTTTCAAAAAGTCAGAAAATTGGCTGAAAACGACTTAATATCAAGGACTCATCGTGCGAATCACTCTGGAACTGAAATCGGAATGCTCAATAACAATTTCCCCTCTCCGAAAGTCTGAAAAATGAAGGAAAAATGACTAAGTCCAAAAAAAAATTTTTTAAACTTTTTTCAATTTTACCCCCATGGGATATATTTTCTATCCACACACATTTGGAACTCTCCTGGGGTACCCTCACACATATTATTCCCTCATTTAATGGATATTTTCACCAAAAAGTGAAGTTTTCAAAAAGTCAAAATTGGCTGAAAACGACTTAATATCAAGGACTCATCGTGCGAATCGCTCTGGAACTGAAATCGGAATGCTCACTGACATTTTTCCCTCTTCGAAAGTCTGAAAAATGATGGAAAAATGAGTAAGTCCAAAAAAATTTTTTTTAAACTTTTTTCAATTTTACCCCCATGGGATATATATTCTACCCACACACATTTGGAACTCTCCTGGGGTACCCTCACACATATTATTCCCTCATTTAATGGATATTTTCACCAAAAAGTGAAGTTTTCAAAAAGTCAAAATTGGCTATAAACGACTTAATATCAAGGACTCATCGTGCGAATTACTCTGGATCTGAAATCGGTATGCTCACTGACATTTTTCCCTCTTCGAAAGTCTGAAAAATGATGGAAAAATGACTAAGTCCAAAAAAAAATTTTTAAAACTTTTTTCAATTTTACCCCCGTGGGATATACATTCTACCCACACACATTTGGAACTCTCCTGGGGTAACCTCACACATATTATTCCCTCATTTAATGGATATTTTCACCAAAAAGTGAAGTTTTCAAAAAGTCAGAAAATTCTCTGAAAACGACTTAATATCAAGGACTCGTCATTCGAATCACTCTGGAACTGAAATCGGAATACTCACTGACATTTTCCCCTCTCCGAAAGTCTGAAAAATGATGGAAAAATGACTAAGTCCAAAAAACATTTTTTTCAGCTTTTTTCAATTTTACCCCCGTGGGATATATATTCTACCCACACACGTTTGGAACTCTCCTGGGGTACCCTCGCACATATTATTCCCTCATTTAATGGATATTTTCACCAAAAAGTGAAGTTTTCAAAAAGTCAGAAAATTGGCTGAAAACGACTTAATATCAAGGACTCATCGTGCGAATCACTCTGGAACTGAAATCGGAATGCTCACTGACATTTTTCCCTCCCCGAAAGTCTGAAAAATTATGGAAAAATGACTAAGTCCCAAAAAAATTTTTTTAGACTTTTTTCAATTTTACCCCCATGGGATATATATTCTACCCACACACATTTGGATCTCTCCTGGGGTACCCTCACACATATTATTCCCTCATTTAATGGATATTTTCACCAAAAAGTGAAGTTTTCAAAAAGTCAAAATTGGCTATAAACGACTTAATATCAAGGACTCATCGGGCGAATTGCTCTGGAACTGAAATCGGAATGCTCACTGACATTTTTCCCTCTTCGAAAGTCTGAAAAATGATGGAAAAATGACTAAGTCCAAAAAAAAATTTTTAAAACTTTTTTCAATTTTACCCCCGCGGGATATACATTCTACCCACACACATTTGGAACTCTCCTGGGGTAACCTCACACATATTATTCCCTCATTTAATGGATATTTTCACCAAAAAGTGAAGTTTTCAAAAAGTTAGAAAATTGGCTGAAAACGACTTAATATCAAGGACTCATCGGGCGAATCACTCTGGAACTGAAATCGGAATACTCACTGACATTTTCCCCTCTCCGAAAGTCTGAAAAATGATGGAAAAATGACTAAGTCCAAAAATTTTTTTTTTTTACTTTTTTCAATTTTACCCCTGTGGGATAAACATTCTACCCACACACATTTGGATCTCTCCTGGGGTACCCTCACACATATTATTCCCTCATTTAATGTATATTTTCACTAAAAAGTGAAGTTTTCAAAAAGTCAGAAAATTGTCTGAAAACGACTTAATATCAAGGACTCGTCAGGCGAATCACTCTGGAGCTGAAATCGGAATGCTCACTGACATTTTCCCCCCTTCGAAAGTCTGAAAAATGATGGAAAAATGACTAAGTCCAAAAAACATTTTTTTCAGCTTTTTTCAATTTTACCCCCGTGGGATATATATTCTATCCACACACATTTGAAACTCTCCTGGGGTACCCTCGCACATATTATTCCCTCATTTAATGGATATTTTCACCAAAAAGTGAAGTTTTCAAAAAGTCAGAAAATTGGCTGAAAACGACTTAATATCAAGGACACATCGTGCGAAATACTCTGGAACTGAAATCGGAATGCTCAGTGACATTTTCCCCTCTCAAAAAGTCTGAAAAATGATGGAAAAATGACTAAGTCCAAAAAAAAATTTTTTAAACTTTTTTCAATTTTACCCCCATAGGATATATATTCTACCCACAAACATTTGGAACTCTCCTGGGGTACCCTCACACATATTATTCCCTCATTTAATGGATATTTTCACCAAAAAGTGAAGTTTTCAAAAAGTCAGAAAATTGGCTGAAAACGACTAAATATCAAGGACTCATCGAGCGAATCACTCTGGAACTGAAATCGGAATACTCACTGACATTTTCCCCTCTCCGAAAGTCTGAAAAATGATGGAAAAATGACTAAGTCCAAAAATCTTTTTTTTAACTTTTTTCAGTTTTACCCCCGTGGGATATATATTCTACCCACACACATTTGGAACTCTCCTGGGGAACCCTCGCATATATTATTCCCTCATTTAATGGATATTTTCACCAAAAAGTGAAGTTTTCAAAAAGTCAGAAAATTGGCTGAAAACGACTTAATATCAAGGACTCATCGTGCGAATCACTCGGGAACTGAAATCGGAATGCTCACTGACATTTTCCCCTCTCCGAAAGTCTGAAAAATGATGGAAAAATGACTAAGTCCAAAAAAAAATGTTTTCAACTTTTTTCAATTTTACCCCCATGGGATATATATTCAACCCACACACATTTGGAACTCTCCTGGGGTACCCTCACACATATTATTCCCTCATTTAATGGATATTTTCACCAAAAAGTGAAGTTTTCAAAAAGTCAAAATTGGCTGAAAACGACTTAATATCAAGGACTCATCGTGCGAATCGCTCTGGAACTGAAATCGGAATGCTCACTGACATTTTTCCCTCTTCGAAAGTCTGAAAAATGATGGAAAAATGAGTAAGTCCAAAAAAATTTTTTTTAAACTTTTTTCAATTTTACCCCCATGGGATATATATTCTACCCACACACATTTGGAACTCTCCTGGGGTACCCTCACACATATTATTCCCTCATTTAATGGATATTTTCACCAAAAAGTGAAGTTTTCAAAAAGTCAAAATTGGCTATAAACGACTTAATATCAAGGACTCATCGTGCGAATCACTCTGGATCTTAAATCGGAATGCTCACTGACATTTTTCCCTCTTCGAAAGTCTGAAAAATGATGGAAAAATGACTAAGTCCAAAAAAAAATTTTTAAAACTTTTTTCAATTTTACCCCCGTGGGATATACATTCTACCCACACACATTTGGAACTCTCCTGGGGTAACCTCACACATATTATTCCCTCATTTAATGGATATTTTCACCAAAAAGTGAAGTTTTCAAAAAGTTAGAAAATTGGCTGAAAACGACTTAATATCAAGGACTCATCGGGCGAATCACTCTGGAACTGAAATCGGAATACTCACTGACATTTTCCCCTCTCCGAAAGTCTGAAAAATGATGGAAAAATGAATAAGTTCAAAAATTTTTTTTTTTTTACTTTTTTCAATTTTACCCCTGTGGGATATACATTCTACCCACACACATTTGGATCTCTCCTGGGGTACCCTCACACATATTATTCCCTCATTTAATGTATATTTTCACTAAAAAGTGAAGTTTTCAAAAAGTCAGAAAATTGTCTGAAAACGACTTAATATCAAGGACTCGTCAGGCGAATCACTCTGGAACTGAAATCGGAATACTCACTGACATTTTTCCCTCCCCGAAAGTCTGAAAAATGATGGAAAAATGACTAAGTCCCAAAAAAATTTTTTTAGACTTTTTTCAATTTTACCCCCATGGGATATATGTTCTACCCACACACATTTGGATCTCTCCTGGGGTACCCTCACACATATTATTCCATCATTTAATGGATATTTTCACCAAAAAGTGAAGTTTTCAAAAAGTCAAAATTGGCTATAAACGACTTAATATCAAGGACTCATCGGGCGAATTGCTCTGGAACTGAAATCGGAATGCTCACTGACATTTTTCCCTCTTCGAAAGTCTGAAAAATGATGGAAAAATGAGTAAGTCCCAAAAAATTTTTTTAAAACTTTTTTCAATTTTACCCCCATGGGATATATATTCTACCCACACACATTTGGAACTCTCCTGGGGTACCCTCACACATATTATTCCCTCATTTAATGGATATTTTCACCAAAAAGTGAAGTTTTCAAAAAGTCAGAAAATTGGCTGAAAACTACTTAATATCAAGGACACATCGTGCGAAATACTCTGGAACTGAAATCGGAATGCTCAGTGACATTTTCCCCTCTCCAAAAGTCTGAAAAATGATGGAAAAATGACTAAGTCCAAAAAAATTTTTTTTCAACTTTTTTCAATTTTACCCCCATGGGATATATATTCTACCCACACACATTTGGAACTCTCCTGGGGTACCCTCACACATATTATTCCCTCATTTAATGGATATTTTCACCAAAAAGTGAAGTTTTCAAAAAGTCAGAAAATTGGCTGAAAACGACTAAATATCAAGGACTCATCGGGCGAATCGCTCTGGAACTGAAATCGGAATACTCACTGACATTTTCCCCTCTCCGAAAGTCTGAAAAATGATGGAAAAATGACTAAACCCAAAAAACTTTTTTTAAACTTTTTTCAATTTTACCCCCGTGGGATATATATTCTACCCACACACATTTGGAACTCTCCTGGGGTACCCTCGCATATATTATTCCCTCATTTAATGGATATTTTCACCAAAAAGTGAAGTTTTCAAAAAGTCAGAAAATTGGCTGAAAACGACTTAATATCAAGGACTCATCGGGCGAATCGCTCTGGAGCTGAAATCGGAATGCTCACTGACATTTTCCCCCCTTCGAAAGTCTGAAAAATGATGGAAAAATGACTAAGTCCAAAAAACATTTTTTTCAGCTTTTTTCAATTTTACCCCCGTGGGATATATATTCTATCCACACACATTTCAAACTCTCCTGGGGTACCCTCGCACATATTATTCCCTCATTTAATGGATATTTTCACCAAAAAGTGAAGTTTTCAAAAAGTCAAAATTGGCTATAAACGACTTAATATCAAGGACTCATCGGGCGAATCGCTCTGGAACTGAAATCGGAATGCTCACTGACATTTTTCCCTCTTCGAAAGTCTGAAAAATGATGGAAAAATGAGTAAGTCCAAAAAAATTTTTTTTAAACTTTTTTCAATTTTACCCCCATGGGATATATATTCTACTCACACACATTTGGAACTCTCCTGGGGTACCCTCGCACATATTATTCCCTCATTTAATGGATATTTTCACCAAAAAGTGAAGTTTTCAAAAAGTCAGAAAATTGGCTGAAAACGACTTAATATCAAGGACACATCATGCGAAATACTCTGGAACTGAAATCGGAATGCTCACTGACATTTTTCCCTCTTCGAAAGTCTGAAAAATGATGGAAAAATGACTAAGTCCAAAAAAAAAATTTTTAAAATTTTTTTCAATTTTACCCCCGTGGGATATATATTCTACCCACACACATTTGGAACTCTCCTGGAGTACCCTCGCATATATTATTCCCTCATTTAATGGATATTTTCACCAAAAAGTGAAGTTTTCAAAAAGTCAGAAAATTGGCTGAAAACGACTTAATATCAAGGACTCATCATGCGAAATACTCTGGAACTGAAATCGGAATGCTCACTGACATTTTTCCCTCCCCGAAAGTCTGAAAAATGATGGAAAAATGACTAAGTCCCAAAAAAATTTTTTTAGACTTTTTTCAATTTTACCCCCATGGGATATATATTCTACCCACACACATTTGGATCTCTCCTGGGGCACCCTCACACATATTATTCCCTCATTTAATGGATATTTTCACCAAAAAGTGAAGTTTTCAAAAAGTCAGAAAATTGTCTGAAAACGACTTAATATCAAGGACTCATCATGCGAAATACTCTGGAACTGAAATCGGAATGCTCACTGACATTTTTCCCTCCCCGAAAGTCTGAAAAATGATGGAAAAATGACTAAGTCCCAAAAAAATTTTTTTAGACTTTTTTCAATTTTACCCCCATGGGATATATATTCTACCCACACACATTTGGAACTCTCCTGGGGTACCCTCACACATATTATTCCCTCATTTAATGGATATTTTCACCAAAAAGTGAAGTTTTCAAAAAGTCAGAAAATTGGCTGAAAACGACTAAATATCAAGGACTCATCGGGCGAATCGCTCTGGAACTGAAATCGGAATACTCACTGACATTTTCCCCTCTCCGAAAGTCTGAAAAATGATGGAAAAATGACTAAGTCCAAAAAACTTTTTTTCAACTTTTTTCAATTTTACCCCCGTGGGATATATATTCTACCCACACACATTTGGAACTCTCCTGGGGTACCCTCGCATATATTATTCCCTCATTTAATGGATATTTTCACCAAAAAGTGAAGTTTTCAAAAAGTCAGAAAATTGGCTGAAAACGACCTAATATCAAGGACTCATCGTGCGAATCACTCTGGAACTGAAATCGGAATGCTCACTGACATTTTCCCCTCTCCGAAAGTCTGAAAAATGATGGAAAAATGACTAAGTCCAAAAAAAAATGTTTTCAACTTTTTTCAATTTTACCCCCATGGGATATATATTCTACCCACACACATTTGGAACTCTCCTGGGGTACCCTCACACATATTATTCCCTCATTTAATGGATATTTTCACCAAAAAGTGAAGTTTTCAAAAAGTCAAAATTGGCTGAAAACGACTTAATATCAAGGACTCATCGTGCGAATCGCTCTGGAACTGAAATCGGAATGCTCACTGACATTTTTCCCTCTTCGAAAGTCTGAAAAATGATGGAAAAATGAGTAAGTCCAAAAAAATTTTTTTTAAACTTTTTTCAATTTTACCCCCATGGGATATATATTCTACCCACACACATTTGGAACTCTCCTGGGGTACCCTCACACATATTATTCCCTCATTTAATGGATATTTTCACCAAAAAGTGAAGTTTTCAAAAAGTCAAAATTGGCTATAAACGACTTAATATCAAGGACTCATCGTGCGAATCACTCTGGATCTGAAATCGGAATGCTCACTGACATTTTTCCCTCTTCGAAAGTCTGAAAAATGATGGAAAAATGACTAAGTCCAAAAAAAAATTTTTAAAACTTTTTTCAATTTTACCCCCGTGGGATATATATTCTACCCACACACATTTGGAACTCTCCTGGGGTACCCTCGCATATATTATTCCCTCATTTAATGGATATTTTCACCAAAAAGTGAAGTTTTCAAAAAGTCAGAAAATTGGCTGAAAACGACTTAATATCAAGGACTCATCGGGCGAATCGCTCTGGAGCTGAAATCGGAATGCTCACTGACATTTTCCCCCCTTCGAAAGTCTGAAAAATGATGGAAAAATGACTAAGTCCAAAAAACATTTTTTTCAGCTTTTTTCAATTTTACCCCCGTGGGATATATATTCTATCCACACACATTTCAAACTCTCCTGGGGTACCCTCGCACATATTATTCCCTCATTTAATGGATATTTTCACCAAAAAGTGAAGTTTTCAAAAAGTCAAAATTGGCTATAAACGACTTAATATCAAGGACTCATCGGGCGAATCGCTCTGGAACTGAAATCGGAATGCTCACTGACATTTTTCCCTCTTCGAAAGTCTGAAAAATGATGGAAAAATGACTAAGTCCAAAAAAAAATTTTTAAAATTTTTTTCAATTTTACCCCCGTGGGATATATATTCTACCCACACACATTTGGAACTCTCCTGGAGTACCCTCGCATATATTATTCCCTCATTTAATGGATATTTTCACCAAAAAGTGAAGTTTTCAAAAAGTCAGAAAATTGGCTGAAAACGACTTAATATCAAGGACTCATCATGCGAAATACTCTGGAACTGAAATCGGAATGCTCACTGACATTTTTCCCTCCCCGAAAGTCTGAAAAATGATGGAAAAATGACTAAGTCCAAAAAAAATTTTTTTAGACTTTTTTCAATTTTACCCCCATGGTATTTATATTCTACCCACACACATTTGGAACTCTCCTGGGGTACCCTCACACATATTATTCCCTCATTTAATGGATATTTTCACCAAAAAGTGAAGTTTTCAAAAAGTCAGAAAATTGGCTGAAAACGACTAAATATCAAGGACTCATCGGGCGAATCGCTCTGGAACTGAAATCGGAATACTCACTGACATTTTCCCCTCTCCGAAAGTCTGAAAAATGATGGAAAAATGACTAAGTCCAAAAAACTTTTTTTCAACTTTTTTCAATTTTACCCCCGTGGGATATATATTCTACCCACACACATTTGGAACTCTCCTGGGGTACCCTCGCATATATTATTCCCTCATTTAATGGATATTTTCACCAAAAAGTGAAGTTTTCAAAAAGTCAGAAAATTGGCTGAAAACGACTTAATATCAAGGACTCATCGGGCGAATCGCTCTGGAGCTGAAATCGGAATGCTCACTGACATTTTCTCCCCTTCGAAAGTCTGAAAAATGATGGAAAAATGACTAAGTCCAAAAAACATTTTTTTCAGCTTTTTTCAATTTTACCCCCGTGGGATATATATTCTACCCACACACATTTGGAACTCTCCTGGGGTACCCTCACACATATTATTCCCTCATTTAATGGATATTTTCACCAAAAAGTGAAGTTTTCAAAAAGTCAAAATTGGCTATAAACGACTTAATATCAAGGACTCATCGGGCGAGTCGCTCTGGAACTGAAATCGGAATGCTCACTGACATTTTTCCCTCTTCGAAAGTCTGAAAAATGATGGAAAAATGAGTAAGTCCAAAAAAATTTTTTTTAAACTTTTTTCAATTTTACCCCCATGGGATATATATTCTACCCACACACATTTGGATCTCTCCTGGGGTACCCTCACACATATTATTCCCTCATTTAATGGTCATTTTCACCAAAAAGTGAAGTTTTCAAAAAGTCAAAATTGGCTATAAACGACTTAATATCAAGGACTCATCGGGCGAATCGCTCTGGAACTGAAATCGGAATGCTCACTGACATTTTTCCCTTTTCGAAAGTCTGAAAAATGATGGAAAAATGAGAAAGTCCAAAAAAATTTTTTTTAAACTTTTTTCAATTTTACCCCCATGGGATATATATTCTACTCACACACATTTGGAACTCTCCTGGGGTACCCTCGCACATATTATTCCCTCATTTAATGGATATTTTCACCAAAAAGTGAAGTTTTCAAAAAGTCAGAAAATTGGCTGAAAACGACTTAATATCAAGGACACATTGTGCGAAATACTCTGGAACTGAAATCGGAATGCTCAGTGACATTTTCCCCTCTCCAAAAGTCTGAAAAATGATGGAAAAATGACTAAGTCCAAAAAACATTTTTTTCAGCTTTTTTCAATTTTACCCCCGTGGGATATATATTCTACCCACACACATTTGGAACTCTCCTGGAGTACCCTCGCATATATTATTCCCTCATTTAATGGATATTTTCACCAAAAAGTGAAGTTTTCAAAAAGTCAGAAAATTGGCTGAAAACGACTTAATATCAAGGACTCATCATGCGAAATACTCTGGAACTGAAATCGGAATGCTCACTGACATTTTTCCCTCCCCGAAAGTCTGAAAAATGATGGAAAAATGACTAAGTCCAAAAAACTTTTTTTCAACTTTTTTCAATTTTACCCCCGTGGGATATATATTCTACTCACACACATTTGGAACCCTCCTGGGGTACCCTCGCACATATTATTCCCTCATTTAATGGATATTTTCACCAAAAAGTGAAGTTTTCAAAAAGTCAGAAAATTGGCTGAAAACGACTTAATATCAAGGACACATCGTGCGAAATACTCTGGAACTGAAATCGGAATGCTCAGTGACATTTTCCCCTCTCCAAAAGTCTGAAAAATGATGGAAAAATGACAAAGTCCAAAAAACATTTTTTTCAGCTTTTTTCAATTTTACCCCCGTGGGATATATATTCTACCCACACACATTTGGAACTCTCCTGGAGTACCCTCGCATATATTATTCCCTCATTTAATGGATATTTTCACCAAAAAGTGAAGTTTTCAAAAAGTCAGAAAATTGGCTGAAAACGACTTAATATCAAGGACTCATCATGCGAAATACTCTGGAACTGAAATCGGAATGCTCACTGACATTTTTCCCTCCCCGAAAGTCTGAAAAATGATGGAAAAATGACTAAGTCCCAAAAAAATTTTTTTAGACTTTTTTCAATTTTACCCCCATGGGATATATATTCTACCCACACACATTTGGATCTCTCCTGGGGTACCCTCACACATATTATTCCCTCATTTAATGGATATTTTCACCAAAAAGTGAAGTTTTCAAAAAGTCAAAATTGGCTATAAACGACTTAATATCAAGGACTCATCGGGCGAATCGCTCTGGAACTGAAATCGGAATGCTCACTGACATTTTTCCCTCTTCGAAAGTCTGAAAAATGATGGAAAAATGAGTAAGTCCAAAAAAATTTTTTTTAAACTTTTTTCAATTTTACCCCCATGGGATATATATTCTACCCACACACATTTGGAACTCTCCTGGGGTACCCTCACACATATTATTCCCTCATTTAATGGATATTTTCACCAAAAAGTGAAGTTTTCAAAAAGTCAGAAAATTGGCTGAAAACGACTAAATATCAAGGACTCATCGGGCGAATGGCTCTGGAACTGAAATCGGAATGCTCACTGACATTTTCCCCTCTCCAAAAGTCTGAAAAATGATGGAAAAATGACTAAGTCCAAAAAAATTTTTTAAACTTTTTTGAATTTTACCCCCATGGGATATATATTCTACCACACACATTTGGAACTCTCCTGGGGTACCCTCACACATATTATTCCCTCATTTAATGGATATTTTCACCAAAAAGTGAAGTTTTCAAAAAGTCAAAATTGGCTATAAACGACTTAATATCAAGGACTCATCGGGCGAATCGCTCTGGAACTGAAATCGGAATGCTCACTGACATTTTTCCCTCTTCGAAAGACTGAAAAATGATGGAAAAATGACTAAGTCCAAAAAACTTTTTTTCAACTTTTTTCAATTTTACCCCCGTGGGATATATATTCTACTCACACACATTTGGAACTCTCCTGGGGTACCCTCGCACATATTATTCCCTCATTTAATGGATATTTTCACCAAAAAGTGAAGTTTTCAAAAAGTCAGAAAATTGGCTGAAAACGACTTAATATCAAGGACACATCGTGCGAAATACTCTGGAACTGAAATCGGAATGCTCAGTGACATTTTCCCCTCTCCAAAAGTCTGAAAAATGATGGAAAAATGACTAAGTCCAAAAAACATTTTTTTCAGCTTTTTTCAATTTTACCCCCGTGGGATATATATTCTACCCACACACATTTGGAACTCTCCTGGAGTACCCTCGCATATATTATTCCCTCATTTAATGGATATTTTCACCAAAAAGTGAAGTTTTCAAAAAGTCAGAAAATTGGCTGAAAACGACTTAATATCAAGGACTCATCATGCGAAATACTCTGGAACTGAAATCGGAATGCTCACTGACATTTTTCCCTCTTCGAAAGTCTGAAAAATGATGGAAAAATGAGTAAGTCCAAAAAAATTTTTTTTAAACTTTTTTCAATTTTACCCCCATGGGATATATATTCTACCCACACACATTTGGAACTCTCCTGGGGTACCCTCACACATATTATTCCCTCATTTAATGGATATTTTCACCAAAAAGTGAAGTTTTCAAAAAGTCAGAAAATTGGCTGAAAACGACTTAATATCAAGGACACATCGTGCGAAATACTCTGGAACTGAAATCGGAATGCTCAGTGACATTTTCCCCTCTCCAAAAGTCTGAAAAATGATGGAAAAATGACTAAGTCCAAAAAACATTTTTTTCAGCTTTTTTCAATTTTACCCCCGTGGGATATATATTCTACCCACACACATTTGGAACTCTCCTGGAGTACCCTCGCATATATTATTCCCTCATTTAATGGATATTTTCACCAAAAAGTGAAGTTTTCAAAAAGTCAGAAAATTGGCTGAAAACGACTTAATATCAAGGACTCATCGGGCGAATCGCTCTGGAACTGAAATCGGAATGCTCACTGACATTTTTCCCTCCCCGAAAGTCTGAAAAATGATGGAAAAATGACTAAGTCCCAAAAAAATTTTTTTAGACTTTTTTCAATTTTACCCCCATAGGATATATATTCTACCCACACACATTTGGATCTCTCCTGGGGTACCCTCACACATATTATTCCCTCATTTAATGGATATTTTCACCAAAAAGTGAAGTTTTCAAAAAGTCAAAATAGGCTATAAACGACTTAATATCAAGGACTCATCGGGCGAATCGCTCTGGAACTGAAATCGGAATGCTCACTGACATTTTTCCCTCTTCGAAAGTCTGAAAAATGATGGAAAAATGAGTAAGTCCAAAAAAATTTTTTTTAAACTTTTTTCAATTTTACCCCCATGGGATATATATTCTACCCACACACATTTGGAACTCTCCTGGGGTACCCTCGCATATATTATTCCCTCATTTAATGGATATTTTCACCAAAAAGTGAAGTTTTCAAAAAGTCAGAAAATTGGCTGAAAACGACTTAATATCAAGGACTCATCATGCGAAATACTCTGGAACTGAAATCGGAATGCTCACTGACATTTTTCCCTCCCCGAAAGTCTGAAAAATGATGGAAAAATGACTAAGTCCAAAAAACTTTTTTTCAACTTTTTTCAATTTTACCCCCGTGGGATATATTTTCTACTCACACACATTTGGAACTCTCCTGGGGTACCCTCGCACATATTATTCCCTCATTTAATGGATATTTTCACCAAAAAGTGAAGTTTTCAAAAAGTCAGAAAATTGGCTGAAAACGACTTAATATCAAGGACACATCGTGCGAAATACTCTGGAACTGAAATCGGAATGCTCAGTGACATTTTCCCCTCTCCAAAAGTCTGAAAAATGATGGAAAAATGACAAAGTCCAAAAAACATTTTTTTCAGCTTTTTTCAATTTTACCCCCGTGGGATATATATTCTACCCACACACATTTGGAACTCTCCTGGAGTACCCTCGCATATATTATTCCCTCATTTAATGGATATTTTCACCAAAAAGTGAAGTTTTCAAAAAGTCAGAAAATTGGCTGAAAACGACTTAATATCAAGGACTCATCATGCGAAATACTCTGGAACTGAAATCGGAATGCTCACTGACATTTTTCCCTCCCCGAAAGTCTGAAAAATGATGGAAAAATGACTAAGTCCCAAAAAAATTTTTTTAGACTTTTTTCAATTTTACCCCCATGGGATATATATTCTACCCACACACATTTGGATCTCTCCTGGGGCACCCTCACACATATTATTCCCTCATTTAATGGATATTTTCACCAAAAAGTGAAGTTTTCAAAAAGTCAAAATTGGCTATAAACGACTTAATATCAAGGACTCATCGGGCGAATCGCTCTGGAACTGAAATCGGAATGCTCACTGACATTTTTCCCTCTTCGAAAGTCTGAAAAATGATGGAAAAATGAGTAAGTCCAAAAAAATTTTTTTTAAACTTTTTTCAATTTTACCCCCATGGGATATATATTCTACCCACACACATTTGGAACTCTCCTGGGGTACCCTCACACATATTATTCCCTCATTTAATGGATATTTTCACCAAAAAGTGAAGTTTTCAAAAAGTCAGAAAATTGGCTGAAAACGACTAAATATCAAGGACTCATCGGGCGAATGGCTCTGGAACTGAAATCGGAATACTCACTGACATTTTCCCCTCTCCGAAAGTCTGAAAAATGATGGAAAAATGACTAAGTCCTAAAAACTTTTTTTCAACTTTTTTCAATTTTACCCCCGTGGGATATATATTCTACTCACACACATTTGGAACTCTCCTGGGGTACCCTCGCACATATTATTCCCTCATTTAATTGGTATTTTCACCAAAAAGTGAAGTTTTCAAAAAGTCAGAAAATTGGCTGAAAACGACTTAATATCAAGGACACATCGTGCGAAATACTCTGGAACTGAAATCGGAATGCTCAGTGACATTTTCCCCTCTCCAAAAGTCTGAAAAATGATGGAAAAATGACTAAGTCCAAAAAACATTTTTTTCAGCTTTTTTCAATTTTACCCCCGTGGGATATATATTCTACCCACACACATTTGGAACTCTCCTGGAGTACCCTCGCATATATTATTCCCTCATTTAATGGATATTTTCACCAAAAAGTGAAGTTTTCAAAAAGTCAGAAAATTGGCTGAAAACGACTTAATATCAAGGACTCATCGGGCGAATCGCTCTGGAACTGAAATCGGAATGCTCACTGACATTTTTCCCTCCCCGAAAGTCTGAAAAATGATGGAAAAATGACTAAGTCCCAAAAAAATTTTTTTAGACTTTTTTCAATTTTACCCCCATGGGATATATATTCTACCCACACACATTTGGATCTCTCCTGGGGTACCCTCACACATATTATTCCCTCATTTAATGGATATTTTCACCAAAAAGTGAAGTTTTCAAAAAGTCAAAATAGGCTATAAACGACTTAATATCAAGGACTCATCGGGCGAATCGCTCTGGAACTGAAATCGGAATGCTCACTGACATTTTTCCCTCTTCGAAAGTCTGAAAAATGATGGAAAAATGAGTAAGTCCAAAAAAATTTTTTTTAAACTTTTTTCAATTTTACCCCCATGGGATATATATTCTACCCACACACATTTGGAACTCTCCTGGGGTACCCTCACACATATTATTCCCTCATTTAATGGATATTTTCACCAAAAAGTGAAGTTTCCAAAAGTCAGAAAATTGGCTGAAAACGACTTAATATCAAGGACACATCGTGCGAAATACTCTGGAACTGAAATCGGAATGCTCAGTGACATTTTCCCCTCTCCAAAAGTCTGAAAAATGATGGAAAAATGACTAAGTCCAAAAAACATTTTTTTCAGCTTTTTTCAATTTTACCCCCGTGGGATATATATTCTACCCACACACATTTGGAACTCTCCTGGAGTACCCTCGCATATATTATTCCCTCATTTAATGGATATTTTCACCAAAAAGTGAAGTTTTCAAAAAGTCAGAAAATTGGCTGAAAACGACTTAATATCAAGGACTCATCGGGCGAATCGCTCTGGAACTGAAATCGGAATGCTCACTGACATTTTTCCCTCCCCGAAAGTCTGAAAAATGATGGAAAAATGACTAAGTCCCAAAAAAATTTTTTTAGACTTTTTTCAATTTTACCCCCATAGGATATATATTCTACCCACACACATTTGGATCTCTCCTGGGGTACCCTCACACATATTATTCCCTCATTTAATGGATATTTTCACCAAAAAGTGAAGTTTTCAAAAAGTCAAAATAGGCTATAAACGACTTAATATCAAGGACTCATCGGGCGAATCGCTCTGGAACTGAAATCGGAATGCTCACTGACATTTTTCCCTCTTCGAAAGTCTGAAAAATGATGGAAAAATGAGTAAGTCCAAAAAAATTTTTTTTAAACTTTTTTCAATTTTACCCCCATGGGATATATATTCTACCCACACACATTTGGAACTCTCCTGGGGTACCCTCGCATATATTATTCCCTCATTTAATGGATATTTTCACCAAAAAGTGAAGTTTTCAAAAAGTCAGAAAATTGGCTGAAAACGACTTAATATCAAGGACTCATCATGCGAAATACTCTGGAACTGAAATCGGAATGCTCACTGACATTTTTCCCTCCCCGAAAGTCTGAAAAATGATGGAAAAATGACTAAGTCCAAAAAACTTTTTTTCAACTTTTTTCAATTTTACCCCCGTGGGATATATTTTCTACTCACACACATTTGGAACTCTCCTGGGGTACCCTCGCACATATTATTCCCTCATTTAATGGATATTTTCACCAAAAAGTGAAGTTTTCAAAAAGTCAGAAAATTGGCTGAAAACGACTTAATATCAAGGACACATCGTGCGAAATACTCTGGAACTGAAATCGGAATGCTCAGTGACATTTTCCCCTCTCCAAAAGTCTGAAAAATGATGGAAAAATGACAAAGTCCAAAAAACATTTTTTTCAGCTTTTTTCAATTTTACCCCCGTGGGATATATATTCTACCCACACACATTTGGAACTCTCCTGGAGTACCCTCGCATATATTATTCCCTCATTTAATGGATATTTTCACCAAAAAGTGAAGTTTTCAAAAAGTCAGAAAATTGGCTGAAAACGACTTAATATCAAGGACTCATCATGCGAAATACTCTGGAACTGAAATCGGAATGCTCACTGACATTTTTCCCTCCCCGAAAGTCTGAAAAATGATGGAAAAATGACTAAGTCCCAAAAAAATTTTTTTAGACTTTTTTCAATTTTACCCCCATGGGATATATATTCTACCCACACACATTTGGATCTCTCCTGGGGCACCCTCACACATATTATTCCCTCATTTAATGGATATTTTCACCAAAAAGTGAAGTTTTCAAAAAGTCAAAATTGGCTATAAACGACTTAATATCAAGGACTCATCGGGCGAATCGCTCTGGAACTGAAATCGGAATGCTCACTGACATTTTTCCCTCTTCGAAAGTCTGAAAAATGATGGAAAAATGAGTAAGTCCAAAAAAATTTTTTTTAAACTTTTTTCAATTTTACCCCCATGGGATATATATTCTACCCACACACATTTGGAACTCTCCTGGGGTACCCTCACACATATTATTCCCTCATTTAATGGATATTTTCAATAAAAAGTGAAGTTTTCAAAAAGTCAGAAAATTGGCTGAAAACGACTAAATATCAAGGACTCATCGGGCGAATGGCTCTGGAACTGAAATCGGAATACTCACTGACATTTTCCCCTCTCCGAAAGTCTGAAAAATGATGGAAAAATGACTAAGTCCAAAAAACTTTTTTTCAACTTTTTTCAATTTTACCCCCGTGGGATATATATTCTACTCACACACATTTGGAACTCTCCTGGGGTACCCTCGCACATATTATTCCCTCATTTAATTGGTATTTTCACCAAAAAGTGAAGTTTTCAAAAAGTCAGAAAATTGGCTGAAAACGACTTAATATCAAGGACACATCGTGCGAAATACTCTGGAACTGAAATCGGAATGCTCAGTGACATTTTCCCCTCTCCAAAAGTCTGAAAAATGATGGAAAAATGACTAAGTCCAAAAAACATTTTTTTCAGCTTTTTTCAATTTTACCCCCGTGGGATATATATTCTACCCACACACATTTGGAACTCTCCTGGAGTACCCTCGCATATATTATTCCCTTATTTAATAGATATTTTCACCAAAAAGTGAAGTTTTCAAAAAGTCAGAAAATTGGCTGAAAACGACTTAATATCAAGGACTCATCATGCGAAATACTCTGGAACTGAAATCGGAATGCTCACTGACATTTTTCCCTCCCCGAAAGTCTGAAAAATGATGGAAAAATGACTAAGTCCCAAAAAAATTTTTTTAGACTTTTTTCAATTTTACCCCCATGGGATATATATTCTACCCACACACGCTTGGATCTCTCCTGGGGTACCCTCACACATATTATTCCCTCATTTAATGGATATTTTCACCAAAAAGTGAAGTTTTCAAAAAGTCAGAAAATTGGCTGAAAACGACTTAATATGAAGGACTCATCGGGCAAATCACTCTGGAACTGATATCGGAATACTCACTGACATTTTTCCCTCTCCGAAAGTCTGAAAAATGATGGAAAAATGACTAAGTCCAAAAAATTTTTTTTAAAACTTTTTTCAATTTTACCCCCATGGGATATATATTCTACCCACACACATTTGGAACTCTCCTGGGATACCCTCACACATATTATTCCCTCATTTAATGGATAATTTCACCAAAAAATGAAGTTTTCAAAAAGTCAGAAAATTGGCTGAAAACGACTTAATATCAAGGACTCATTGGGCGAATCGCTCTGGAATTGAAATCGGAATGCTCACTGACATCTTTCCCTCTCCGAAAGTCTGAAAAATGATGGAAAAATGACTAAGTCCAAAAAATTTTTTTTAAAACTTTTTTCAATTTTACCCCCATGGGATATATATTCTACCCACACACATTTTGAACTCTCCTGGGGTACCCTCACACATATTATTCCCTCATTTAATTGATATTTTCACCAAAAAATGAAGTTTTCAAAAAGTCAGAAAATTGGCTGAAAACGACTTAATATCAAGGACTCATCGGGCGAATCGCTCTGGAACTGCAATCGGAATGCTCACTGACATTTTCCCCTCTCCGAAAGTCTGAAAAATGATGGAAAAATGACTAAGTCCAAAAAACATTTTTTTCAGCTTTTTTCAATTTTACCCCCGTGGGATATATATTCTACCCACACACATTTGGAACTCTCCTGGGGTACCCTCGCATATATTATTCGCTCATTTAATGGATATTTTCACCAAAAAGTGAAGTTTTCAAAAAGTCAGAAAATTGGCTGAAAACGACTTAATATCAAGGACTCATCTGGCGAATCGCTCTGGAACTGAAATCGGATGCTCACTGACATTTTCCCCTCTCCAAAAGTCTGAAAAATGATGGAAAAATGACTAAGTCCAAAAAAATTTTTTTTTTACTTTTTTCAATTTTACCCCTGTGGGATATACATTCTACCCACACACATTTGGATCTTTCCTGGGGTACCCTCACACATATTATTCCCTCATTTAATGGATATTTTCACCAAAAAGTGAAGTTTTCAAAAAGTCAGAAAATTGGCTGAAAATGACTTAATATCAAGGACTAATCGGACGAATCACTCTGGAACTGAAATCGGAATACTCACTGACATTTTCCCCTCTCCGAAAGTCTGAAAAATGATGGAAAAATGACTAAGTCCAAAAAACTTTTTTTCAACTTTTTTCAATTTTACCCCCGTGGGATATATATTCTACTCACACACATTTGGAACTCTCCTGGGGTACCCTCGCACATATTATTCCCTCATTTAATGGATATTTTCACCAAAAAGTGAAGTTTTCAAAAAGTCAGAAAATTGGCTGAAAACGACTTAATATCAAGGACACATCGTGCGAAATACTCTGGAACTGAAATCGGAATGCTCAGTGACATTTTCCCCTCTCCAAAAGTCTGAAAAATGATGGAAAAATGACTAAGTCCAAAAAACATTTTTTTCAGCTTTTTTCAATTTTACCCCCGTGGGATATATATTCTACCCACACACATTTGGAACTCTCCTGGAGTACCCTCGCATATATTATTCCCTTATTTAATAGATATTTTCACCAAAAAGTGAAGTTTTCAAAAAGTCAGAAAATTGGCTGAAAACGACTTAATATCAAGGACTCATCATGCGAAATACTCTGGAACTGAAATCGGAATGCTCACTGACATTTTTCCCTCCCCGAAAGTCTGAAAAATGATGGAAAAATGACTAAGTCCCAAAAAAATTTTTTTAGACTTTTTTCAATTTTACCCCCATGGGATATATATTCTACCCACACACATTTGGATCTCTCCTGGGGTACCCTCACACATATTATTCCCTCATTTAATGGATATTTTCACTAAAAAGTGAAGTTTTCAAAAAGTCAAAATTGGCTATAAACGACTTAATATCAAGGACTTATCGGGCGAATCGCTCTGGAACTGAAATCGGAATGCTCACTGACATTTTTCCCTCTTCGAAAGTCTGAAAAATGATGGAAAAATGAGTAAGTCCAAAAAAAATTTTTTTAAACTTTTTTCAATTTTACCCCCATGGGATATATATTCTACCCACACACATTTGGAACTCTCCTGGGGTACCCTCACACATATTATTCCCTCATTTAATGGATATTTTCACCAAAAAGTGAAGTTTTCAAAAAGTCAGAAAATTGGCTAAAAATGACTTAATATCAAGGACACATCGTGCGAAATACTCTGGAACTGAAATCGGAATGCTCACTGACATTTTCCCCTCTCCAAAAGTCTGAAAAATGATGGAAAAATGACTAAGTCCAAAAAAATTTTTTAAACTTTTTTGAATTTTACCCCCATGGGATATATATTCTACCACACACATTTGGAACTCTCCTGGGGTACCCTCACACATATTATTCCCTCATTTAATGGATATTTTCACCAAAAAGTGAAGTTTTCAAAAAGTCAAAATTGGCTATAAACGACTTAATATCAAGGACTCATCGGGCGAATCGCTCTGGAACTGAAATCGGAATGCTCACTGACATTTTTCCCTCTTCGAAAGACTGAAAAATGATGGAAAAATGACTAAGTCCAAAAAACATTTTTTCAACTTTTTTCAATTTTACCCCCGTGGGATATATATTCTACCCACACACATTTGGAACTCTCCTGGGGTACCCTCGCACATATTATTCCCTCATTTAATGGATATTTTCACCAAAAAGTGAAGTTTTCAAAAAGTCAGAAAATTGGCTGAAAACGAATTAATATCAAGGACTCATCGTACGAATCACTCTGGAACTGAAATCGGAATGCTCACTGACATTTTCCCCTCTCCAAAAGTCTGAAAAATGATGGAAAAATGACTAAGTCCAAAAAACATTTTTTTCAGCTTTTTTCAATTTTACTCCCGTGGGATATATATTCTACCCACACACATTTGGAACTCTCCAGGAGTACCCTCGCATATATTATTCCCTCATTTAATGGATATTTTCACCAAAAAGTGAAGTTTTCAAAAAGTCAGAAAATTGGCTGAAAACGACTTAATATCAAGGACTCATCGTGCGAAATACTCTGGAACTGAAATCGGAATGCTCACTGACATTTTTCCCTCCACGAAAGTCTGAAAAATGATGGAAAAATGACTAAGTCCCAAAAAAATTTTTTTAGACTTTTTTCAATATTACCCCCATGGGATATATATTCTACCCACACACATTTGGATCTCTCCTGGGGTACCCTCACACATATTATTCCCTCATTTAATGGATATTTTCACCAAAAAGTGAAGTTTTCAAAAAGTCAGAAAATTGGCTGAAAACGACTTAATATGAAGGACTCATCGGGCAAATCACTCTGGAACTGATATCGGAATACTCACTGACATTTTTCCCTCTCCGAAAGTCTGAAAAATGATGAAAAAATGACTAAGTCCAAAAAATTTTTTTTAAAACTTTTTTCAATTTTACCCCCATGGGATATATATTCTACCCACACACATTTGGAACTCTCCTGGGATACCCTCACACATATTATTCCCTCATTTAATGGATAATTTCACCAAAAAATGAAGTTTTCAAAAAGTCAGAAAATTGGCTGAAAACGACTTAATATCAAGGACTCATTGGGCGAATCGCTCTGGAATTGAAATCGGAATGCTCACTGACATCTTTCCCTCTCCGAAAGTCTGAAAAATGATGGAAAAATGACTAAGTCCAAAAAATTTTTTTTAAAACTTTTTTCAATTTTACCCCCATGGGATATATATTCTACCCACACACATTTTGAACTCTCCTGGGGTACCCTCACACATATTATTCCCTCATTTAATTGATATTTTCACCAAAAAATGAAGTTTTCAAAAAGTCAGAAAATTGGCTGAAAACGACTTAATATCAAGGACTCATCGGGCGAATCGCTCTGGAACTGCAATCGGAATGCTCACTGACATTTTCCCCTCTCCGAAAGTCTGAAAAATGATGGAAAAATGACTAAGTCCAAAAAACATTTTTTTCAGCTTTTTTCAATTTTACCCCCGTGGGATATATATTCTACCCACACACATTTGGAACTCTCCTGGGGTACCCTCGCATATATTATTCGCTCATTTAATGGATATTTTCACCAAAAAGTGAAGTTTTCAAAAAGTCAGAAAATTGGCTGAAAACGACTTAATATCAAGGACTCATCTGGCGAATCGCTCTGGAACTGAAATCGGATGCTCACTGACATTTTCCCCTCTCCAAAAGTCTGAAAAATGATGGAAAAATGACTAAGTCCAAAAAAATTTTTTTTTTACTTTTTTCAATTTTACCCCTGTGGGATATACATTCTACCCACACACATTTGGATCTTTCCTGGGGTACCCTCACACATATTATTCCCTCATTTAATGGATATTTTCACCAAAAAGTGAAGTTTTGAAAAAGTCAGAAAATTGGCTGAAAACGACTTAATATCAAGGACTCATCGGGCGAATCGCTCTGGAACTGAAATCGGAATGCTCACTGACATTTTTCCCTCTTCGAAAGTCTGAAAAATGATGGAAAAATGACTAAGTCCAAAAAATTTTTTTTAAACTTTTTTCAATTTTACCCCCATGGGATATATATTCTACCCACACACATTTGGAACTCTCCTGGGGTACCCTCACACATATTATTCCCTCATTTAATGGATATTTTCACCAAAAAGTGAAGTTTTCAAAAAGTCAGAAAATTGGCTGAAAACTACTTAATATCAAGGACTCATTGGGCGAATCGTTCTGGAACTGAAATCGGAATACTCACTGACATTTTCCCCTCTCCGAAAGTCTGAAAAATGATGGAAAAATGACTAAGTCCAAAAAACATTTTTTTCAGCTTTTTTCAATTTTACCCCCGTGGGATATATATTCTACTCACACACATTTGGAACTCTCCTGGGGTACCCTCACACATATTATTCCCTCATTTAATGGATATTTTCACCAAAAAGTGAAGTTTTCAAAAAGTCAGAAAATTGGCTGAAAACGACTTAATATCAAGGACTCATTGGGCGAATCGCTCTGGAACTGAAATCGGAATGCTCACTGACATTTTCCCCTCTCCGAAAGTCTGAAAAATGATGGAAAAATGACTTAAGTCCAAAAAACATTTTTTTCAACTTTTTTCAATTTTACCCCTGTGGGACATATTTTCTACCCACACACATTTGGAACTCTCCTGGGGTACCCTCACACATATTATTCCCTCATTTAATGGATATTTTCACCAAAAAGTGAAGTTTTCAAAAAGTCAGAAAATTGGCTGAAAACGACTTAATATCAAGGACTCATCGTGCGAATCACTCTGGAACTGAAATCGGAATGCTCACTGACATTTTTCCCTCTCCAAAAGTCTGAAAAATGATGGAAAAATGACTAAGTCCAAAAAAAATTTTTTTTAACTTTTTTCAATTTTACCCCCATGGGATATATATTCTACCTACACATTTGGAACTCTCATTGGGTACCCTCACACATATTATTCCCTCATTTAATGGATATTTTCACCAAAAAGTGAAGTTTTCAAAGAGTCAGAAAATTGGCTGAAAACGACTTAATATCAAGGACTCATCGGGCGAATCGCTCTGGAACTGAAATCGGAATGCTCACTGACATTTTCCCCTCTCCGAAAGTCTGAAAAATGATGGAAAAATGACTAAGTCCAAAAAAATTTTTTTTTAACTTTTTTCAATTTTACCCCTGAGGGATATACATTCTACCCACACACATTTGGATCTTTCCTGGGGTACCCTCACACATATTATTCCCTCATTTAATGGATATTTTCACCAAAAAGTGAAGTTTTCAAAAAGTCAGAAAATTGGCTGAAAACGACTTAATATCAAGGACTCATCGGGCGAATCACTCTGGAACTGAAATCGGAATACTCACTGACATTTTCCCCTCTCCGAAAGTCTGAAAAATGATGGAAAAATGACTAAGTCCAAAAAACATTTTTTTCAGCTTTTTCAATTTTACCCCCGTGGGATATATATTCTACCCACACACATTTGGAACTCTCCTGGGGTACCCTCGCACATATTATTCCCTCATTTAATGGATATT
The DNA here is from genome assembly GCF_046119375.1 of Phyllobates terribilis. NCBI lineage: Eukaryota > Metazoa > Chordata > Amphibia > Anura > Dendrobatidae > Phyllobates > Phyllobates terribilis. The sequence continues at coordinate 3,360,003 of NW_027362966.1, read as the reverse complement.
TTCACCAAAAAGTGAAGTTTTCAAAAAGTCAGAAAATTGGCTGAAAATGACTTAATATCAAGGACTCATCGTGCGAATCACTCTGGAACTGAAATCGGAATGCTCACTGACATTTTCTCCTCTCCAAAAGTCTGAAAAATGATGAAAAAATGACTAAGTCCAAAAAAAATTTTTTAAACTTTTTGCAATTTTACCCCCATGGGATATATATTCTACCCACACACATTTGGAACTCTCCTGGGGTACCCTCACACATATTATTCCCTCATTTAATGGATATTTTCACCAAAAAGTGAAGTTTTCAAAAAGTCAGAAAATTGGCTGAAAACGACTTAATATCAAGAATTCATCGGACGAATCGCTCTGGATCTGAAATCGGAATGCTCACTGACATTTTCCCCTCTCCGAACGTCTGAAAAATGATGGAAAAATGACTAAGTCCAAAAAAATTTTTTTTTAACTTTTTTCAATTTTACCCCCGTGGATTATATATTCTACCCACACACATTTGGAAATCTCCTGGCGTACCCTCGCACATTTTATTCCCTCATTTAATGGATATTTTCACCAAAAAGTGAAGTTTTCAAAAAGTCAGAAAATTAGTTGAAAACGACTTAATATCAAGGACTCATCGGGGCAAATCGCTCTGAAACTGAAATCGGAATGCTCACTGACATTTTCCCCTCTCCGAAAGTCTGAAAAATGATGGAAAAATGACTAAGTCCAAAAAACATTTTTTTCAACTTTTTTCAATTTTACCCCCGTGGGATATATGTTCTACCCACACACATTTGGAACTCTCCTGGGGTACCCTCGCACATATTATTCCCTCATTTAATGGATATTTTTACCAAAAAGTGAAGTTTTCAAAAAGTCAGAAAATTGGCTGAAAACGACTTAATATCAAGGACTCATCGGGCGAATCACTCTGGAACTGAAATCGGAATACTCACTGACATTTTCCCCTCTCCGAAAGTCTGAAAAATGCTGGAAAAATGACTAAGTCCAAAAAAAATTTTTTTCAACTTTTTTCAATTTTACCCCTGTGGGATATACATTCTACCCACACACATTTGGATCTCTCCTGGGGTACCCTCACACATATTATTTCCTCATTTAATGGATATTTTCACCAAAAAGTGAAGTTTTCAAAAAGTCAGAAAATTGGCTGAAAACGACTTAATATCAAGGACTCATCGCGCGAATCACTCTGGAACTGAAATCGGAATGCTCACTGACATTTTCCCCTCTCCAAAAGTCTGAAAAATGATGGAAAAATGACTAAGTCCAAAAAAAATTTTTTTAAAACTTTTTTCAATTTTACCCCCATGGGATATATATTCTACCCACACACATTTGGAACTCTCCTGGGGTACCCTCACACATATTATTCCCTAATTTAATGGATATTTTCACCAAAAAGTGAAGTTTTCAAAAAGTCAAAATTGGCTATAAACGACTTAATATCAAGGACTCATCGGGCGAATCACTCTGGAACTGAAATCGGAATGCTCACTGCCATTTTTCCCTCTCCGAAAGTCTGAAAAATGATGGAAAAATGACTAAGTCCAAAAAACATTTTTTTCAACTTTTTTCAATTTTACCCCCGTGGGATATATGTTCTACCCACACACATTTGGAACTCTCCTGGGGTACCCTCGCACATATTATTCCCTCATTTAATGGATATTTTTACCAAAAAGTGAAGTTTTCAAAAAGTCAGAAAATTGGCTGAAAACGACTTAATATCAAGGACTCATCGGGCGAATCACTCTGGAACTGAAATCGGAATACTCACTGACATTTTCCCCTCTCCGAAAGTCTGAAAAATGCTGGAAAAATGACTAAGTCCAAAAAAAATTTTTTTCAACTTTTTTCAATTTTACCCCTGTGGGATATACATTCTACCCACACACATTTGGATCTCTCCTGGGGTACCCTCACACATATTATTTCCTCATTTAATGGATATTTTCACCAAAAAGTGAAGTTTTCAAAAAGTCAGAAAATTGGCTGAAAACGACTTAATATCAAGGACTCATCGCGCGAATCACTCTGGAACTGAAATCGGAATGCTCACTGACATTTTCCCCTCTCCAAAAGTCTGAAAAATGATGGAAAAATGACTAAGTCCAAAAAAAATTTTTTTAAAACTTTTTTCAATTTTACCCCCATGGGATATATATTCTACCCACACACATTTGGAACTCTCCTGGGGTACCCTCACACATATTATTCCCTAATTTAATGGATATTTTCACCAAAAAGTGAAGTTTTCAAAAAGTCAAAATTGGCTATAAACGACTTAATATCAAGGACTCATCGGGCGAATCACTCTGGAACTGAAATCGGAATGCTCACTGCCATTTTTCCCTCTCCGAAAGTCTGAAAAATGATGGAAAAATGACTAAGTCCAAAAAAATTTTTTTTAAACTTTTTTCAATTTTACCCCCATGGGATATATATTCTACCCACACACATTTGGAACTCTCCTGGGGTACCCTCACACTTATTATTCCCTCATTTAATGGATATTTTCACCAAAAAGTGAAGTTTCAAAAAGTCAGAAAATTGGCTGAAAACAACTTAATATCAAGGACTCATCGGGTGAATCGCTCTGGAACTGAAATCGGAATGCTCACTGACATTTTCCCCTCTCCGAAAGTCTGAAAAATGATGGAAAAATGACTAAGTCCAAAAAACATTTTTTTCAACTTTTTTCAATTTTACCCCCGTGGGATATATATTCTACCCACACACATTTGGAAATCTCCTGGCGTACCCTCGCACATATTATTCCCTCATTTAATGGATATTTTCACCAAAAAGTGAAGTTTTCAAAAAGTCAGAAAATTAGTTGAAAACGACTTAATATCAAGGACTCATCGGGGCAAATCGCTCTGGAACTGAAATCGGAATGCTCACTGACATTTTCCCCTCTCCGAAAGTCTGAAAAATGATGGAAAAATGACTAAGTCCAAAAAACATTTTTTTCAACTTTTTTCAATTTTACCCCCGTGGGAAATATATTCTACCCACACACATTTGGAACTCTCCTGGGGTACCCTCACATATATTATGCCCTCATTTAATGGATATTTTCACCAAAAAGTGAAGTTTTCAAAAAGTCAAAATTGGCTATAAACGACCTAATATCAAGGACTCATCGGGCGAATCGCTCTGGAACTGAAATCGGAATGCTCACTGACATTTTTCCCTCTCTGAAAGTCTGAAAAATGATGGAAAAATGACTAAGTCCCAAAAAAATTTTTTTAAAACTTTTTTCAATTTTACCCCTGTGGGATATACATTCTACCCACACACATTTGGAACTCTCCTGGGGTACCCTCACACATATTATTCCCTCATTTAATGTATATTTTCACCAAAAAGTGAAGTTTTCAAAAAGTCAGAAAATTGGCTGAAAGCGACTTAACATCAAGGACTCATCGGGCGAATCACTCTGGAACTGAAATCGGAATACTCACTGACATTTTCCCCTCTCCGAAAGTCTGAAAAATGATGGAAAAATGACTAAGTCCAAAAAACATTTTTTTCAACTTTTTTCAATTTTACCCCCATGGGATAAATATTCTACCCACACACATTTGGAACTCTCATGTGCTACCCTCACACATATTGATCCCTCATTTAATGGATATTTTCACCAAAAAATGAAGTTTTCAAAAAGTCAGAAAATTGGCTGAAAACGACTTAATATCAAGGACTCATCGGGCGAATCACTCTGGAATTGAAATCGGAATGCTCACTGACATTTTCCCCTCTCCAAAAGTCTGAAAAATGATGGAAAAATGACTAAGTCCAAAAAAAAATTTTTTAAATTTTTTTCAATTTTACCTCCGTGGGATATATATTCTACCCACACACATTTGGAACTCTCCTGGGGTACCCTCACACATATTATTCCCTCATTTAATGGATATTTTCACCAAAAAGTGAAGTTTTCAAAAAGTCAGAAAATTGGCTGAAAATGACTTATTATTAAACCCCTTAAGCCCCGGAGCATTTTTCGTTTTTGCATTTTCGTTTTTGCTCCCCTTGTTCCCAGAGCCATAGCGTTTTTATTTTTTGGTTAATATGGCCATGTGAGGGCTTATTTTTTGCGGGACGAGTTGTACTTTTCAACGCCATTACTAGTTTTATCATATCCTGTACGGGAAAACGGGAAAAAAATTCCAAGTGCGGTAAAATTGCAAAAAAAGTGCAATACCACAGTTGTTTTTTATTTATTTTTTTTACTATGTTCACTGAATGCTAAAACTGACCTGCTCTTCTTATTCTACAGGTCATTACGAGTTCATAGACACCAAACATGTATAGGTTGTTTTATATTTAAGTGGTGAAAAAAAATTCCAAAATTTGGTAAAAAAAAAAATAAAAAAATAGCGCCATTTTCTAAGACCCGTAGCGTCTCCATTTTTCGGGATCTGGGGCTGGTTGAGGGCTTATTTTTTGCATGCCGGGCTGACGTTTTTATTGATACCATTTGGGGGTAGATCCGATGTTTTGATCGCCCGTTATTGCATTTTATTGCAATTTTGCAGCGACCAAAAAACTTAATTCTGGCGTTTAGAATTTTTTTCTCGTTACGCCGTTTACCGATCGGACTAATTCTTTTTTTATTTTGATAGATCGTGCGATTCTGAACGCGGCGATACCAAATATGTGTATGTGGGTTTTTTTTTTATATATTTTATTTTGAATGGGGCGAAAGGGGGGTGATTTAAACTTTTATATTTTTTTATTTTTTTTTATATTTTTAAAAACTTTTTTTTTTTACTTTTTGCATGCTTCTATAGTCTCCATAGGAGACTAGAAGCAGCAACTGTCCGATCGCCTCTGCTGCATACAGGGGACGAGCAGGTCCCCTGCATGCATCAGAAATGGTCCTGTGCTATGAGCGCCGACCACTAGGTGGCGTTCATAGCGACAAGATCATGACAACCACAGGCGTCTGCTGCAGACCCTGGGTTGTCATGCACGCCCATCGGCGACCCGCGATCACGTGACGGGGTCGCCGGTGGGCGGGGCTTATGACGCGCTACCCGGAAGCGCGCGTTAAATGCTGCTGTCGGAGATTGACAGCAGCATTTAACTGGTTAACAGCCGCGGGTGGATCGCGATTCCACCCGCGGCTGTTGCGGGCACATGTCAGCTGTAAGAATCAGCTGACATGTGCTCGGTTCAGTGAGGGCTCAGCGCCGGAGCCCTCACTGAACCGGCGATACGCAAATATGCGTACTAATACGTCCCCGGTAAGTAAGGGGTTAAGGACTCATCGGGCGAATCGCTCTGGAACTGAAATCGGAATGCTCACTGACATTTTCCACTCTCCGAAAGTCTGAAAAATAATGGAAAAATGACTAAGTCCAAAAAAATTTTTTTTCAACTTTTTTCAATTTTACCCCCGTGGGATATATATTCTACCCACACACATTTGGAACTCTCCTGGGGTACCCTCACACATATTATTCCCTCATTTAATGGATATTTTCACCAATCGTGAAGTTTTCAAAAAGTCAGAAAATTGGCTGAAAACGACTTAATATCAAGGACTCATCGGGCGAATAACTCTGGAATTGAAATCGGAATGCTCACTGACATTTCCCCCTCTCCAAAAGTCTGAAAAGTGATGGGAAAATGACTAAGTCCAAAAAAATTTTTTTTACATTTTTTTCAATTTTACCCCCGTGGGATATATATTCTACCCACACACATTTGGAACTCTCCTGGGGTACCCTCACACATATTCCCTCATTTAATGGATATTTTCAACAAAAAGTGAAGTTTTCAAAAAGTCAGAAAATTGGCTGAAAATTTCTTATTATCAAGGACTCATCGGGCGAATCGCTCTGGAACTGAAATCGGAATGCTCACTGACATTTTCCCCTCTCCGAAAGTCTGAAAAATGATGGAAAAATGACTAAGTCCAAAAAAAATTTTTTTCAACTTTTTTCAATATTACCCCCGTGGGATATATATTCTACCCACACACATTTGGAACTCTCCTGGGGTACCCTCACACATATTCCCTCATTTAATGGAGATTTTCACCAATCGTGAAGTTTTCAAATAGTCAGAAAATTGGCTGAAAACGACTTAATATCAAGGACTCATCGGGCGAATCACTCTGGAATTGAAATCGGAATGCTCACTGACATTTTCCCCTCTCCAAAAGTCTGAAAAATGATGGAAAAATGACTAAGTCCAAAAAAATTTTTTAAAAAATTTTTTCAATTTTACCCCCGTAGGATATATATTCTACCCACACACATTTGGAACTCTCCTGGGGTACCCTCACACATATTATTCCCTCATTTAATGGATATTTTCACCAAAAAGTGAAGTTTTCAAAAAGTCAGAAAATTGGCTGAAAATGACATTATCAAGGACTCATCAGGCGAATCGCTCTGGAACTGAAATCGGAATGCTCACTGACATTTTCCCCTCTCCGAAAGTCTGAAAAATAATGGAAAAATGACTAAGTCCAAAAAAAATTTTTTTCAACTTTTTTCAATTTTACCCCCGTGGGATATATATTCTACCCACACACATTTGGAACTCTCCTGGGGTACCCTCACACATATTATTCCCTCATTTAATGGATATTTTCACAAAAAAGTGAAGTTTTCAAAAAGTCAGAAAATTGGCTGAAAACGACTTAATATCAAGGACTCATCGGGCGAATCGCTCTGGAACTGAAATCGGAATGCTCACTGACATTTTCCACTCTCCGAAAGCCTGAAAAATAATGGAAAAATGACTAAGTCCAAAAAAATTTTTTTTCACCTTTTTTCAATTTTACCTCCGTGGGATATATATTCTACCCACACACATTTGGAACTCTCCTGGGGTACCCTCACACATATTATTCCCTCATTTAATGGATATTTTCACCAAAAAGTGAAGTTTTCAAAAAGTCAGAAAATTGGCTGAAAATGACTTATTATCAAGGACTCATCGGGCGAATCGCTCTGGAACTGATATCGGAATGCTCACTGACATTTTCCCCTCTCCGAAAGTCTGAAAAATAATGGAAAAATGATTAAGTCCAAAAAAATTTTTTTTCAACTTTTTTCAATTTTACCCCCGTGGGATATATATTCTACCCACACACATTTGGAACTCTCCTGGGGTACCCTCACACATATTATTCCCTCATTTAATGGATATTTTCACAAAAAAGTGAAGTTTTCAAAAAGTCAGAAAATTGGCTGAAAACGACTTAATATCAAGGACTCATCGGGCGAATCGCTCTGGAACTGAAATCGGAATGCTCACTGACATTTTCCACTCTCCGAAAGCCTGAAAAATAATGGAAAAATGACTAAGTCCAAAAAAATTTTTTTTCACCTTTTTTCAATTTTACCTCCGTGGGATATATATTCTACCCACACACATTTGGAACTCTCCTGGGGTACCCTCACACATATTATTCCCTCATTTAATGGATATTTTCACCAAAAAGTGAAGTTTTCAAAAAGTCAGAAAATTGGCTGAAAATGACTTATTATCAAGGACTCATCGGGCGAATCGCTCTGGAACTGATATCGGAATGCTCACTGACATTTTCCCCTCTCCGAAAGTCTGAAAAATAATGGAAAAATGATTAAGTCCAAAAAAATTTTTTTTCAACTTTTTTCAATTTTACCCCCGTGGGATATATATTCTACCCACACACATTTGGAACTCTCCTGGGGTACCCTCACACATATTATTCACTCATTTAATGGTTATTTTCACCAATCGTGAAGTTTTCAAATAGTCAGAAAATTGGCTGAAAACGACTTAATATCAAGGACTCATCGGGCGAATCACTCTGGAATTGAAATCGGAATGCTCACTTACATTTTCCCCTCTCCAAAAGTCTGAAAAATTATGGAAAAATGACTAAGTCCAAAAAAATTTTTTTTCAACTTTTTTCAATTTTACCCCTGTGGGATATATATTCTACCCACACACATTTGGAACTCTCCTGGGGTACCCTCACACATATTATTCCCTCATTTAATGGATATTTTCACCAATCGTGAAGTTTTCAAAAAGTCAGAAAATTGGCTGAAAACGACTTAATATCAAGGACTCATCGGGCGAATCACTGTGGAACTGAAATCGGAATGCTCACTGACATTTTCCACTCTCCGAAAGTCTGAAAAATGATGGAAAAATGACTAAGTCCAAAAAAAATTTTTTTCAACTTTTTTCAATATTACCCCCGTGGGATATATATTCTACCCACACACATTTGGAACTCTCCTGGGGTACACTCACACATATTATTCCCTCATTTAATGGATATTTTCACCAAAAAGTGAAGTTTTCAAAAAGTCAGAAAATTGGCTGAAAACGACTTAATATCAAGGACTCATTGGGCGAATCGCTCTGGAACTGAAATCGGAATGCTCACTGACATTTTCCACTCTCCGATAGTCTGAAAAATAATGGAAAAATGACTAAGTCCAAAAAAATTTTTTTTCAACTTTTTTCAATTTTACCCCCGTGGGATATATATTCTACCCACACACATTTGGAACTCTCCTGGGGTACCCTCACACATATTATTCCCTCATTTAATGGATATTTTCACCAATCGTGAAATTTTCAAATAGTCAGAAAATTGGCTGAAAACGACTTAATATCAAGGACTCATCGGGCGAATCACTCTGGAATTGAAATCGGAATGCTCACTGACATTTTCCACTCTCCGAAAGTCTGAAAAATGATGGAAAAATGACTAAGTCCAAAAAAAAATTTTTTTCAACTTTTTTCAATATTACCCCCGTGGGATATATATTCTACCCACACACATTTGGAACTCTCCTGGGGTACACTCACACATATTATTCCCTCATTTAATGGATATTTTCACCAAAAAGTGAAGTTTTCAAAAAGTCAGAAAATTGGCTGAAAATTTCTTATTATCAAGGACTCATCGGGCGAATCGCTCTGGAACTGAAATCGGAATGCTCACTGACATTTTCCCCTCTCCGAAAGTCTGAAAAATGATGGAAAAATGACTAAGTCCAAAAAAAATTTTTTTCAACTTTTTTCAATATTACCCCCGTGGGATATATATTCTACCCACACACATTTGGAACTCTCCTGGGGTACCCTCACACATATTCCCTCATTTAATGGAGATTTTCACCAAAAAGTGAAGTTTTCAAAAAGTCAGAAAATTGGTTGAAAACGACTTAATATCAAGGACTCATCGGGCGAATCACTGTGGAACTGAAATCGGAATGCTCACTGACATTTTCCCCTCTCCGAAAGTCTGAAAAATAATGGAAAAATGACTAAGTCCCAAAAAAATTTTTTCACCTTTTTTCAATTTTACCCCCGTGGGATATATATTCTACCCACACACATTTGGAACTCTCCTGGGGTACCATCACACATATTATTCCCTCATTTAATGGATATTTTCACCAATCGTGAAGTTTTCAAATAGTCAGAAAATTGGCTGAAAACGACTTAATATCAAGGACTCATCGGGCGAATCACTCTGGAATTGAAATCGGAATGCTCACTGACATTTTCCCCTCTCCAAAAGCCTGAAAAATGATGGAAAAATGACTAAGTCCAAAAAAATTTTTTTAAAAATTTTTTCAATTTTACCCCCGTAGGATATATATTCTACCCACACACATTTGGAACTCTCCTGGGGTACCCTCACACATATTATTCCCTCATTTAATGGATATTTTCACAAAAAAGTGAAGTTTTCAAAAAGTCAGAAAATTGGCTGAAAACGACTTAATATCAAGGACTCATCGGGCGAATCGCTCTGGAACTGAAATCGGAATGCTCACTGACATTTTCCACTCTACGAAAGCCTGAAAAATAATGGAAAAATGACTAAGTCCAAAAAAATTTTTTTTCAACTTTTTTCAATTTTACCCCCGTGGGATATATATTCTACCCACACACATTTGGAACTCTCCTGGGGTACCCTCACACATATTATTCCCTCATTTAATGGATATTTTCACCAAAAAGTGAAGTTTTCAAAAAGTCAGAAAATTGGCTGAAAACTACTTAATATCAAGGACTCATCGGGCAAATCACTCTGGAACTGAAATCGGAATGCTCACTGACATTTTCCCCTCTCCGAAAGTCTGAAAAATAATGGAAAAATGACTAAGTCCAAAAAAATTTTTTTTCACCTTTTTTCAATTTTACCCCCGTGGGATATATATTCTACCCACACACATTTGGAACTCTCCTGGGGTACCCTCACACATATTCCCTCATTTAATGGATATTTTCACCAAAAAGTGAAGTTTTCAAAAAGTCAGAAAATTGGCTGAAAACTACTTAATATCAAGGACTCATCGGGCAAATCACTCTGGAACTGAAATCGGAATGCTCACTGACATTTTCCGCTCTCCGAAAGTCTGAAAAATAATGGAAAAATGACTAAGTCCCAAAAAATTTTTTTTCACCTTTTTTCAATTTTACTCCCGTGGGATATATATTCTACCCACACACCTTTGGAACTCTCCTGGGGTACCATCACACATATTATTCCCTCATTTAATGGATATTTTCACCAGTCGTGAAGTTTTCAAAAGGTCAGAAAATTGGCTGAAAACGACTTAATATCAAGGACTCATCGGGCGAATCACTCTGGAATTGAAATCGGAATGCTCACTGACATTTTCCCCTCTCCAAAAGTCTGAAAAATGATGGAAAAATGACTAAGTCCAAAAAAAATTTTTTTCAATTTTTTTTAATTTTACCTCCGTGGGATATATATTCTACCCACACACATTAGGAACTCTCCTGGGGTACCCTCACACATATTATTCCCTCATTTAATGGATATTTTCACCAAAAAGTGAAGTTTTCAAAAAGTCAGAAAATTGGCTGAAAACTACTTAATATCAAGGACTCATCGGGCGAATCACTCTGGAACTGAAATCGGAATGCTCACTGAAATTTTCCCCTCTCCGAAAGTCTGAAAAATAATGGAAAAATGACAGTCCAAAAAAATATTTTTTCAACTTTTTTCAATTTTACCCCCTGTGGGATATATATTCTACCCACACACATTTGGAACTCTCCTGGGGTACCCTCACACATATTATTCCCTCATTTAACGGATATTTTCACCTATCGTGAAGTTTTCAAAAAGTCAGAAAATTGGATGAAAAGGACTGAATATCAAGGACTCATCGGCAAATCACTCTGGAATTGAAATCGGAATGCTCACTGACATTTTCCACTCTCCGAAAGTCTGAAAAATGATGGAAAAATCATTAAGTCCAAAAAAAAATTTTTTCAACTTTTTTCAATATTACCCCCGTGGGATATATATTCTACCCACACACATTTCGAACTCTCCTGGGGTACCCTCACACATATTCCCTCATTTAATGGATATTTTCACCAAAAAATGAAGTTTTCAAAAAGTCAGAAAATTGGCTGAAAACGACTTAATATCAAGGACTCATCGGGCGAATCGCTCTGGAATTGAAATCGGAATGCTCACTGACATTTTCCCCTCTCCAAATGTCTGAAAAATGATGGAAAAATGACTAAGTCCAAAAAAATTTTTTCAAACTTTTTTTAATTTTACCCCCGTGGGATATATATTCTACCCACACACATTTGGAACTCTCCTGGGGTACCCTCACACATATTATTCCCTCATTTGATGGATATTTTCACCAAAAAGTGAAGTTTTCAAAAAGTCAGAAAATTGGCTGAAAACGACTTAATATCAAGGACTCATCGGGCGAATCGCTCTGGAACTGAAATCGGAATGCTCACTGACATTTTCCACTCTCCGAAAGTCTGAAAAATAATGGAAAAATGACAGTCTAAAAAAATATTTTTTCAACTTTTTTCAATTTTACCCCCGTGGGATATATATTCTACCCACACACATTTGGAACTCTCCTGGGGTACCCTCACACATATTATTCCCTCATTTAACGGATATTTTCACCAATCGTGAAGTTTTCAAAAAGTCAGAAAATTGGATGAAAATACTGAATATCAAGGACTCATCGGCAAATCACTCTGGAATTGAAATCGGAATGCTCACTGACATTTTCCACTCTCCGAAAGTCTGAAAAATGATGGAAAAATCACTAAGTCCAAAAAAAATTTTTTTCAACTTTTTTCAATATTACCCCCGTGGGATATATATTCTACCCACACACATTTGGAACTCTCCTGGGGTACCCTCACACATATTCCCTCATTTAATGGATATTTTCACCAAAAAGTGAAGTTTTCAAAAAGTCAGAAAATTGGCTGAAAACGACTTAATATCAAGGACTCATCGGGCGAATCACTCTGGAACTGAAATCGGAATGCTCACTGACATTTTCCCCTCTCCGAAAGTCTGAAAAATAAAGGAAAAATGACTAAGTCCCAAAAATTTTTTTTCACCTTTTTTCAATTTTACCCCGGTGGAATATATGTTCTACCCACACACATTTGGAACTCTCCTGGGGTACCATCACACATATTATTCCCTCATTTAATGGATATTTTCACCAATCGTGAAGTTTTCAAAAAGTCAGAAAATTGGCTGAAAACGACTTAATATCAAGGACACATCGGTCGAATCACTCTGGAATTGAAATCGGAATGCTCACTGACATTTTCCCCTCTCCAAAAGTCTGAAAAATTATGGAAAAATGACTAAGTCCAAAAAAATTTTTTTAAAAATGTTTTCAATTTTACCTCCGTGGCATATATATTCTACCCACACACATTTGGAACTCTCCTGGGGTACCCTCACACATATTATTCCCTCATTTAATGGATATTTTCACCAAAAAGTGAAGTTTTCAAAAAGTCTGAAAATTGATTGAAAATGACATTATCAAGGACTCATCAGGCGAATCGCTCTGGAACTGAACTCGGAATGCTCACTGACATTTTCCACTCTCCGAAAGTCTGAAAAATAATGGAAAAATGACAGTCCAAAAAAATATTTTTTCAACTTTTTTCAATTTTACCCCCGTGGGATATATATTCTACCCACACACATTTGGAACTCTCCTGGGGTACCCTCACACATATTCCCTCATTTAATGGATATTTTTACCAAAAAGTGAAGTTTTCAAAAAGTCAGAAAATTGGCTGAAAACGACTTAATATCAAGGACTCATCGGCGAATCACTCTGGAATTGAAATCGGAATGCTCACTGACATTTTCCACTCTCCGAAAGTCTGAAAAATGATGGAAAAATGACTAAGTCCAAAAAAAAAATTTTTCAACTTTTTTCAATATTACCCCCTTGGGATATATATTCTACCCACACACATTTGGAACTCTCCTGGGGTACCCTCACACATATTATTCCCTCATTTAATGGATATTTTCACCAATCGTGAAGTTTTCAAAAAGTCAGGAAATTGGTTGAAAACGATTTAATATCAAGGACTCATCGGCGAATCACTCTGGAATTGAAATCGGAATGCTCACTGACATTTTCCACTCTCCGAAAGTCTGAAAAATGATGGAAAAATGGCTAAGTCAAAAAAAAAATTTTTTTAAAACTTTTTTCAATTTTACCTCGTGGGATATATATTCTACCCACACACATTTGGAACTCTCCTGGGGTACCCTCACATATATTATTCCCTCATTTAATGGATATTTTCACCAAAAAGTGAAGTTTTCAAAAAGTCAGAAAATTGGCTGAAAATGACTTATTATCAAGGAATCATCATGCGAATCGCTCTGGAACTGAACTCGGAATGCTCACTGACATTTTCCCCTCTCCGAAAGTCTGAAAAATAATGGAAAAATGACAGTCCAAAAAAATATTTTTTCAACTTTTTTCAATTTTACCCCCGTGGGATATATATTCTACCCACACACATTTGGAACTCTCCTGGGGTACCCTCACACATATTATTCCCTCATTTAATGGATATTTTCACCAATCGTGAAGTTTTCAAAAAGTCAGAAAATTGGTTGAAAACGACTTAATATCAAGGACTCATCGGTGAATCACACTGGAATTGAAATCGGAATGCTCACTGACATTTTCCCCTCTCCGAAAGTCTGAAAAATAATGGAAAAATGACTAAGTCCCAAAAAATTTTTTTTCACCTTTTTTCAATTTTACCCCCGTGGGATATATATTCTACCCACACACATTTGGAACTCTCCTGGGGTACCCTCACACATATTATTCCCTCATCTAATGGATATTTTCACCAAAAAGTGAAGTTTACAAATAGTCAGAAAATTGGCTGAAAATGACTTATTATCAAGCACTCATTGGGCGAATCACTCTGGAACTGAAATCGGAATGCTCACTGACATTTTCCCCTCTCCGAAAGTCTGAAAAATGATGGAAAAATGACTAAGTCCAAAAAAATTTTTTTTCAACTTTTTTCAATTTTACCCCCGTGGGATATATATTCTACCCACACACATTTGGAACTCTACTGGGGTACCCTCACACATATTATTCCCTCATTTAATGGATATTTTCACCAATCGTGAAGTTTTCAAAAAGTCAGAAAATTGGTTGAAAACGACTTAATATCAAGGACTCATCGGCGAATCACTCTGGAATTGAAATCGGAATGCTCACTGACATTTTCCACTCTCCGAAAGTCTGAAAAATGATGGAAAAATGGCTAAGTCCAAAATAAAATTTTTTTAAAACTTTTTTCAATTTTACCTCGTGGGATATATATTCTACCCACACACATTTGGAACTCTCCTGGGGTACCCTCACACATATTCCCTCATTTAATGAATATTTTCACCAAAAAGTGAAGTTTTCAAAAAGTCAGAAAATTGGCTGAAAACGACTTAATATCAAGGACTCATCGGGCGAATCACTCTGGAACTGAAATCGGAATGCTCACTGACATTTTCCCCTCTCCGAAAGTCTGAAAAATAATGGAAAAATGACTAAGTCCCAAAAATTTTTTTTTCACCTTTTTTCAATTTTACCCCCGTGGGATATATATTCAACCCACACACATTTGAAACTCTCCTGGGGTACCATCACACATATTATTCCCTCATTTAATGGATATTTTCACCAATCGTGAAGTTTTCAAAAAGTCAGAAAATTGGCTGAAAACGACTTAATATCAAGGACTCATCGGGCGAATCACTCTGGAACTGAAATCGGAATGCTCACTGACATTTTCCCCTCTCCAAAAGTCTGAAAAATTATGGCAAAATGAGTAAGTCCAAAAAAATTTTTTTTTACATTTTTTCAATTTTACCCCCGTGGGATATATATTCTACCCACACACATTTGGAACTCTACTGGGGTACCCTCACACATATTATTCCCTCATTTAATGGATATTTTCACCAATCGTGAAGTTTTCAAAAAGTCAGAAAATTGGTTGAAAACGACTTAATATCAAGGACTCATCGGGCGAATCGCTCTGGAACTGAAATCGGAATGCTCACTGACATTTTCCCCTCTCCGAAAGTCTGAAAAATGATGGAAAAATGACTAAGTCCCAAAAAAATTTTTTTCAACTTTTTTCAATTTTACCCCCGTGAGATATATATTCTACCCACACACATTTGGAACTCTCCTGGGGTACCCTCACACATATTCCCTCATTTAATGGAGATTTTCACCAAAAAGTGAAGTTTTCAAAAAGTCAGAAAATTGGCTGAAAATGACTTATTAGCAAGGACTCATCGGGCGAATCGCTCTGGAACTGAAATCGGAATGCTCACTGACATTTTCCCCTCTCCAAAAGTCTGAAAAATAATGGAAAAATGACTAAGTCCAAAAAAATTTTTTTTTCAACTTTTTTCAATTTTACCCCCGTGGGATATATATTCTACCCACACACATTTGGAACTCTCCTGGGGTACCCTCACACATATTATTCCCTCATTTAATGGATATTTTCACCAATCGTGAAGTTTTCAAAAAGTCAGAAAATTGGTTGAAAACGACTTAATATCAAGGACTCATCGGTGAATCACACTGGAATTGAAATCGGAATGCTCACTGACATTTTCCCCTCTCCGAAAGTCTGAAAAATAATGGAAAAATGACTAAGTCCCAAAAATTTTTTTTTCACCTTTTTTCAATTTTACCCCCGTGGGATATATATTCAACCCACACACATTTGAAACTCTCCTGGGGTACCATCACACATATTATTCCCTCATTTAATGGATATTTTCACCAATCGTGAAGTTTTCAAAAAGTCAGAAAATTGGCTGAAAACGACTTAATATCAAGGACTCATCGGGCGAATCACTCTGGAACTGAAATCGGAATGCTCACTGACATTTTCCCCTCTCCAAAAGTCTGAAAAATTATGGCAAAATGAGTAAGTCCAAAAAAATTTTTTTTTACATTTTTTCAATTTTACCCCCGTGGGATATATATTCTACCCACACACATTTGGAACTCTACTGGGGTACCCTCACACATATTATTCCCTCATTTAATGGATATTTTCACGAATCGTGAAGTTTTCAAAAAGTCAGAAAATTGGTTGAAAACGACTTAATATCAAGGACTCATCGGGCGAATCGCTCTGGAACTGAAATCGGAATGCTCACTGACATTTTCCCCTCTCCGAAAGTCTGAAAAATGATGGAAAAATGACTAAGTCCCAAAAAAATTTTTTTCAACTTTTTTCAATTTTACCCCCGTGAGATATATATTCTACCCACACACATTTGGAACTCTCCTGGGGTACCCTCACACATATTCCCTCATTTAATGGAGATTTTCACCAAAAAGTGAAGTTTTCAAAAAGTCAGAAAATTGGCTGAAAACGACTTATTAGCAAGGACTCATCGGGCGAATCGCTCTGGAACTGAAATCGGAATGCTCACTGACATTTTCCCCTCTCCGAAAGTCTGAAAAATAATGGAAAAATGACTAAGTCCAAAAAAATTTTTTTTTCAACTTTTTTCAATTTTACCCCCGTGGGATATATATTCTACCCACACACATTTGGAACTCTCCTGGGGTACCCTCACACATATTATTCCCTCATTTAATGGATATTTTCACCAATCGTGAAGTTTTCAAATAGTCAGAAAATTGGCTGAAAACGACTTATTGTCAAGGACTCATCGGGCGAATCGCTCTGGAACTGAAATCGGAATGCTCACTGACATTTTCCCCTCTCTGAAAGTCTGAAAAATGATGGAAAAATGACTAAGTCCAAAAAAAATTTTTTTCAACTTTTTTCAATATTACCCCCGTGGGATATATATTCTACCCACACACATTTGGAACTCTCCTGGGGTACCCTCACACATATTCCCTCATTTAATGGATATTTTCACCAAAAAGTGAAGTTTTCAAAAAGTCAGAAAATTGGCTGAAAACGACTTAATATCAAGGACTCATCGGGAGAATCACTCTGGAACTGAAATTGGAATGCTCACTGACATTTTCCCCTCTCCGAAAGTCTGAAAAATAATGGAAAAATGACTAAGTCCCAAAAAATTTTTTTTCACCTTTTTTCAATTTTACCCCCGTGGGATATATATTCTACCCACACACATTTGGAACTCTCCTGGGGTACCCTCACACATATTATTCCCTCATTTAATGGATATTTTCACCAAAAAGTGAAGTTTTCAAAAAGTCAGAAAATTGGCTGAAAACGACTTAATATCAAGGACTCATCGGGCGAATCACTCTGGAACTGAAATCGGAATGCTCACTGACATTTTTCCCTCTCCGAAAGTCTGAAAAATGATGGAAAAATGACTAAGTCCAAAAAAATTTTTTTTCAACTTTTTTAAATTTTACCCCCGTGGGATATATATTCTACCCACACACATTTGGAACTCTCCTGGGGTACCCTCACACATATTATTCCCTCATTTAATGGATATTTTCACCAATTGTGAAGTTTTCAAAAAGTCAGAAAATTGGTTGAAAACGACTTAATATCAAGGACTCATCGGCGAATCACTCTGGAATTGAAATCGGAATTCTCACTGACATTTTCCACTCTCCGAAAGTTTGAAAAATGATGGAAAAATGGCTAAGTCCAAAAAAAAATTTTTTTAAAACTTTTTTCAATTTTACTTCGTGGGATATATATTCTACCCACACACATTTGGAACTCTCCTGGGGTACCCTCACATATATTATTCCCTCATTTAATGGATATTTTCACCAAAAAGTGAAGTTTTCAAAAAGTCAGAAAATTGGCTGAAAATGACTTATTATCAAGGAATCATCATGCGAATCGCTCTGGAACTGAACTCGGAATGCTCACTGACATTTTCCCCTCTCCGAAAGTCTGAAAAATAATGGAAAAATGACAGTCCAAAAAAATATTTTTTCAACTTTTTTCAATTTTACCCCCGTGGGATATATATTCTACCCACACACATTTGGAACTCTCCTGGGGTACCCTCACACATATTATTCCCTCATTTAATGGATATTTTCACCAAAAAGTGAAGTTTACAAATAGTCAGAAAATTAGCTGAAAATGACTTATTATCAAGCACTCATTGGGCGAATCACTCTGGAACTGAAATTGGAATGCTCACTGACATTTTCCCCTCTCCAAAAGTCTGAAAAATGATGGAAAAATGACTAAGTCCAAAAAAATTTTTTTTCAACTTTTTTCAATTTTACCCCCGTGGGATATATATTCTACCCACACACATTTGGAACTCTACTGGGGTACCCTCACACATATTATTCCCTCATTTAATGGATATTTTCACCAATCGTGAAGTTTTCAAAAAGTCAGAAAATTGGTTGAAAACGACTTAATATCAAGGACTCATCGGCGAATCACTCTGGAATTGAAATCGGAATGCTCACTGACATTTTCCACTCTCCGAAAGTCTGAAAAATGATGGAAAAATGGCTAAGTCCAAAAAAAAAATTTTTTAAAACTTTTTTCAATTTTACCTCGTGGGATATATATTCTACCCACACACATTTGGAACTCTCCTGGGGTACCCTCACACATATTATTCCCTCATTTAATGGATATTTTCACCAAAAAGTGAAGTTTTCAAAAAGTCAGAAAATTGGCTGAAAATGACTTATTATCAAGGAATCATAAGGCGAATCGCTCTGGAACTGAACTCGGAATGCTCACTGACATTTTCCACTCTCCGAAAGTCTGAAAAATAATGGAAAAATGACAGTCCAAAAAAATATTTTTTCAACTTTTTTCAATTTTACCCCCGTGGGATATATATTCTACCCACACACATTTGGAACTCTCCTGGGGTACCCTCACAAATATTATTCCCTCATTTAATGGATATTTTCACCAATCGTGAAGTTTTCAAATAGTCAGAAAATTGGCTGAAAACGACTTATTATCAAGGACTCATCGGGCGAATCGCTCTGGAACTGAAATCGGAATGCTCACTGACATTTTCCCCTCTCTGAAAGTCTGAAAAATGATGGAAAAATGACTAAGTCCCAAAAAAATTTTTTTCAACTTTTTTCAATTTTACCCCCGTGAGATATATATTCTACCCACACACATTTGGAACTCTCCTGGGGTACCCTCACACATATTCCCTCATTTAATAGAGATTTTCACCAAAAAGTGAAGTTTTCAAAAAGTCAGAAAATTGGCTGAAAACGACTTATTAGCAAGGACTCATCGGGCGAATCGCTCTGGAACTGAAATCGGAATGCTCACTGACATTTTACCCTCTCCGAAAGTCTGAAAAATAATGGAAAAATGACTAAGTCCAAAAAAATTTTTTTTTCAACTTTTTTCAATTTTACCCCCGTGGGATATATATTCTACCCACACACATTTGGAACTCTCCTGGGGTACCCTCACACATATTATTCCCTCATTTAATGGATATTTTCACCAATCGTGAAGTTTTCAAATAGTCAGAAAATTGGCTGAAAACGACTTATTATCAAGGACTCATCGGGCGAATCACTCTGGAATAGAATTTGGAATGCTCACTGACATTTTCCCCTCTCCAAAAGTCTGAGAAATGATGGAAAATGACTAAGTCCAAAAAAATTTTTTTTCAACTTTTTTCAATTTTACCCCCGTGGGATATATATTCTAAACACACACATTTGGAACTCTCCTGGGGTACCCTCACATATATTATTCCCTCATTTAATGGATATTTTCACCAAAAAGTGAAGTTTTCAAAAAGTCAGAAAATTGGCTGAAAACGACTTAATATCAAGGACTCATCCGGCGAATCACTGTGGAACTGAAATCGGAATACTCACTGACATTGTCCCCTCTCCGAAAGTATGAAAAATAATGGAAAAATGACTAAGTCCAAAAAAATTTTTTTTTCAACTTTTTTCAATTTTACCCCCGTGGGATATATATTCTACCCACACACATTTGGAACTCTCCTGGGGTACCCTCACACATATTATTCCCTCATTTAATGGATATTTTCACCAATCGTGAAGTTTTCAAATAGTCAGAAAATTGGCTGAAAATGACTTATTATCAAGGTCTCATTGGGCGAATCACTCTGGAACTGAAATCGGAAAGCTCACTGACATTTTCCCCTCTCTGAAAGTCTGAAAAATAATGGAAAAATGACTAAGTCCCAAAAAAATTTTTTTCACCTTTTTTCAATTTTACCCCCGTGGGATATATATTCTACCCACACACATTTGGAACTCTCCTGGGGTACCATCACACATATTATTCCCTAATTTAATGGATATTTTCACCAATCGTGAAGTTTTCAAAAAGTCAGAAAATTGGCTGAAAACGACTTAATATCAAGGACTCATCGTGCGAATCACTGGGGAACTGAAATCGGAATACTCACTGACATTTTCCCCTCTCCGAAAGTCTGAAAAATAATGGAAAAATGACTAAGTCCAAAAAAATTTTTTTAAAATTTTTTTCAATTTTACCCCCGTATGATATATATTCTACCCACACACATTTAGAACTCTCCTGGGGTACCCTCACACATATTATTCCCTCATTTAATGGATATTTTCACCAAAAAGTGAAGTTTTCAAAAAGTCAGAAAATTGGCTGAAAATGACTTATTATCAAGGACTCATCGGGCGAATCGCTCTGGAACTGAAATCGGAATGCTCACTGACATTTTCCCCTCTCCGAAAGTCTGAAAAATGCTGGAAAAATGACTAAGTCCAAAAAAAATTTTTTTCAACTTTTTTCAATTTTACCCCCGTGGGATATATATTCTACCCACACACATTTGGAACTCTCCTGGGGTACCCTCACACATATTATTCCCTCATTTAATGGATATTTTCACCAAAAAGTGAAGTTTTCAAAAAGTCAGAAAATTGGCTGAAAACGACTTATTATCAAGGAATCATCAGGCGAATCGCTCTGGAACTGAACTCCGAATGCTCACTGACATTTTCCACTCTCCGAAAGTCTGAAAAATAATGGAAAAATTACAGTCCAAAAAATTTTTTTTTCACCTTATTTCAATTTTACCCCCGTGGGATATATATTCTACCCACACACATTTGGAACTCTCCTGGGGTACCCTCACACATATTATTCCCTCATTTAATGGATATTTTCACCATTCGTGAAGTTTTCAAATAGTTAGAAAATTGTCTGAAAACGACTTAATATCAAGGACTCATCGGGCGAATCACTCTAGAATTGAAATCGGAATGCTCACTGACATTTTCCCCTCTCCAAAAGTCTGAAAAATGATGGAAAAATGACTAAGTCCAAAAAAATTTTTTAAAAAATTTTTTCAATTTTACCCCCGTCGGATATATATTCTACCCACACACATTTGGAACTCTCCTGGGGTACCCTCACACATATTCCCTCATTTAATGGATATTTTCACCAAAAAGTGAAGTTTTCAAAAAGTCAGAAAATTGGCTGAAAACAACTTAATATCAAGGACTCATCGGGCGAATCACTCTGGAACTGAAATCGGAATGCTCACTGACATTTTTCCCTCTCCGAAAGTCTGAAAAATGATGGAAAAATGACTAAGTCCAAAAAAATTTTTTTCAACTTTTTTCAATTTTACCCCCGTGGGATATATATTCTACCCACACACATTTAGAACTCTCTTGGGGTTCCCTCACACATATTATTCCCTCATTTAATGGATATTTTCACCAATCGTGAAGTTTTCAAAAAGTCAGAAAATTGGTTGAAAACGACTTAATATCAAGGACTCATTGGGCGAATCACTCTGGAATAGAGATGAGCGGTGTTCGACTAGAACTGTTCGCCAATCTCAAATTCGAGCTGTTTTGGGCGGTGTTCGAGTTGTTCGACGAACCCGAACGATTTGCAAAAAATTCGGCTGTTCGAGGTTATGTTCGATAACTGTTCGTGCACCAAAAGCGTGTCCTGCATGTCTGGCGCTATTTAGAGCACCAATCATGCAGGGATTGTCTGCCACTCACTTTAATGCCACAGCCATGGTGGTTGTGGCATTACAGTGATTGCCCAAATCGATGGGAACTGTGCTCACAGTGAAACATGAAAAGTCGGCAATTCAGCAGCGGCATACACCGGTACCCGACAATTTAGAACCGAAAGCATAGAGCTTCACACATAGATTAGATAGATATAAACATGTCAGCCACATATATACGAAGTACAGTGAAAGTGCTGCTTACTGTACTTGTCATTTAGCGTAAAGGATTTATCAAAAAAAATAATAGTGTTTTCATGCACCGTCTCTTTAAAAAAGCCGGCCGGCAATTCAGCAGCGGTACCCGACAATTTAGAATAGAAGAAATAGAGAATCACACATAGATTAGATAGATAGAAACATGTCAGTCACATATATATGAAGTACAGTGACAGTGTTGATTACTGTACTTGTCATTTAGTGTAAAGGATTTATCAAAAAAAATAATAGTGTTTTCATGCACCGTCTCTTTAAAAAAGCCGGCCGGCAATTCAGCATCTGTACCCAACAATTTATAACAGACAGAATAGAGCTTCACACATAGATTAGATAGATAGAAACATGTCAGTCACATATATATGAAGTACAGTGATAGTGTTGGTTACTGTACTTGTCATTTAGTATTAAAATAAAGGATTTATTATTAAAAAAATTGCCGTGGGGTTCCCCTTAATTTTAGGCTCTAGCGGAGGTTAAGCAGACAGCTGGGGCAGATGTTTGAAGACTGGGAAGGGGAAATACCCACGTAGCTTCCCAGGCTACTAATATCAGCCCCCAGCTGAATACATAGCCTTTACTAGCTATTAAAATGGGGGACCCCCCAAAAAAAATGACGTGGGGTCCCCCCTAATTTAATAGCTAGCAAAGGCTAGGCAGACAGCTGGGGGCTGATATTAATAGCCCAGGAAGGGAGCCATGAATATTGGCCCCCTCCCAGGCTAGAAACACCAGCCGTCAGCCGCCCCAGAAATGGCGCATTCATAGGATGCGCCAATTCTGGAACTTAGCCTCGCTCTTCCACGCTGCCCTGGTGCGGTGGCAGGGGGTAATAGGGCTGGGGTTGATGTCAGCTTATAATGCCAGCTGACATCAAGCCCAGGTTAGTAATGGAGAGGCGTCTATAAGACACCCCCATTACTAACCCCATAGTCAAAGTTAAAAAAAACACAAACACCCAGAATAAAGTCCTTTAATTGAAATAAAGACACAATTCTTTATTGTTCTAAATTAAACCATACTTACCGTCACGCCCATTCCAGCTGAAGCCAACGATCTCCTGTAATAAAAATAAAATAATAAAGCAACCTCATCCTTACCTTTCCATGGTTCCCACGACAGCTTCAGCTCTGCTACATCGAGATGACAGGCTGGACCGCAGCAGAACGCCGCCATCCAGCCTGTCATCCCGCAGACACTGAGAAGAGCAGGCATGCTTGCGCTCCTCAGTGTCTCTCTGTGACGGCATAAAGATGAGCCGAGGTCATGTCCAATGAACTCGGCTCACCTCATGCACGTCACTTACAGCGTGGGAGAATTCTCACGCTGAAGCGCTGAGTGCAGGAGAATTTTCCCACGCTGTCAGTGAGGTGCATGAGGTGAGCTGAGTTCATTGGACATGAGCTCACCTCATGCACGTCACTGACAGCGTGGGAGAATTCTCCTGCACTCAGCACTTCAGCGTGAGAATTTTCCCACGCTGTCAGTGACGTGCATGAGGTGAGCCGAGTTCATTGGACATGACCTCGGCTCATCTGGATGCCGTCACAGCGAGACACTGAGGAGCGCAAGCATGCCTGCTCTTCTCAGTGTCTGCGGCATGACAGGCTGGATGGCAGCGTTCTGCTGCGGTCCAGCCTGTCATCTCGATGTAGCAGAGCTGAAGCTGTCGTGGGAGCCATGGAAAGGTAAGGATGAGGTTGGTTTATTATTTTTCTTTTATTGCAGGAGATCGTTGGCTTCAGCTGGAATGGGCGTGATGGTAAGTATAGTTTAATTTAGAACAATAAAGAATTGTGTGTTTATTTCAATTAAAGGACTTTATTCTGGGTGTTGTGTTTTTTTTAAATACTTTACTAGAAATTCATGGCGGTCATGTCTAATACTGGCGTGACCCCATGAATTTTGGGCTTGGGGCCAGCTGATAATACCAAGCTGGCCCTAACCCCTTTATTACCCAGTGAGCCACCGCACCAGGGCCCTGGATGAGTTGGGTACAGTGCCAGAAGATGGCGCTTCTATGAACGCGCCATTTTCCGGGGTGGCTGCGGACTGCAATTTGCAGCGGGGGGGGGCCCAGAAAGCTTGGGCCTCCCTGCGCTGCAGATTCCAGCCCCCAGCTGCCTAGTTGTACCTGGCTGGACACAAAAATAGGGCGAAGCCCCACGTATTTTTTTTTTAATTATTTCATGAAATTCATGAAATAATTAAGAAAAAAAGGCCTTCCCTATATTGTTGTGTCCGGCCAGGTACAAATAGTCAGCTGGTGGTTGGGGGCAGCCCGTTCCTGCCTGCTGTACCTGGCTGGACACAAATATAGTGCGAAGCCCCACTTCAATTTTTTTTAATTATTTCAGGAAATTCATGAAATAATTAAAAAAAAATTGACGTGGGGCTTCGCACTATATTTGTGTCCAGTCAGGTGCAGCAGGCAGGAACGGGCTGCCCCCAACCACCAGCTGCCTATTTGTACCTGGCCGGACACAACAATATAAAGAAGCCCTTTTTTTCTTAATTATTTCATGAAATAATTTAAAGAAAATTGACGTGGGGCTTCGCCCTGTTTTTGTGTCCAGCCAGGTACAACTATGCAGCTGGGGGCTGGAATCCGCAGCGCAGGGAGGCCCAAGCTTTCTGGGCCACCCCCGCTGCAAATTGCAGTCCGCAGCCACCGCGGAAAATGGCGCGTTCATAGAAGCGCCATCTTCTGGCGCTGTACCCAACTCATCCAGGGCCCTGATGCGGTGGCTCACTGGGTAATAAAGGGGTTAGGGCCAGCTTGGCATTATCAGCTGGCCCTAAGCCCAAAATTCATGGGGTCACGCCAATATTAGACATGACCACCATGAATTTCTAGTAAAGTATTTAAAAAAAACACAACACCCAGAAAAAAGTCCTTTAATTGAAATAAACACACAATTCTTTATTGTTCTAAATTAAACCATACTTACCGTCACGCCCATTCCAGCTGAAGCCAACGATCTCCTGAAATAAAAGAAAAATAATAAAGCAACATCATCCTTACCTTTCCATGGTTCCCATGACAGCTTCAGCTCTGCTACATCGAGATGACAGGCTGGACCGCAGCAGAACGCTGCCATCCAGCCTGTCATCCCGCAGACACTGAGAAGCGCAGGCTTGCTTGCGCTCCACAGTGTCTCTCTGTGAGGGCATCCAGATGAGCCGAGTTAATGTCCAATGAACTCGGCTCACCTCATGCACGTCACTGACAGCGTGGGAAAATTCTCCTGCACTCAGCCCTTCAGCGTGGGAGAATTCTCACACTGAAGCGCTGAGTGCAGGAGAATTCTCCCACGCTGTCAGTGACGTGCAGGAGGTGAGCTGAGTTCATTGGACATGAGCTCACCTTATGCACGTCACTGACAGCGTGGGAAAATTCTCCTGCACTCAGCGCTTCAGCGTGGGAGAATTCTCACGCTGAAGCGCTGAGTGCAGGAGAATTCTCCCACGCTGTCAGTGACGTGCAGGAGGTGAGCTGAGTTCATTGGACATGAGCTCACCTTATGCACGTCACTGACAGCATGGGAGAATTCTCCTGCACTCAGCGCTTCAGCGTGAGAATTTTCCCACGCTGTCAGTGACGTGCATGAGGTGCGCCGAGTTCATTGGACATGAACTCGTCTCATCTTTATGCCGTCACAGCCAGACACTGCAGAGCGCAAGCATGCCTGCGCTTCTCAGTGTCTGCGGGA
This sequence comes from Phyllobates terribilis, assembly GCF_046119375.1. Taxonomy (NCBI): domain Eukaryota; kingdom Metazoa; phylum Chordata; class Amphibia; order Anura; family Dendrobatidae; genus Phyllobates; species Phyllobates terribilis. Next base: position 3,333,702 of record NW_027362966.1, on the reverse strand, counting down.
TGACAGGCTGGATGGCAGCGTTCTGCTGCGGTCCAGCCTGTCATCTCGATGTAGCAGAGCTGAAGCTGTCGTGGGAACCATGGAAAGGTAAGGATGATGTTGCTTTATTATTTTTCTTTTATTGCAGGAGATCGTTGGCTTCAGCTGGAATGGGCGTGATGGTAAGTATGGTTTAATTTAGAACAATAAAGGATTGTGTCTTTATTTCAATTAAAGGACTTTATTCTGGGTGTTTGTGTTTTCTTTTAACTTTGACTATGGGGTTAGTAATGGGGGTGTCTTATAGACGCCTCTCCATTACTAACCTGGGCTTGATGTCAGCTGGCATTATAAGCTGACATCAACCCCAGCCCTATTACCCCCTGCCACCGCTACAGGGCAGCGTGGAAGAGCGAGGCTAAGTGCCAGAATTGGCGTATCCTATGAATGAGCCATTTCTGGGGCGGCTGACGGCTGGTGTTTCTAGCCTGGGAGGGGGCCAATATTCATGGCTCCCTTCCTGGGCTATTAATATCAGCCCCCAGCTGTCTGCCTAGCCTTTGCTAGCTATTAAATTAGGGGGGACCCCATGTCATTTTTTTGGGGGGTCCCCCATTTTAATAGCTAGTAAAGGCTATGTATTCAGCTGGGGGCTCATATTAGTAGCCTGGGAAGCTCCGTGGGTATTACCCCCTTCCCAGGCTTCAAACATCTGCCCCAGCTGTCTGCTTAACCTCCGCTAGAGACTAAAATTAAGGGGAACCCCACGCCAATTTTTTTTAATAATAAATCCTTTATTTTAATACTAAATGACAAGTACAGTAACCAACACTATCACTGTACTTAATATATATGTGACTGACATGTTTCTATCTATCTAATCTATGTGTGAAGCTCTATTCTGTCTGTTATAAATTGTCGGGTACAGATGCTGAATTGCCGGCCGGCTTTTTTAAAGAGACAGTGCATGAAAACACTATTATATTTTTTAATAAATCCTTTACACTAAATGACAAGTACAGTAAGCAACACTGTCACTGTACTTCATATATATGTGACTGACATGTTTCTATCTATCTAATCTATGTGTGAGGCTCTATTCCTTCTTGTCTAAATTGTCAGGTACCGGTGTATGCCGCTGCTGAATTGCCGGCCGGCTTTTTTAAAGAGAGTGTCTTCTGAGCAGTTTGTCAGCTTTTGGACACCTTTGAAGGTGTTTTCTATGTGTTTCTATGTGTTTTTGTTTGCCTGCCATTGGTTTTAACGGTGTTCGACGGTGTTCTAAGGTGTTCGACGAACAGTTCGACGAACAGTTCCTCGAACATCCAGGTGTTCGACGAACCGAACCGAACCCGAACACTACGGGGGTGGCTCAACACTACTCTGGAATTGAAATCAGAATGCTCACTGACATTTTCCCCTCTCCAAAAGTGTGAAAAATGATGGAAAAATGACTAAGTCCAAAAAAAATTTTTTTCAAATTTTTTCAATATTACCCCCGTGGGATATATATTCTACCCACACACATTTGGAACTCTCCTGGGGTACCCTCACACATATTCCCTCATTTAATGGATATTTTCAACAAAAAGTGAAGTTTTCAAAAAGTCAGAAAATTGGCTGAAAACGACTTAATATCAAGGACTCATCGGGTGAATCACTCTGGAGCTGAAATCGGAATGCTCACTGACATTTTCCCCTCTCCGAAAGTCTGAAGAATAATGGAAAAATGACTAAGTCCCAAAAAAATTTTTTTAAACTTTTTTCAATTTTACCCCCGTGGGATATATATTCTACCCACACACATTTGGAACTCTCCTGGGGTACCCTCACACATATTATTCCCTCATTTAATGGATATTTTCACCAATCGTGAAGTTTTCAAAAAGTCAGAAAATTGGTTGAAAACGACTTAATATCAAGGACTCATTGGGCGAATCACTCTGGAATTGAAATCGGAATGCTCACTGACATTTTCCCCTCTCCAAAAGTCTGAAAAATGATGGAAAAATGACTAAGTCCAAAAAAAATTTTTTTCAAATTTTTTCAATATTACCCCGTGGGATATATATTCTACCCACACACATTTGGAACTCTCGTGGGGTACCCTCACACATATTCCCTCATTTAATGGATATTTTCACCAAAAAGTGAAGTTTTCAAAAAGTCAGAAAATTGGCTGAAAACGACTTAATATCAAGGACTCATCGGGTGAATCACTCTGGAACTGAAATCGGAATGCTCACTGACATTTTCCCCTCTCCAAAAGTCTGAAAAATGATGGAAAAATTACTAAGTCCAAAAAAAAATTTTTTCAACTTTTTTCAATATTACCCCCGTGGGATATATATTCTACCCACACACATTTGGAACTCTCCTGGGGTACCCTCACACATATTCCCTCATTTAATGGATATTTTCACCAAAAAGTGAAGTTTTCAAAAAGTCAGAAAATTGGCTGAAAACGACTTAATATCAAGGACTCATCGGGTGAATCACTCTGGAACTGAAATCGGAATGCTCACTGACATTTTCCCCTCTCCAAAAGTCTGAAAAATGATGGAAAAATTACTAAGTCCAAAAAAAAATTTTTTCAACTTTTTTCAATATTACCCCCGTGGGATATATATTCTACCCACACACATTTGGAACTCTCCTGGGGTACCCTCACACATATTCCCTCATTTAATGGATATTTTCACCAAAAAGTGAAGTTTTCAAAAAGTCAGAAAATTGGCTGAAAACGACTTAATATCAAGGACTCATCGGGCGAATCACTCTGGAATTGAAATCGGAATGCTCACTGACATTTTCTTCTCTCCGAAAGTCTGAAAAATGATGGAAAAATGACTAAGTCCAAAAAAATTTTTTTAAACTTTTTTCAATTTTACCCCCTTGGGATATATATTCTACCCACACACATTTGGAACTCTCCTGGGGTACCCTCACACATATTATTCCCTCATTTGATGAATATTTTCACCAAAAAGTGAAGTTTTCAAAAACTCATAAAATTGGCTGAAAACGACTTAATATCAGGGACTCATCGGGTGAATCGCTCTGGAACTGAAATCGGAATGCTCACTGACATTTTCCCCTCTCCGAAAGTCTGAAAAATGATGGAAAAATTACTAAGTCTAAAAAAATTTTTTTTTCAACTTTTTTCAATTTTACCCATGTGGGATATATATTCTACCCACACATATTTGGAACTCTCCTGGGGTACCCTCACACATATTATTCCCTCATTTAATGGATATTTTCACAAAAAAGTGAAGTTTTCAAAAAGTCAGAAAATTGGTTGAAAACGACTTAATATCAAGGACTCATCGGGCGAATCACTCTGGAATTGAAATCGGACTGCTCACTTACATTTTCCCCTCTCCAAAAGTCTGAAAAATGATGGAAAAATGACTAAGTCCCAAAAAAATTTTTTTTAACTTTTTTCAATTTTACCCCGTGAATATATATTTTACCCACACACATTTGGAACTCTCCTGGGGTACCCTCACACATATTATTCCCTCATTTAATGGATATTTTCACCAAAAAGTGAAGTTTTCAAAAAGTCAGAAAATTGGCTGAAAACGACTTATTATCAAGGACTCATTGGGCGCATCGCTCTGGAACGGAAATCTGAATGCTCACTGACATTTTCCACTCTCCGAAAGTCTGAAAAATGATGGAAAAATGACTAAGTCCAAAAAATTTTTTTTTCAACTTTTTGCAATTTTATCCCCGTGGGATATATATTCTACCCACACACATTTGGAACTCTCCTGGGGTACCCTCACACATATTATTCCCTCATTTAATGGATATTTTCACCAAAAAGTGAAGTTTTCAAAAAGTCAGAAAATTGGCTGAAAATGACTCATCGGGCGAATCGCTCTGGAACTGAAATCGGAATGCTCACTGACATTTTCCCCTCTCCAAATGTCTGAAAAATGATGGAAAAATTACTAAGTCCAAAAAATTTTTTCAACTTTTTTCAATTTTACCCCCGTGGGATATATATTCTACCCACACACATTTGGAACTCTCCTGGGGTACCCTCACACATATTATTCCCTCATTTAATGGATATTTTCATCAAAAAGTGAAGTTTTCAAAAAGTCAGAAAATTGGTTGAAAACGACTTAATATCAGGGACTCATCGGTCGAATCACTCTGGAATTGAAATCGGAATGCTCACTAACATTTTTCCCTCTCCGAAAGTCTGAAAAATGCTGGAAAAATGACTAAGTCCAAAAAAATTTTTTTTCAACTTTTTTCAATTTTATCCCCGTGGGATATATATTCTACCCACACACATTTGGAACTCTCCTGGGGTACCCTCACACATATTATTCCCTCATTTAATGGATATTTTCACCAAAAAGTGAAGTTTTCAAAAAGTCAGAAAATTGGTTGAAAACGACTTAATATCAAGGACTCAACGGTCGAATCACTCTGGAATTGAAATCGGAATGCTCACTGACATTTTCCCCTCTCCGAAAGTCTGAAAAATGATGGAAAAATGACTAAGTCCCAAAAATTTTTTTTCAATTTTACTCCCATGGGATATATATTCTACCCACACACATTTGGAACTCTCCTGGGGTACCCTCACACATATTCCCTCATTTAATGGATATTTTCACCAAAAAGTGAAGTTTTCAAAAAAGTCAGAAAATTGGCTGAAAAAGACTTAATATCATGGACTCATCGGGCGAATCACTCTGGAACTGAAATCTGAATGCTCACTGACATTTTCCACTCTCCGAAAGTCTGAAAAATGATGGAAAAATGACTAAGTCCCAAAAATTTTTTTTGCAACTTTTTTCAATTTTACCCCCGTGGGATATACAGTACAGACCAAAAGTTTGGACACACCTTCTCATTTAAAGATTTTTCTGTATTTTCATGACTATGAAAATTGTACATTCACACTGAAGGCATTAAAACTATGAATTAACACATGTGGAATTATATACTTAACAAAAAAGTGTGAAACAACTGAAAATATGTCTTATATTATAGGTTCTTCAAAGTAGCCACCTTTTGCTTTGATGACTGCTTTGCATACTATTGGCAGTCACTTGATGAGCTTCAAGAGGTAGTCACCGGAAATGGTCTTCCAACAATCTTGAAAGAGTTCCCAGAGATGCTTAGCACTTGTTGGCCATTTTGCCTTCACTCTGCAGTCCAGCTCACGCCAAACCATCTCGATTGGGTTCAGGTCTGGAGACTGTGGAGGCCAGATCATCTGGCTTAGCACCCCATCACTCTCCTTCTTGGTCAAATAGCCCTTACACAGCCTGGAGGTGTGTTTGGGGTCATTGTCCTGTTGAAAAATAAATGATGGTCCAACTAAACACAAACCGGATGGAATAGCATGCCACTGCAAGATGCTGTGGTAGCCATGCTGGTTCAGTATGCCTTCAATTTTGAATAAATCCCCAACAGTGTCACCAGCAAAGCACCCCCACACCATCACACCTCCTCCTCCATGCTTCACGGTGGGAACCAGGCATGTAGAGTCCATCCGTTCACCTTTTCTGCGTCGCACAAGCACATGGTGGTTGGAACCAAAGATCTCAAATTTGGACTCATCAGACCAAAGCACAGATTTCCTCTGGTCTAATGTCCATTCCTTGTGTTCTTTAGCCCAAACAAGTCTCGTCTGCTTGTTGCCTATCCTTAGCAGTGGTTTCCTAGCAGCTATTTTACCATGAAGGCCTACTGCACAAAGTCTCCTCTTAACAGTTGTTGTAGAGATGTGTCTGCTGCTAGAACTCTGTGTGGCATTGACCTGGTCTCTAATCTGAGCTGCTGTTAACCTGCGATTTCTGAGGCTGGTGACTTGGATAAACTTATCCTCAGAAGCAGAAGTGACTCTTGGTCTTCCTTGTCTGGGGCGGTCCTCATGTGAGCCAGTTTCTTTGTAGCGCTTTATGGTTTTTGCAACTGCACTTGGGGACACTTTCAAAGTTTGCCCAGTTTTTCGCACTGACTGACCTTCATTTCTTAAAGTAATGATGGCCACTCATTTTTCTTTACTTAGAATTTGTATTATGGCAAGAAAAAAGCAGCTAACAGTCTATTCAGTAGGACTATCAGCTGTGAATCCACCAGACTTCTGCACAACACAACTGATGGTCACAACCCCATTTATAAGGCAAGAAATCCCACTTATTAAACCTGACAGGGCACACCTGTGAAGTGAAAACCATTTCCGGTGACTACCTCTTGAAGCTCATCAAGAGAATGCCAAGAGTGTGCAAAGCAGTCATCAAAGCCAAAGGTGGCTACTTTGAAGAACCTAGAATATAAGATATATTTTCAGTTGTTTCACACTTTTTTGTTAAGTATATAATTCCACATGTGTTAATTCATAGTTCTGATGCCTTCAGTGTGAATGTACAATTTTCATAGTCATGAAAATACAGAAAAATCTTTAAATGAGAAGGTGTGTCCAAACTTTTGGTCTGTACTGTATATTCTACCCACACACATTTGGAACTCTTCTGGGGTACCCTCACACATATTCCCTCATTTAATGGATATTTTCACCAAAAAGTGAAGTTTTCAAAAAAGTCAGAAAATTGGCTGAAAACGACTTAATATCATGGACTCATCGGGCGAATCACTCTGGAACTGAAATCGGAATGCTCACTGACATTTTGCCCTGTCCGAAAGTCTGAAAAATGATGGAAAAATGACTAAGTCCAAAAAAAATTTTTTTCAACTTTTTTCAATTTTACCCCCGTGGGAAATATATTGTACCCACACACATTTGGAAGTCTCCTGGGGTACAATCACACATATTATTCCCTCATTTAATGAATATTTTCACCAATCGTGAAGTTTTCAAAAAGTCAGAAAATTGTCTGAAAATGACTTAATATCAAGGACTCATCGGGCGAATCACTCTGGAACTGAAATCGGAATACTCACTGACATTTTGCCCCCTTCAAAAGTCTGAAAAATGATGGAAAAATGACTAAGTCCAAAAAAAATTTTTTTAAAACTTTTTTCAATTTTACGCCCGTGGGATATATATTCTACCCACACACATTTGGAACTCTCCTGGGGTACCCTCGCACATATTATTCCCTCATTTAATGGATATTTTCACCAAAAAGTGAAGTTTTCAAAAAGTCAGAAAATTGTCTGAAAACGACTTAATATCAAGGACTCATCGGGCGAATCACTCTGGAATTGAAATAGGAATGCTCACTGACATTTTCCCCTCTCCAAAAGTCTGAAAAATGATGGAAAAATGAATAAGTCCCAAAAAAAAATTTTTCAACTTTTTTCAATTTTACCCCCATGGGATATATATTCTGCCCACACACATTTGGAACTCTCCTGGGGTACCCTCACACATATTATTCCCTCATTTAATGGATATTTTCACCAAAAAGTGAAGTTTTCAAAAAGTCAGAAAATTGGCTGAAAACGACTTAATATCAAGGACTCATCGGGCGAATCACTCTGGAACTGAAATCAGAATGCTCACTGACATTTTCCCCTCTCCAAAAGTCTGAAAAATGATGGAAAAATGACTAAGTCCAAAAAAAAATTTTTTCAACTTTTTTCAATTTTACCCCCGTGGGAAATGTATTGTACCCACACACATTTGGAAGTCTCCTGGGGTACACTCACACATATTATTCCCTCATTTAATGAATATTTTCACCAATCGTGAAGTTTTTAAAAAGTCAGAAAATTGGCTGAAAACGACTTAATATCAAGGACTCATCGGGCGAATCACTTTGGAATTGAAATAGGAATGCTCACTGACATTTTCCCCTCTCCAAAAGTCTGAAAAATGATGGAAAAATGAATAAGTCCCAAAAAAAAATTTTTCAACTTTTTTCAATTTTATCCCCATGGGATTTATAGTCTACCCACACACATTTGGAACTCTCCTGGGGTACCCTCACACATATCATTCCCTCATTTAATGGATATTTTCACCAAAAAGTGAAGTTTTCAAAAAGTCAGAAAATTGTCTGAAAATGACTTAATATCAAGGACTCATCGGGCGAATCACTCTGGAACTGAAATCGGAATACTCACTGAAATTTTCCCCTCTCCGAAAGTCTGAAAAATGAGGGAAAAATGACTAAGTCCAAAAAAAATTTTTTTCAACTTTTTCAATTTTACCCCCGTAGGATATATATTCTACCCACACACATTTGGAACTCTCCTGGGGTACCCTCGCACATATTATTCCCTCATTTAATGGATATTTTCACCAAAAAGTGAAGTTTTCAAAAAGTCAGAAAATTGGCTGAAAACGACTTAATATTAAGGACTCATCGGGCGAATCACTCTGGAACTGAAATCGGAATGCTCACTGACATTTTCCCCTCTCCGAAAGTCTGAAAAATGATGGAAAAATGACTAAGTCCAAAAACATTTTTTTCAACTTTTTTCAATTTTACCCCCGTGGGATATATATTCTACCCACACACATTTGGAACTCTCCTGGGGTACCCTCGCACATGTTATTCCCTTATTAAATGGATATTTTCACCAAAAAGTGAAGCTTTCAAAAAGTCAGAAAATTGGCTGAAAACGACTTAATATCAAGGACTCATCGGGCGAATCACTCTGGAATTGAAATCGGAATGCTCACTGACATTTTCCCCTCTCCAAAAGTCTGAAAAATGATGGAAAAATGACTAATTCCAAAAAAATTTTTTTTAAACTTTTTTCAATTTTACCCCCATGGGATATATATTCTACCCACACACATTTGGAACTCTCCTGGGGTACCCTCACACATATTATTTCCTCATTTAATGGATATTTTCACCAAAAAGTGAAGTTTTCAAAGTTAAAATTGGCTGAAAACGACTTAATATCAAGGACTCATCGGGCGAATCGCTCTGGAACTGACATCGGAATGCTCCCTGGCATTTTTCCCTCTCCGAAAGTCTGAAAAATGATGGAAAAATGACTAAGTCCTAAAAAAATTTTTTTAAACTTTTTCAATTTTACCCCTGTGGGATATACATTCTACCCACACACATTTGGAACTCTCCTGGGTTACCCTCGCACATATTATTCCCTCATTTAATGGATATTTTCACCAAAAAGTGAAGTTTTCAAAAAGTCAGAAAATTGGCTGAAAGCGACTTAATATCAAGGACTCATCGGGCGAATCACTCTGGAACTGAAATCGGAATGCTCACTGACATTTTCCCCTCTCCGAAAGTCTGAAAAATGATGGAAAAATGACTAATTTCAAAAAAAAATTTTTTTAAACTTTTTTCAATTTTACCCCCATGGGATATATATTCTACCCACACACATTTGGAACTCTCCTGGGGTACCCTCACACATATTATTCCCTCATTTAATGGATATTTTCACCAAAAAGTGAAGTTTTCAAAAAGTCAGTAAATTGGCTGAAAATGACTTAATATCAATGACTCATCGGGCGAATCACTCTGGAACTGAAATCGGAATGCTCACTGACATTTTCCCCTCTCCGAAATTCTGAAAAATGATGGAAAAATGACTTAGTCCAAAAAAATTTTTTTTAAACTTTTTTCAATTTTACCCCTGTGGGATATACATTCTACCCACACATATTTGGAACTCTCCTGGGGTACCCTCACACATATTATTCCCTCATTTAATGGATATTTTCACCAAAAAGTGAAGTTTTCAAAAAGTCAGAAAATTGGCTGAAAGCGACTTAATATCAAGGACTCATCGGGCGAATCGCTCTGGAACTGAAATCGGAATGCTCACTGACATTTTCCCACCTTCAAAAGTCTGAAAAATGATGGAAAAATGACTATGTCCAAAAAAAATTTTTTAAAACTTTTTTCAATTTTACCCTCGTGGGATATATATTCTACCCACACACATTTGGAACTCTCCTGGGGTACCCTCACACATATTATTCCCTCATTTAATGGATATTTTCACCAAAAAGTGAAGTTTTCAAAAAGTCAACATTGGCTGAAAACGACTTAATATCAAGGACTCATCGGGCGAATCGCTCTGGAACTGAAATCGGAATGCTCACTGACATTTTTCCCTCTCCGAAAGTCTGAAAAATGATGGAAAAATGACTAAATCCAAAAAAATTTTTTTTAAACTTTTTTCACTTTTACCCCAATGGGATATATATTCTACCCACACACATTTGGAACTCTCCTGGGGTACCCTCACACATATTATTCCCTCATTAAATGTATATTTTCACCAAAGAGTGAAGTTTTCAAAAAGTCCGAAAATTGGCTGAAAACGACGTAATAGCAATGACTCATCGGGCGAATCACTCTGGAACTGAAATCGGAATGCTCAATGACATTTTTCCCTCTCCGAAAGTCTGAATAATGATGGAAAAATGACTAAGTCCAAAAAAAATTTTTTTCAACTTTTTTCAATTTTACCCGCGTGGGATATATATTCTACCCACACACATTTGGAACTCTCCTGGGGTACCCTCACACATATTATTCCCTCATTTAATGGATATTTTCACCAAAAAGTGAAGTTTTCAAAGTTAAAATTGGCTGAAAACGACTTAATATCAAGGACTCATCGGGCGAATCGCTCTGGAACTGACATCGGAATGCTCACTGGCATTTTTCCCTCTCCGAAAGTCTGAAAAATGATGGAAAAATGACTAAGCCCTAAAAAAATTTTTTTAAACTTTTTTCAATTTTACCCCTGTGGGATATACATTCTACCCACACACATTTGGAACTCTCCTGGGTTACCCTCGCACATATTATTCCCTCATTTAATGGATATTTTCACCAAAAAGTGAAGTTTTCAAAAAGTCAGAAAATTGGCTGAAAGCGACTTAATATCAAGGACTCATCGGGCGAATCGCTCTGGAACTGAAATCGGAATGCTCACTGACATTTTCCCCCCTTCAAAAGTCTGAAAAATGATGGAAAAATGACTATGTCCAAAAAAAATTTTTTAAAACTTTTTTCAATTTTACCCCCGTGGGATATATATTCTACCCACACACATTTGCAACTCTCCTGGGGTACCCTCACACATATTATTCCCTCATTTAATGGATATTTTCACCAAAAAGTGAAGTTTTCAAAAAGTCAGAAAATTGGCGGAAAACGACTTAATATGAAGGACTCATCGGGCGAATCACTCTGGAACTGAAATCGGAATATTCACTGACATTTTCCCCTCTCCGAAAGTCTGAAAAATGATGGAAAAATGACTAAGTCCAAAAAAAATTTTTTTAAACTTTTTTCAATTTTACCCGCGTGGGATATATATTCCACCCACACACATTTGGAACTCTCCTGGGGTACCCTCACACATATTATTCCCTCATTTAATGGATATTTTCACCAAAAAGTGAAGTTTTCAAAAAGTCAAAATTGGCTGAAAACGACTTAATATCAAGGACTCATCGGGCGAATCGCTCTGGAACTGAAATCGGAATGCTCACTGACATTTTTCCCTCTCCGAAAGTCTGAAAAATGATGGAAAAATGACTAAATCCAAAAAAATTTTTTTTAAACTTTTTTCAATTTTACCCCCATGGGATATATATTCTACCCACACACATTTGGAACTCTCCTGGGGTACCCTCACACATATTATTCCCTCATTTAGTGGATATTTTCACCAAAAAGTGAAGTTTTCAAAAAGTCAGTAAATTGGCTGAAAATGACTTAATATCAAGGACTCATCGGGAGAATCACTCTGGAACTGAAATCGGAATGCTCACTGACATTTTCCCCTCTCCGAAAGTCTGAAAAATGATGGAAAAATGACTAAGTCCAAAAAACATTTTTTTCAACTTTTTTCAATTTTACCCCCGTGGGATATATATTCTACCCACACACATTTGGAACTCTCCTGGGGTACCCTCGCACATGTTATTCCCTTATTAAATGGATATTTTCACCAAAAAGTGAAGCTTTCAAAAAGTCAGAAAATTGGCTGAAAATGACTTAATATCAAGGAATCATCGGGCGAATCACTCTGGAAATGAAATCGGAATGCTCACTGACATTTTCCCCTCTCCAAAAGTCTGAAAAATGATGGAAAAATGACTAAGTCCAAAAAAATTTTTTTAAAACTTTTTTCAATTTTACCCCTGTGGGATATACATTCTACCCACACACATTTGGAACTCTCCTGGGGTACCCTCACACATATTATTCCCTCATTTATTGTATATTTTCACCAAAGAGTGAAGTTTTCAAAAAGTCCGAAAATTGGCTGAAAACGACTTAATAGCAAGGACTCATCGGGCGAATCACTCTGGAACTGAAATCGGAATGCTCACTGACATTTTTCCCTCTCCGAAAGTCTGAATAATGATGGAAAAATGACTAAGTCCAAAAAAAATTTTTTTAAACTTTTTTCAATTTTACCCGCGTGGGATATATATTCTACCCACACACATTTGGAACTCTCCTGGGGTACCCTCACACATATTATTCCCTCATTTAATGGATATTTTCACCAAAAAGTGAAGTTTTCAAAGTTAAAATTGGCTGAAAACGACTTAATATCAAGGACTCATCGGGCGAATCGCTCTGGAACTGACATCGGAATGCTCACTGGCATTTTTCCCTCTCCGAAAGTCTGAAAAATGATGGAAAAATGACTAAGTCCTAAAAAAATTTTTTTAAACTTTTTTCAATTTTACCCCTGTGGGATATACATTCTACCCACACACATTTGGAACTCTCCTGGGTTACCCTCGCACATATTATTCGCTCATTTAATGGATATTTTCACCAAAAAGTGAAGTTTTCAAAAAGTCAGAAAATTGGCTGAAAGCGACTTAATATCAAGGACTCATCGGGCGAATCGCTCTGGAACTGAAATCGGAATGCTCACTGACATTTTCCCCCCTTCAAAAGTCTGAAAAATGATGGAAAAATGACTATGTCCAAAAAAAATTTTTTAAAACTTTTTTCAATTTTACCCCCGTGAGATATATATTCTACCCACACACATTTGCAACTCTCCTGGGGTACCCTCACACATATTATTCCCTCATTTAATGGATATTTTCACCAAAAAGTGAAGTTTTCAAAAAGTCAGAAAATTGGCGGAAAACGACTTAATATGAAGGACTCATCGGGCGAATCACTCTGGAACTGAAATCGGAATACTCACTGACATTTTCCCCTCTCCGAAAGTCTGAAAAATGATGGAAAAATGACTAAGTCCAAAAAAAATTTTTTTAAACTTTTTTCAATTTTACCCGCGTGGGATATATATTCCACCCACACACATTTGGAACTCTCCTGGGATACCCTCACACATATTATTCCCTCATTTAATGGATATTTTCACCAAAAAGTGAAGTTTTCAAAAAGTCAAAATTGGCTGAAAACGACTTAATATCAAGGACTCATCGGGCGAATCGCTCTGGAACTGAAATCGGAATGCTCACTGACATTTTTCCCTCTCCGAAAGTCTGAAAAATGATGGAAAAATGACTAAATCCAAAAAAATTTTTTTTAAACTTTTTTCAATTTTACCCCCATGGGATATATATTCTACCCAAACACATTTGGAACTCTCCTGGGGTACCCTCACACATATTATTCCCTCATTTAGTGGATATTTTCACCAAAAAGTGAAGTTTTCAAAAAGTCAGTAAATTGGCTGAAAATGACTTAATATCAAGGACTCATCGGGAGAATCACGCTGGAACTGAAATCGGAATGCTCACTGACATTTTCCCCTCTCCGAAAGTCTGAAAAATGATGGAAAAATGACTAAGTCCAAAAAACATTTTTTTCAACTTTTTTCAATTTTACCCCCGCGGGATATATATTCTACCCACACACATTTGGAACTCTCCTGGGGTACCCTCGCACATGTTATTCCCTTATTAAATGGATATTTTCACCAAAAAGTGAAGCTTTCAAAAAGTCAGAAAATTGGCTGAAAACGACTTAATATCAAGGAATCATCGGGCGAATCACTCTGGAATTGAAATCGGAATGCTCACTGACATTTTCCCCTCTCCAAAAGTCTGAAAAATGATGGAAAAATGACTAAGTCCAAAAAAATTTTTTTAAAACTTTTTTCAATTTTACCCCTGTGGGATATACATTCTACCCACACACATTTGGAACTCTCCTGGGGTACCCTCACACATATTATTCCCTCATTTAATGGATATTTTCACCAAAAAGTGAAGTTTTCAAAGTTAAAATTGGCTGAAAACGACTTAATATCAAGGACTCATCGGGCGAATCGCTCTGGAACTGACATCGGAATGCTCACTGGCATTTTTCCCTCTCCGAAAGTCTGAAAAATGATGGAAAAATGACTAAGTCCTAAAAAAATTTTTTTAAACTTTTTTCAATTTTACCCCTGTGGGATATACATTCTACCCACACACATTTGGAACTCTCCTGGGTTACCCTTGCACATATTATTCGCTCATTTAATGGATATTTTCACCAAAAAGTGAAGTTTTGAAAAAGTCAGAAAATTGGCTGAAAGCGACTTAATATCAAGGACTCATCGGGCGAATCGCTCTGGAACTGAAATCGGAATGCTCACTGACATTTTCCCCCCTTCAAAAGTCTGAAAAATGATGGAAAAATGACTAAGTCCAAAAAAAATTTTTTTAAACTTTTTTCAATTTTACCCGCGTGGGATATATATTCCACCCACACACATTTGGAACTCTCCTGGGGTACCCTCACACATATTATTCCCTCATTTAATGGATATTTTCACCAAAAAGTGAAGTTTTCAAAAAGTCAAAATTGGCTGATAACGACTTAATATCAAGGACTCATCGGGCGAATCGCTCTGGAACTGAAATCGGAATGCTCACTGACATTTTTCCCTCTCCGAAAGTCTGAAAAATGATGGAAAAATGACTAAATCCAAAAAAATTTTTTTTAAACTTTTTTCAATTTTACCCCCATGGGATATATATTCTACCCAAACACATTTGGAACTCTCCTGGGGTACCCTCACACATATTATTCCCTCATTTAATGGATATTTTCACCAAAAATGGAAGTTTTCAAAAAGTCAGAAAATTGGCTGAAAACGACTTAATATCAAGGACTCATCGAGCGAATCACTCTGGAACTGAAATCGGAATGCTCACTGATATTTTCCCCTCTCCGAAAGTCTGAAAAATGATGGAAAAGTTACTAAGTCCAAAAAATTTTTTTTTTAAACTTTTTTCAATTTTACCCCCATGGGATATATATTCTACCCACACACATTTGGAACTCTCCTGGGGTACCCTCACACATATTATTCCCTCATTTAGTGGATATTTTCACCAAAAAGTGAAGTTTTCAAAAAGTCAGTAAATTGGCTGAAAATGACTTAATATCAAGTACTCATCGGGAGAATCACTCTGGAACTGAAATCGGAATGCTCACTGACATTTTCCCCTCTCCGAAATTCTGAAAAATGATGGAAAAATGACTAAGTCCAAAAAACATTTTTTTCAACTTTTTTCAATTTTACCCTCGTGGGAAATATATTCTACCCACACACATTTGGAACTCTCCTGGGGTACCCTCGCACATGTTATTCCCTTATTAAATGGATATTTTCACCAAAAAGTGAAGCTTTCAAAAAGTCAGAAAATTGGCTGAAAACGACTTAATATCAAGGACTCATCGGGCGAATCACTCTGGAATTGAAATCGGAATGCTCACTGACATTTTCCCCTCTCCAAAAGTCTGAAAAATGATGGAAAAATGACTAAGTCCAAAAAAATTTTTTTAAAACTTTTTTCAATTTTACCCCTGTGGGATATACATTCTACCCACACACATTTGGAACTCTCCTGGGGTACCCTCACACATATTATTCCCTCATTTAATGGATTTTTTCACCAAAAAGTGAAGTTTTCAAAGTTAAAATTGGCTGAAAACGACTTAATATCAAGGACTCATCGGGCGAATCGCTCTGGAACTGACATCGGAATGCTCACTGGCATTTTTCCCTCTCCGAAAGTCTGAAAAATGATGGAAAAATGACTAAGTCCTAAAAAAATTTTTTTAAACTTTTTTCAATTTTACCCCTGTGGGATATACATTCTACCCACACACATTTGGAACTCTCCTGGGTTACCCTCGCACATATTATTCCCTCATTTAATGGATATTTTCACCAAAAAGTGAAGTTTTCAAAAAGTCAGAAAATTGGCTGAAAGCGACTTAATATCAAGGGCTCATCGGGCGAATCGCTCTGGAACTGAAATCGGAATGCTCACTGACATTTTCCCCCCTTCAAAAGTCTGAAAAATGATGGAAAAATGACTATGTCTAAAAAAAATTTTTTAAAACTTTTTTCAATTTTACCCCCGTGGGATATATATTCTACCCACACACATTTGGAACTCTCCTGGGGTACCCTCACACATATTATTCCCTCATTTAATGGATATTTTCACCAAAAAGTGAAGTTTTCAAAAAGTCAGAAAATTGGCGGAAAACGACTTAATATGAAGGACTCATCGGGCGAATCACTCTGGAACTGAAATCGGAATACTCACTGACAATTTCCCCTCTCCGAAAGTCTGAAAAATGATGGAAAAATGACTAAGTCCAAAAAAATTTTTTTAAAACTTTTTTCAATTTTACCCCTGTGGGATATACATTCTACCCACACACATTTGGAACTCCCCTGGGGTACCCTCACACATATTATTCCCTCATTTAATGTATATTTTCACCAAAGAGTGAAGTTTTCAAAAAGTCCGAAAATTGGCTGAAAACTACTTAATAGCAAGGACTCATCGGGCGAATCACTCTGGAACTGAAATCGGAATGCTCACTGACATTTTCCCCTCTCCGAAAGTCTGAAAAATGATGGAAAAATGACTAAGTCCCAAAAAATTTTTTTTAAACTTTTTTCAATTTTACCCCTGTGGGATATACATTCTACCCACACATATTTGGAACTCTCCTGGGGTACCCTCACACATATTATTCCCTCATTTAATGGATATTTTCACCAAAAAGTGAAGTTTTCAAAAAGTTAGAAAATTGGCTGAAAACGACTTAATATCAAGGACTCATTGGGCGAATCGCTCTGGAACTGAAATCGGAATGCTCACTGACATTTTTCCCTCTCTGAAAGTCTGAAAAATGATGGAAAAATGACTAAGTCCAAAAAACATTTTTTTCAACTTTTTTCAATTTTACCCGCGTGGGATATATATTCTACCCACACACATTTGGAACTCTCCTGGGGTACCCTCACACATATTATTCCCTCATTTAATGGATATTTTCACCAAAAAGTGAATTTTTCAAAAAGTTAAAATTCCCTGAAAACGACTTAATATCAAGGACTCATCGGGCGAATCACTCTGGAACTGAAATCGGAATGCTCACTGACATTTTTCCCTCTCCGAAAGTCTGAAAAATGATGGAAAAATGACTAAGTCCTAAAAAAATTTTTTTAAACTTCTTTCAATTTTACCCCTGTGGGATATACATTTTACCCACACACATTTGGAACTCTCCTGGGGTACCCTCGCACATATTATTCCCTCATTTAATGGATATTTTCACGAAAAAGTGAAGTTTTCAAAAAGTCAGAAAATTGGCTGAAAGCGACTTAGTATCAAGGACTCATCGGGCGAATCGCTCTGGAACTGAAATCGGAATGCTCACTTACTTTTTCCCCCCTTCGAAAGTCTGAAAAATGATGGAAAAATGACTAAGTCCAAAAAAATTTTTTTTAAACTTTTTTCAATTTTACTCCTGTGGGATATACATTCTACCCACACATATTTGCAACTCTCCTGGGGTACCCTCGCACATATTATTCCCTTATTTAATGGATATTTTCAACAAAAAGTGAAGCTTTCAAAAAGTCAGAAAATTGGCTGAAAACGACTTAATATCAAGGACTCATCGGGCGAATCACTCTGGAATTGAAATCGGAATGCTCACTGACATTTTCCCCTCTCCAAAAGTCTGAAAAATGATGGAAAAATGACTAAGTCCAAAAAAATTTTTTTAAAACTTTTTTCAATTTTACCCCCATGGGATATATATTCTACCCACACACATTTGGAACTCTCCTGGGGTACCCTCACACATATTATTCCCTCATCTAATGGATATTTTCACCAAAAAGTGAAGTTTTCAAAAAGTCAGAAAATTGGCTGAAAACGACTTAATATCAAGGACTCATCGGGCGAATCACTCTGGAACTGAAATCGGAATACTCACTGACATTTTCCCCTCTCGAAAGTCTGAAAAATGATGGAAAAATGACTAAGTACAAAAAAAAATTTTTTTAACTTTTTTCAATTTTACCCCCGTGAGATATATATTCTACACACACACATTTGGAACTCTCCTGGGGTACCCTCACACATATTATTCCCTCATTTAATGGATATTTTCACCAAAAAGTGAAGTTTTCAAAAAGTCCGAAAATTGGCTGAAAACGACTTAATATCAAGGACTCATCCGGCGAATCGCTCTGGAACTGAAATCGGAATGCTCACTACCATTTTCCCCCCTTCGAAAGTCTGAAAAATGATGGAAAAATGACTAAGTCCAAAAAAAAAATTTTAAAACTTTTTTCAATTTTACCCCCGTGGGATATATATTCTACCCACACACATTTGGAACTCTCCTGGGGTACCCTCACACATATTATTCCCTCATTTAATGGATATTTTCACTAAAAAGTGAAGTTTTCAAAAAGTCAGAAAATTGGCTGAAAACGACTTAATATCAAGGATTCATCCGGCGAATCGCTCTGGAACTGAAATCGGAATGCTCACTGACATTTTCCCCTCTCCGAAAGTCTGAAAAATGATGGAAAAATGACTAAGTCCAAAAAAAAAATTTTAAAACTTTTTTCAATTTTACCCCCGTGGGATATATATTCTACCCACACACATTTGGAACTCTCCTGGGGTACCCTCACACATATTATTCCCTCATTTAATGGATATTTTCACCAAAAAGTGAAGTTTTCAAAAAGTCAGAAAATTGGCTGAAAACGACTTAATATCAAGGACTCATCGGGCGAATCACTCTGGAACTGAAATCGGAATGCTCACTGACATTTTCCCCTCTCCAAAAGTCTGAAAAATGATGGAAAAATGACTAAGTCCAAAAAATTTTTTTTTCAACTTTTTTCAATTTTACCCCTGTGGGATATGCATTCTACCCACACACATTTGGAACTCCCCTGGGTACCCTCACACATTATTCCCTCATTTAATGTATATTTTCACCAAAGAGTGAAGTTTTCAAAAAGTCCGAAAATTGGCTGAAAACGACTTAATATCAAGGACGCATCTGGTGAATCGCTCTGGAACTGAAATCGGAATGCTCACTGACATTTTCCCCTCTCCGAAAGTCTGAAAAATGATGGAAAAATGACTAAGTCCAAAAAAAATTTTTTTAAACTTTTTTCAATTTTACCCCCATGGGATATATATTCTACCCACACACATTTGGAACTCTCCTGGGGTACTCTCACACATATTATTCCCTCATTTAATGGATATTTTCACCAAAAAGTGAAGTTTTCAAAAAGTCCGAAAATTGGCTGAATACGACTTAATATCAAGGACTCATCGGGCGAATCACTCTGGAACTGAAATCGGAATGCTCACTGACATTTTCCCCTCTCCGAAAGTCTGAAAAATGATGGAAAAATGACTAAGTCCAAAAAAAATTTTTTTAAACTTTTTTTCAATTTTACCCCTGTGGAATATACATTCTACCCACACACATTTGGAACTCTCCTGGGGTACCCTCACACATATTATTCCCTCATTTAATGGATATTTTCACCAAAAAGTGAAGTTTTCAAAAAGTCCGAAAATTGGCTGAAAACGACTTAATATCAAGGACTCATCCGGCGAATCGCTCTGGAACTGAAATCGGAATGCTCACTGACATTTTCCCCTCTCTGAAAGTCTGAAAAATGATGGAAAAATGACTAAGTCCTAAAAAAATTTTTTTAAACTTTTTTCAATTTTACCCCTGTGGGATATACATTCTACCCACACACATTTGGAACTCTCCTGGGGTACCCTCGCACATATTATTCCCTCATTTAATGGATATTTTCACGAAAAAGTGAAGTTTTCAAAAAGTCAGAAAATTGGCTGAAAGCGACTTAGTATCAAGGACTCATCGG
The DNA here is from genome assembly GCF_046119375.1 of Phyllobates terribilis. NCBI lineage: Eukaryota > Metazoa > Chordata > Amphibia > Anura > Dendrobatidae > Phyllobates > Phyllobates terribilis. The sequence goes on along the minus strand of NW_027362966.1, from coordinate 3,313,599 downwards.
GCGAATCGCTCTGGAACTGAAATCGGAATGCTCACTTACTTTTTCCCCCCTTCGAAAGTCTGAAAAATGATGGAAAAATGACTAAGTCCAAAAAAAAAATTTTAAAACTTTTTTGAATTTTACCCCCGTGGGATATATATTCTACCCACACACATTTGGAACTCTCCTGGGGTACCCTCACACATATTATTCCCTCATTTAATGGATATTTTCACCAAAAAGTGAAGTTTTCAAAAAGTCCGAAAATTGGCTGAAAACGACTTAATATCAAGGACTCATCCGGCGAATCGCTCTGGAACTGAAATCGGAATGCTCACTACCATTTTCCCCCCTTCGAAAGTCTGAAAAATGATGGAAAAATGACTAAGTCCAAAAAAAAAATTTTAAAACTTTTTTCAATTTTACCCCCGTGGGATATATATTCTACCCACACACATTTGGAACTCTCCTGGGGTACCCTCACACATATTATTCCCTCATTTAATGGATATTTTCACCAAAAAGTGAAGTTTTCAAAAAGTCCGAAAATTGGCTGAAAACGACTTAATATCAAGGACTCATCCGGCGAATCGCTCTGGAACTGAAATCGGAATGCTCACTGACATTTTCCCCTCTCCGAAAGTCTGAAAAATGATGGAAAAATGACTAAGTCCAAAAAAAATTTTTTTCAACTTTTTTCAATTTTACCCCCATGGGATATATATTCTGCCCACACACATTTGGAACTCTCCTGGGGTACCCTCACACATATTATTCCCTCATTTAATGGATATTTTCACCAAAAAGTGAAGTTTTCAAAAAGTCAGAAAATTGGCTGAAAACGACTTAATATCAAGGACTCATCGGGCGAATCACTCTGGAACTGAAATCGGAATGCTCACTGACATTTTCCCCTCTCCAAAAGTCTGAAAAATGATGGAAAAATGACTAAGTCCAAAAAAATTTTTTTTCAACTTTTTTCAATTTTACCCCTGTGGGATATACATTCTACCCACACACATTTGGAACTCCCCTGGGTACCCTCACACATTATTCCCTCATTTAATGTATATTTTCACCAAAGAGTGAAGTTTTCAAAAAGTCCGAAAATTGGCTGAAAACGACTTAATATCAAGGACTCATCTGGCGAATCGCTCTGGAACTGAAATCGGAATGCTCACTGACATTTTCCCCTCTCCGAAAGTCTGAAAAATGATGGAAAAATGACTAAGTCCCAAAAAATTTTTTTTAAACTTTTTTCAATTTTACCCCCATGGGATATATATTCTACCCACACACATTTGGAACTCTCCTGGGGTACCCTCACACATATTATTCCCTCATTTAATGAATATTTTCACCAAAAAGTGAAGTTTTCAAAAAGTCAGAAAATTGGCTGAAAGCGACTTAATATCAAGGACACATTGGGCGAATCGCTCTGGAACTGAAATCGGAATGCTCACTACCATTTTCCCCCCTTCGAAAGTCTGAAAAATGATGGAAAAATGACTAAGTCCAAAAAACAATTTTTAAAACTTTTTTCAATTTTACCATCGTGGGATATATATTCTACCCACACACATTTGGAACTCTCCTGGGGTACCCTCACACATATTATTCCCTCATTTAATGTATATTTTCACCAAAGAGTGAAGTTTTCAAAAAGTCCGAAAATTGGCTGAAAACGACTTAATATCAAGGACTCATCCGGCGAATCACTCTGGAACTGAAATCGGAATACTCACTGACATTTTCCCCTCTCCGAAAGTCTGAAAAATGATGGAAAAATGACTAAGTCCAAAAAAATTTTTTTAAAACTTTTTTCAATTTTACCCCCATGGGATATATATTCTGCCCACACACATTTGGAACTCTCCTGGGGTACCCTCACACATATTATTCCCTCATTTCATGGATATTTTCACCAAAAAGTGAAGTTTTCAAAAAGTCAGAAAATTGGCTGAAAACGACTTAATATCAAGGACTCATCGGGCGAATCACTCTGGAACTGAAATCGGAATGCTCACTGACATTTTCCCCTCTCCAAAAGTCTGAAAAATGATGGAAAAATGACTAAGTCCAAAAAAAATTTTTTAAACTTTTTTTCAATTTTACCCCCATGGGATATACATTCTACCCACACACATTTGGAACTCTCCTGGGGTACCCTCACACATATTATTCCCTCATTTAATGGATATTTTCACCAAAAAGTGAAGTTTTCAAAAAGTCCAAAAATTGGCTGAAAACGACTTAATATCAAGGACTCATCCGGCGAATCACTCTGGAACTGAAATCGGAATGCTCACTGACATTTTCCCCTCTCCGAAAGTCTGAAAAATGATGGAAAAATGACTAAGTCCAAAAAAAATTTTTTTAAACTTTTTTCAATTTTACCCCCATGGGATATATATTCTACCCACACACATTTGGAACTCTCCTGGGGTACCCTCACACATATTATTCCCTCATTTAATGGATATTTTCACCAAAAAGTGAAGTTTTCAAAAAGTCCGAAAATTGGCTGAATACGACTTAATATCAAGGACTCATCGGGCGAATCACTCTGGAACTGAAATCGGAATGCTCACTGACATTTTCCCCTCTCCGAAAGTCTGAAAAATGATGGAAAAATGACTAAGTCCAAAAAAAATTTTTTTAAACTTTTTTTCAATTTTACCCCTGTGGGATATACATTCTACCCACACACATTTGGAACTCTCCTGGGGTACCCTCACACATATTATTCCCTCATTTAATGGATATTTTCACCAAAAAGTGAAGTTTTCAAAAAGTCCGAAAATTGGCTGAAAACGACTTAATATCAAGGACTCATCCGGCGAATCGCTCTGGAACTGAAATCGGAATGCTCACTGACATTTTCCCCTCTCCGAAAGTCTGAAAAGTGATGGAAAAATGACTAAGTCCAAAAAAAATTTTTTTCAACTTTTTTCAATTTTACCCCCATGGGATATATATTCTGCCCACACACATTTGGAACTCTCCTGGGGTACCCTCACACATATTATTCCCTCATTTAATGGATATTTTCACCAAAAAGTGAAGTTTTCAAAAAGTCAGAAAATTGGCTGAAAACGACTTAATATCAAGGACTCATCGGGCGAATCACTCTGGAACAGAAATCAGAATGCTCACTGACTTTTTCCCCTCTCCGAAAGTCTGAAAAATGATGGAAAAATGACTAAGTCCAAAAAAAATTTTTTTAAACTTTTTTCAATTTTACCCCCATGGGATCTATATTCTACCCACACACATTTGGAACTCTCCTGGGGTACCCTCACACATATTATTCCCTCATTTAATGGATATTTTCACCAAAAAGTGAAGTTTTCAAAAAGTCAGAAAATTGGCTGAAAACGACTTAATATCAAGGACTCATCCGGCGAATCGCTCTGGAACTGAAATCGGAATGCTCACTGACATTTTCCCCTCTCCGAAAGTCTGAAAAATGATGGAAAAATGACTAAGTCCAAAAAAAATTTTTTTCAACTTTTTTCAATTTTACCCCCATGGGATTTATATTCTGCCCACACACGTTTGGAACTCTCCTGGGGTACCCTCACACATATTATTCCCTCATTTAATGGATATTTTCACCAAAAAGTGAAGTTTTCAATAAGTCAGAAAATTGGCTGAAAACGACTTAATATCAAGGACTCATCGGGCGAATCACTCTGGAACTGAAATCGGAATGCTCACTGACATTTTCCCCTCTCCGAAAGTCTGAAAAATGATGGAAAAATTACTAAGTCCAAAAAAAATTTTTTTAAACTTTTTTTCAATTTTACCCCTGTGGGATATACATTCTACCCACACACATTTGGACCTCTCCTGGGGTACCCTCACACATAATATTCCCTCATTTAATGTATATTTTCAACAAAAAGTGAAGTTTTCAAAAAGTCCGAAAATTGGCTGAAAACGACTTAATATCAAGGACGCATCTGGCGAATCGCTCTGGAACTGAAATCGGAATGCTCACTGACATTTTCCCCTCTCCGAAAGTCTGAAAAATGATGGAAAAATGACTAAGTCCAAAAAAAATTTTTTTAAACTTTTTTTCAATTTTACCCCTGTGGGATATACATTCTACCCACACACATTTGGAACTCTCCTGGGGTACCCTCACACATATTATTCCCTCATTTAATGGATATTTTCACCAAAAAGTGAAGTTTTCAAAAAGTCCGAAAATTGGCTGAAAACGACTTAATATCAAGGACTCATCCGGCGAATCGCTCTGGAACTGAAATCGGAATGCTCACTGACATTTTCCCCTCTCTGAAAGTCTGAAAAATGATGGAAAAATGACTAAGTCCTAAAAAAATTTTTTTAAACTTTTTTCAATTTTACCCCTGTGGGATATACATTCTACCCACACACATTTGGAACTCTCCTGGGGTACCCTCGCACATATTATTCCCTCATTTAATGGATATTTTCACGAAAAAGTGAAGTTTTCAAAAAGTCAGAAAATTGGCTGAAAGCGACTTAGTATCAAGGACTCATCGGGCGAATCGCTCTGGAACTGAAATCGGAATGCTCACTTACTTTTTCCCCCCTTCGAAAGTCTGAAAAATGATGGAAAAATGACTAAGTCCAAAAAAATTTTTTTTAAACTTTTTTCAATTTTACCCCCATGGGATATATACTCTGCCCACACACATTTGGAACTCTCCTGGGGTACCCTCGCACATATTATTCCCTCATTTAATGGATATTTTCACCAAAAAGTGAAGTTTTCAAAAAGTCCGAAAATTGGCTGAAAACGACTTAATATCAAGGACTCATCCGGCGAATCGCTCTGGAACTGAAATCGGAATGCTCACTACCATTTTCCCCCCTTCGAAAGTCTGAAAAATGATGGAAAAATGACTAAGTCCAAAAAAAAAATTTTAAAACTTTTTTCAATTTTACCCCCGTGGGATATATATTCTACCCACACACATTTGGAACTCTCCTGGGGTACCCTCACACATATTATTCCCTCATTTAATGGATATTTTCACCAAAAAGTGAAGTTTTCAAAAAGTCAGAAAATTGGCTGAAAACGACTTAATATCAAGGACTCATCGGGCGAATCACTCTGGAACAGAAATCAGAATGCTCACTGACTTTTTCCCCTCTCCGAAAGTCTGAAAAATGATGGAAAAATGACTAAGTCCAAAAAAAATTTTTTTAAACTTTTTTCAATTTTACCCCCATGGGATCTATATTCTACCCACACACATTTGGAACTCTCCTGGGGTACCCTCACACATATTATTCCCTCATTTAATGGATATTTTCACCAAAAAGTGAAGTTTTCAAAAAGTCAGAAAATTGGCTGAAAACGACTTAATATCAAGGACTCATCCGGCGAATCGCTCTGGAACTGAAATCGGAATGCTCACTGACATTTTCCCCTCTCCGAAAGTCTGAAAAATGATGGAAAAATGACTAAGTCCAAAAAAAATTTTTTTCAACTTTTTTCAATTTTACCCCCATGGGATATATATTCTGCCCACACACATTTGGAACTCTCCTGGGGTACCCTCACACATATTATTCCCTCATTTAATGGATATTTTCACCAAAAAGTGAAGTTTTCAATAAGTCAGAAAATTGGCTGAAAACGACTTAATATCAAGGACTCATCGGGCGAATCACTCTGGAACTGAAATCGGAATGCTCACTGACATTTTCCCCTCTCCGAAAGTCTGAAAAATGATGGAAAAATTACTAAGTCCAAAAAAAATTTTTTTAAACTTTTTTTCAATTTTACCCCTGTGGGATATACATTCTACCCACACACATTTGGACCTCTCCTGGGGTACCCTCACACATAATACCCTCATTTAATGGATATTTTCAACAAAAAGTGAAGTTTTCAAAAAGTCAGAAAATTGGCTGAAAACGACTTAATATCAAGGACTCATCGGGCGAATCACTCTGGAACAGAAATCAGAATGCTCACTGACTTTTTCCCCTCTCCGAAAGTCTGAAAAATGATGGAAAAATGACTAAGTCCAAAAAAAATTTTTTTAAACTTTTTTCAATTTTACCCCCATGGGATATATACTCTGCCCACACACATTTGGAACTCTCCTGGGGTACCCTCGCACATATTATTCCCTCATTTAATGGATATTTTCACCAAAAAGTGAAGTTTTCAAAAAGTCCGAAAATTGGCTGAAAACGACTTAATATCAAGGACTCATCCGGCGAATCGCTCTGGAACTGAAATCGGAATGCTCACTACCATTTTCCCCCCTTCGAAAGTCTGAAAAATGATGGAAAAATGACTAAGTCCAAAAAAAAAATTTTAAAACTTTTTTCAATTTTACCCCCGTGGGATATATATTCTACCCACACACATTTGGAACTCTCCTGGGGTACCCTCACACATAATATTCCCTCATTTAATGGATATTTTCAACAAAAAGTGAAGTTTTCAAAAAGTCCGAAAATTGGCTGAAAACTACTTAATATCAAGGACTCATCGGGCGAATCACTCTGGAACTGAAATCGGAATGCTCACTGACATTTTCCCCTCTCCAAAAGTCTGAAAAATGATGGAAAAATGACTAAGTCCAAAAAAATTTTTTTTCAACTTTTTTCAATTTTACCCCTGTGGGATATGCATTCTACCCACACACATTTGGAACTCCCCTGGGTACCCTCACACATTATTCCCTCATTTAATGTATATTTTCACCAAAGAGTGAAGTTTTCAAAAAGTCCGAAAATTGGCTGAAAACGACTTAATATCAAGGACGCATCTGGCGAATCGCTCTGGAACTGAAATCGGAATGCTCACTGACATTTTCCCCTCTCCGAAAGGCTGAAAAATGATGGAAAAATGACTAAGTCCAAAAAAAATTTTTTTAAACTTTTTTTCAATTTTACCCCTGTGGGATATACATTCTACCCACACACATTTGGAACTCTCCTGGGGTACCCTCACACATATTATTCCCTCATTTAATGGATATTTTCACCAAAAAGTGAAGTTTTCAAAAAGTCCGAAAATTGGCTGAAAACGACTTAATATCAAGGACTCATCCGGCGAATCGCTCTGGAACTGAAATCGGAATGCTCACTGACATTTTCCCCTCTCTGAAAGTCTGAAAAATGATGGAAAAATGACTAAGTCCTAAAAAAATTTTTTTAAACTTTTTTCAATTTTACCCCTGTGGGATATACATTCTACCCACACACATTTGGAACTCTCCTGGGGTACCCTCGCACATATTATTCCCTCATTTAATGGATATTTTCACGAAAAAGTGAAGTTTTCAAAAAGTCAGAAAATTGGCTGAAAGCGACTTAGTATCAAGGACTCATCGGCCGAATCGCTCTGGAACTGAAATCGGAATGCTCACTTACTTTTTCCCCCCTTCGAAAGTCTGAAAAATGATGGAAAAATGACTAAGTCCAAAAAAATTTTTTTTAAACTTTTTTCAATTTTACCCCCATGGGATATATACTCTGCCCACACACATTTGGAACTCTCCTGGGGTACCCTCGCACATATTATTCCCTCATTTAATGGATATTTTCACCAAAAAGTGAAGTTTTCAAAAAGTCCGAAAATTGGCTGAAAACGACTTAATATCAAGGACTCATCCGGCGAATCGCTCTGGAACTGAAATCGGAATGCTCACTACCATTTTCCCCCCTTCGAAAGTCTGAAAAATGATGGAAAAATGACTAAGTCCAAAAAAAAAATTTTAAAACTTTTTTCAATTTTACCCCCGTGGGATATATATTCTACCCACACACATTTGGAACTCTCCTGGGGTACCCTCACACATATTATTCCCTCATTTAATGGATATTTTCACCAAAAAGTGAAGTTTTCAAAAAGTCAGAAAATTGGCTGAAAACGACTTAATATCAAGGATTCATCCGGCGAATCGCTCTGGAACTGAAATCGGAATGCTCACTGACATTTTCCCCTCTCCGAAAGTCTGAAAAATGATGGAAAAATGACTAAGTACAAAAAAAAAATTTTTAAACTTTTTTCAATTTTACCCCCGTGGGATATATATTCTACCCACACACATTTGGAACTCTCCTGGGGTACCCTCACACATATTATTCCCTCATTTAATGGATATTTTCACCAAAAAGTGAAGTTTTCAAAAAGTCCGAAAATTGGCTGAAAACGACTTAATATCAAGGACTCATCCGGCGAATCGCTCTGGAACTGAAATCGGAATGCTCACTGACATTTTCCCCTCTCCGAAAGTCTGAAAAATGATGGAAAAATGACTAAGTCCAAAAAAAATTTTTTTCAACTTTTTTCAATTTTACCCCCATGGGATATATATTCTGCCCACACACATTTGGAACTCTCCTGGGGTACCCTCACACATATTATTCCCTCATTTAATGAATATTTTCACCAAAAAGTGAAGTTTTCAAAAAGTCAGAAAATTGGCTGAAAGCGACTTAATATCAAGGACTCATCGGGCGAATCACTCTGGAACTGAAATCGGAATGCTCACTGACATTTTCCCCTCTCCGAAAGTCTGAAAAATGATGGAAAAATTACTAAGTCCAAAAAAAATTTTTTTAAACTTTTTTTCAATTTTACCCCTGTGGGATATACATTCTACCCACACACATTTGGACCTCTCCTGGGGTACCCTCACACATAATACCCTCATTTAATGGATATTTTCAACAAAAAGTGAAGTTTTCAAAAAGTCAGAAAATTGGCTGAAAACGACTTAATATCAAGGACTCATCGGGCGAATCACTCTGGAACAGAAATCAGAATGCTCACTGACTTTTTCCCCTCTCCGAAAGTCTGAAAAATGATGGAAAAATGACTAAGTCCAAAAAAAATTTTTTTAAACTTTTTTCAATTTTACCCCCATGGGATATATACTCTGCCCACACACATTTGGAACTCTCCTGGGGTACCCTCGCACATATTATTCCCTCATTTAATGGATATTTTCACCAAAAAGTGAAGTTTTCAAAAAGTCCGAAAATTGGCTGAAAACGACTTAATATCAAGGACTCATCCGGCGAATCGCTCTGGAACTGAAATCGGAATGCTCACTACCATTTTCCCCCCTTCGAAAGTCTGAAAAATGATGGAAAAATGACTAAGTCCAAAAAAAAAATTTTAAAACTTTTTTCAATTTTACCCCCGTGGGATATATATTCTACCCACACACATTTGGAACTCTCCTGGGGTACCCTCACACATATTATTCCCTCATTTAATGGATATTTTCACCAAAAAGTGAAGTTTTCAAAAAGTCAGAAAATTGGCTGAAAACGACTTAATATCAAGGATTCATCCGGCGAATCGCTCTGGAACTGAAATCGGAATGCTCACTGACATTTTCCCCTCTCCGAAAGTCTGAAAAATGATGGAAAAATGACTAAGTACAAAAAAAAAATTTTTAAACTTTTTTCAATTTTACCCCCGTGGGATATATATTCTACCCACACACATTTGGAACTCTCCTGGGGTACCCTCACACATATTATTCCCTCATTTAATGGATATTTTCACCAAAAAGTGAAGTTTTCAAAAAGTCCGAAAATTGGCTGAAAACGACTTAATATCAAGGACTCATCCGGCGAATCGCTCTGGAACTGAAATCGGAATGCTCACTGACATTTTCCCCTCTCCGAAAGTCTGAAAAATGATGGAAAAATGACTAAGTCCAAAAAAAATTTTTTTCAACTTTTTTCAATTTTACCCCCATGGGATATATATTCTGCCCACACACATTTGGAACTCTCCTGGGGTACCCTCACACATATTATTCCCTCATTTAATGAATATTTTCACCAAAAAGTGAAGTTTTCAAAAAGTCAGAAAATTGGCTGAAAGCGACTTAATATCAAGGACTCATCGGGCGAATCACTCTGGAACTGAAATCGGAATGCTCACTGACATTTTCCCCTCTCCGAAAGTCTGAAAAATGATGGAAAAATTACTAAGTCCAAAAAAAATTTTTTTAAACTTTTTTTCAATTTTACCCCTGTGGGATATACATTCTACCCACACACATTTGGACCTCTCCTGGGGTACCCTCACACATAATACCCTCATTTAATGGATATTTTCAACAAAAAGTGAAGTTTTCAAAAAGTCAGAAAATTGGCTGAAAACGACTTAATATCAAGGACTCATCGGGCGAATCACTCTGGAACAGAAATCAGAATGCTCACTGACTTTTTCCCCTCTCCGAAAGTCTGAAAAATGATGGAAAAATGACTAAGTCCAAAAAAAATTTTTTTAAACTTTTTTCAATTTTACCCCCATGGGATCTATATTCTACCCACACACATTTGGAACTCTCCTGGGGTACCCTCACACATATTATTCCCTCATTTAATGGATATTTTCACCAAAAAGTGAAGTTTTCAAAAAGTCAGAAAATTGGCTGAAAACGACTTAATATCAAGGACTCATCCGGCGAATCGCTCTGGAACTGAAATCGGAATGCTCACTGACATTTTCCCCTCTCCGAAAGTCTGAAAAATGATGGAAAAATGACTAAGTCCAAAAAAAATTTTTTTCAACTTTTTTCAATTTTACCCCCATGGGATATATATTCTGCCCACACACATTTGGAACTCTCCTGGGGTACCCTCACACATATTATTCCCTCATTTAATGGATATTTTCACCAAAAAGTGAAGTTTTCAATAAGTCAGAAAATTGGCTGAAAACGACTTAATATCAAGGACTCATCGGGCGAATCACTCTGGAACTGAAATCGGAATGCTCACTGACATTTTCCCCTCTCCGAAAGTCTGAAAAATGATGGAAAAATTACTAAGTCCAAAAAAAATTTTTTTAAACTTTTTTTCAATTTTACCCCTGTGGGATATACATTCTACCCACACACATTTGGACCTCTCCTGGGGTACCCTCACACATAATATTCCCTCATTTAATGGATATTTTCAACAAAAAGTGAAGTTTTCAAAAAGTCCGAAAATTGGCTGAAAACTACTTAATATCAAGGACTCATCGGGCGAATCACTCTGGAACTGAAATCGGAATGCTCACTGACATTTTCCCCTCTCCAAAAGTCTGAAAAATGATGGAAAAATGACTAAGTCCAAAAAAATTTTTTTTCAACTTTTTTCAATTTTACCCCTGTGGGATATGCATTCTACCCACACACATTTGGAACTCCCCTGGGTACCCTCACACATTATTCCCTCATTTAATGTATATTTTCACCAAAGAGTGAAGTTTTCAAAAAGTCCGAAAATTGGCTGAAAACGACTTAATATCAAGGACGCATCTGGCGAATCGCTCTGGAACTGAAATCGGAATGCTCACTGACATTTTCCCCTCTCCGAAAGGCTGAAAAATGATGGAAAAATGACTAAGTCCAAAAAAAATTTTTTTAAACTTTTTTTCAATTTTACCCCTGTGGGATATACATTCTACCCACACACATTTGGAACTCTCCTGGGGTACCCTCACACATATTATTCCCTCATTTAATGGATATTTTCACCAAAAAGTGAAGTTTTCAAAAAGTCCGAAAATTGGCTGAAAACGACTTAATATCAAGGACTCATCCGGCGAATCGCTCTGGAACTGAAATCGGAATGCTCACTGACATTTTCCCCTCTCTGAAAGTCTGAAAAATGATGGAAAAATGACTAAGTCCTAAAAAAATTTTTTTAAACTTTTTTCAATTTTACCCCCATGGGATATACATTCTACCCACACACATTTGGAACTCTCCTGGGGTACCCTCGCACATATTATTCCCTCATTTAATGGATATTTTCACGAAAAAGTGAAGTTTTCAAAAAGTCAGAAAATTGGCTGAAAGCGACTTAGTATCAAGGACTCATCGGCCGAATCGCTCTGGAACTGAAATCGGAATGCTCACTTACTTTTTCCCCCCTTCGAAAGTCTGAAAAATGATGGAAAAATGACTAAGTCCAAAAAAATTTTTTTTAAACTTTTTTCAATTTTACCCCCATGGGATATATACTCTGCCCACACACATTTGGAACTCTCCTGGGGTACCCTCGCACATATTATTCCCTCATTTAATGGATATTTTCACCAAAAAGTGAAGTTTTCAAAAAGTCCGAAAATTGGCTGAAAACGACTTAATATCAAGGACTCATCCGGCGAATCGCTCTGGAACTGAAATCGGAATGCTCACTACCATTTTCCCCCCTTCGAAAGTCTGAAAAATGATGGAAAAATGACTAAGTCCAAAAAAAAAATTTTAAAACTTTTTTCAATTTTACCCCCGTGGGATATATATTCTACCCACACACATTTGGAACTCTCCTGGGGTACCCTCACACATATTATTCCCTCATTTAATGGATATTTTCACCAAAAAGTGAAGTTTTCAAAAAGTCAGAAAATTGGCTGAAAACGACTTAATATCAAGGATTCATCCGGCGAATCGCTCTGGAACTGAAATCGGAATGCTCACTGACATTTTCCCCTCTCCGAAAGTCTGAAAAATGATGGAAAAATGACTAAGTACAAAAAAAAAATTTTTAAACTTTTTTCAATTTTACCCCCGTGGGATATATATTCTACCCACACACATTTGGAACTCTCCTGGGGTACCCTCACACATATTATTCCCTCATTTAATGGATATTTTCACCAAAAAGTGAAGTTTTCAAAAAGTCCGAAAATTGGCTGAAAACGACTTAATATCAAGGACTCATCCGGCGAATCGCTCTGGAACTGAAATCGGAATGCTCACTGACATTTTCCCCTCTCCGAAAGTCTGAAAAATGATGGAAAAATGACTAAGTCCAAAAAAAATTTTTTTCAACTTTTTTCAATTTTACCCCCATGGGATATATATTCTGCCCACACACATTTGGAACTCTCCTGGGGTACCCTCACACATATTATTCCCTCATTTAATGAATATTTTCACCAAAAAGTGAAGTTTTCAAAAAGTCAGAAAATTGGCTGAAAGCGACTTAATATCAAGGACTCATCGGGCGAATCACTCTGGAACTGAAATCGGAATGCTCACTGACATTTTCCCCTCTCCGAAAGTCTGAAAAATGATGGAAAAATTACTAAGTCCAAAAAAAATTTTTTTAAACTTTTTTTCAATTTTACCCCTGTGGGATATACATTCTACCCACACACATTTGGACCTCTCCTGGGGTACCCTCACACATAATACCCTCATTTAATGGATATTTTCAACAAAAAGTGAAGTTTTCAAAAAGTCCGAAAATTGGCTGAAAACGACTTAATATCAAGGACTCATCGGGCGAATCACTCTGGAACTGAAATCGGAATGCTCACTGACATTTTCCCCTCTCCAAAAGTCTGAAAAATGATGGAAAAATGACTAAGTCCAAAAAAATTTTTTTTCAACTTTTTTCAATTTTACCCCTGTGGGATATGCATTCTACCCACACACATTTGGAACTCCCCTGGGTACCCTCACACATTATTCCCTCATTTAATGTATATTTTCACCAAAGAGTGAAGTTTTCAAAAAGTCCGAAAATTGGCTGAAAACGACTTAATATCAAGGACGCATCTGGCGAATCGCTCTGGAACTGAAATCGGAATGCTCACTGACATTTTCCCCTCTCCGAAAGGCTGAAAAATGATGGAAAAATGACTAAGTCCAAAAAAAATTTTTTTAAACTTTTTTTCAATTTTACCCCTGTGGGATATACATTCTACCCACACACATTTGGAACTCTCCTGGGGTACCCTCACACATATTATTCCCTCATTTAATGGATATTTTCACCAAAAAGTGAAGTTTTCAAAAAGTCCGAAAATTGGCTGAAAACGACTTAATATCAAGGACTCATCCGGCGAATCGCTCTGGAACTGAAATCGGAATGCTCACTGACATTTTCCCCTCTCTGAAAGTCTGAAAAATGATGGAAAAATGACTAAGTCCTAAAAAAATTTTTTTAAACTTTTTTCAATTTTACCCCTGTGGGATATACATTCTACCCACACACATTTGGAACTCTCCTGGGGTACCCTCGCACATATTATTCCCTCATTTAATGGATATTTTCACGAAAAAGTGAAGTTTTCAAAAAGTCAGAAAATTGGCTGAAAGCGACTTATTATCAAGGACTCATCGGGCGAATCGCTCTGGAACTGAAATCGGAATGCTCACTTACTTTTTCCCCCCTTCGAAAGTCTGAAAAATGATGGAAAAATGACTAAGTCCAAAAAAATTTTTTTTAAACTTTTTTCAATTTTACCCCCATGGGATATATACTCTGCCCACACACATTTGGAACTCTCCTGGGGTACCCTCGCACATATTATTCCCTCATTTAATGGATATTTTCACCAAAAAGTGAAGTTTTCAAAAAGTCCGAAAATTGGCTGAAAACGACTTAATATCAAGGACTCATCCGGCGAATCGCTCTGGAACTGAAATCGGAATGCTCACTACCATTTTCCCCCCTTCGAAAGTCTGAAAAATGATGGAAAAATGACTAAGTCCAAAAAAAAAATTTTAAAACTTTTTTCAATTTTACCCCCGTGGGATATATATTCTACCCACACACATTTGGAACTCTCCTGGGGTACCCTCACACATATTATTCCCTCATTTAATGGATATTTTCACCAAAAAGTGAAGTTTTCAAAAAGTCAGAAAATTGGCTGAAAACGACTTAATATCAAGGACTCATCGGGCGAATCACTCTGGAACAGAAATCAGAATGCTCACTGACTTTTTCCCCTCTCCGAAAGTCTGAAAAATGATGGAAAAATGACTAAGTCCAAAAAAAATTTTTTTAAACTTTTTTCAATTTTACCCCCATGGGATCTATATTCTACCCACACACATTTGGAACTCTCCTGGGGTACCCTCACACATATTATTCCCTCATTTAATGGATATTTTCACCAAAAAGTGAAGTTTTCAAAAAGTCAGAAAATTGGCTGAAAACGACTTAATATCAAGGACTCATCCGGCGAATCGCTCTGGAACTGAAATCGGAATGCTCACTGACATTTTCCCCTCTCCGAAAGTCTGAAAAATGATGGAAAAATGACTAAGTCCAAAAAAAATTTTTTTCAACTTTTTTCAATTTTACCCCCATGGGATATATATTCTGCCCACACACATTTGGAACTCTCCTGGGGTACCCTCACACATATTATTCCCTCATTTAATGGATATTTTCACCAAAAAGTGAAGTTTTCAATAAGTCAGAAAATTGGCTGAAAACGACTTAATATCAAGGACTCATCGGGCGAATCACTCTGGAACTGAAATCAGAATGCTCACTGACATTTTCCCCTCTCCGAAAGTCTGAAAAATGATGGAAAAATTACTAAGTCCAAAAAAAATTTTTTTAAACTTTTTTTCAATTTTACCCCTGTGGGATATACATTCTACCCACACACATTTGGACCTCTCCTGGGGTACCCTCACACATAATATTCCCTCATTTAATGGATATTTTCAACAAAAAGTGAAGTTTTCAAAAAGTCCGAAAATTGGCTGAAAACTACTTAATATCAAGGACTCATCGGGCGAATCACTCTGGAACTGAAATCGGAATGCTCACTGACATTTTCCCCTCTCCAAAAGTCTGAAAAATGATGGAAAAATGACTAAGTCCAAAAAAATTTTTTTTCAACTTTTTTCAATTTTACCCCTGTGGGATATGCATTCTACCCACACACATTTGGAACTCCCCTGGGTACCCTCACACATTATTCCCTCATTTAATGTATATTTTCACCAAAGAGTGAAGTTTTCAAAAAGTCCGAAAATTGGCTGAAAACGACTTAATATCAAGGACGCATCTGGCGAATCGCTCTGGAACTGAAATCGGAATGCTCACTGACATTTTCCCCTCTCCGAAAGGCTGAAAAATGATGGAAAAATGACTAAGTCCAAAAAAAATTTTTTTAAACTTTTTTTCAATTTTACCCCTGTGGGATATACATTCTACCCACACACATTTGGAACTCTCCTGGGGTACCCTCACACATATTATTCCCTCATTTAATGGATATTTTCACCAAAAAGTGAAGTTTTCAAAAAGTCCGAAAATTGGCTGAAAACGACTTAATATCAAGGACTCATCCGGCGAATCGCTCTGGAACTGAAATCGGAATGCTCACTGACATTTTCCCCTCTCTGAAAGTCTGAAAAATGATGGAAAAATGACTAAGTCCTAAAAAAATTTTTTTAAACTTTTTTCAATTTTACCCCTGTGGGATATACATTCTACCCACACACATTTGGAACTCTCCTGGGGTACCCTCGCACATATTATTCCCTCATTTAATGGATATTTTCACGAAAAAGTGAAGTTTTCAAAAAGTCAGAAAATTGGCTGAAAGCGACTTAGTATCAAGGACTCATCGGCCGAATCGCTCTGGAACTGAAATCGGAATGCTCACTTACTTTTTCCCCCCTTCGAAAGTCTGAAAAATGATGGAAAAATGACTAAGTCCAAAAAAATGTTTTTTAAACTTTTTTCAATTTTACCCCCATGGGATATATACTCTGCCCACACACATTTGGAACTCTCCTGGGGTACCCTCGCACATATTATTCCCTCATTTAATGGATATTTTCACCAAAAAGTGAAGTTTTCAAAAAGTCCGAAAATTGGCTGAAAACGACTTAATATCAAGGACTCATCCGGCGAATCGCTCTGGAACTGAAATCGGAATGCTCACTACCATTTTCCCCCCTTCGAAAGTCTGAAAAATGATGGAAAAATGACTAAGTCCAAAAAAAAAATTTTAAAACTTTTTTCAATTTTACCCCCGTGGGATATATATTCTACCCACACACATTTGGAACTCTCCTGGGGTACCCTCACACATATTATTCCCTCATTTAATGGATATTTTCACCAAAAAGTGAAGTTTTCAAAAAGTCAGAAAATTGGCTGAAAACGACTTAATATCAAGGATTCATCCGGCGAATCGCTCTGGAACTGAAATCGGAATGCTCACTGACATTTTCCCCTCTCCGAAAGTCTGAAAAATGATGGAAAAATGACTAAGTACAAAAAAAAAATTTTTAAACTTTTTTCAATTTTACCCCCGTGGGATATATATTCTACCCACACACATTTGGAACTCTCCTGGGGTACCCTCACACATATTATTCCCTCATTTAATGGATATTTTCACCAAAAAGTGAAGTTTTCAAAAAGTCCGAAAATTGGCTGAAAACGACTTAATATCAAGGACTCATCCGGCGAATCGCTCTGGAACTGAAATCGGAATGCTCACTGACATTTTCCCCTCTCCGAAAGTCTGAAAAATGATGGAAAAATGACTAAGTCCAAAAAAAATTTTTTTCAACTTTTTTCAATTTTACCCCCATGGGATATATATTCTGCCCACACACATTTGGAACTCTCCTGGGGTACCCTCACACATATTATTCCCTCATTTAATGAATATTTTCACCAAAAAGTGAAGTTTTCAAAAAGTCAGAAAATTGGCTGAAAGCGACTTAATATCAAGGACTCATCGGGCGAATCACTCTGGAACTGAAATCGGAATGCTCACTGACATTTTCCCCTCTCCGAAAGTCTGAAAAATGATGGAAAAATTACTAAGTCCAAAAAAAATTTTTTTAAACTTTTTTTCAATTTTACCCCTGTGGGATATACATTCTACCCACACACATTTGGACCTCTCCTGGGGTACCCTCACACATAATACCCTCATTTAATGGATATTTTCAACAAAAAGTGAAGTTTTCAAAAAGTCCGAAAATTGGCTGAAAACGACTTAATATCAAGGACTCATCGGGCGAATCACTCTGGAACTGAAATCGGAATGCTCACTGACATTTTCCCCTCTCCAAAAGTCTGAAAAATGATGGAAAAATGACTAAGTCCAAAAAAATTTTTTTTCAACTTTTTTCAATTTTACCCCTGTGGGATATGCATTCTACCCACACACATTTGGAACTCCCCTGGGTACCCTCACACATTATTCCCTCATTTAATGTATATTTTCACCAAAGAGTGAAGTTTTCAAAAAGTCCGAAAATTGGCTGAAAACGACTTAATATCAAGGACGCATCTGGCGAATCGCTCTGGAACTGAAATCGGAATGCTCACTGACATTTTCCCCTCTCCGAAAGTCTGAAAAATGATGGAAAAATGACTAAGTCCAAAAAAAATTTTTTTAAACTTTTTTTCAATTTTACCCCTGTGGGATATACATTCTACCCACACACATTTGGAACTCTCCTGGGGTACCCTCACACATATTATTCCCTCATTTAATGGATATTTTCACCAAAAAGTGAAGTTTTCAAAAAGTCCGAAAATTGGCTGAAAACGACTTAATATCAAGGACTCATCCGGCGAATCGCTCTGGAACTGAAATCGGAATGCTCACTGACATTTTCCCCTCTCTGAAAGTCTGAAAAATGATGGAAAAATGACTAAGTCCTAAAAAAATTTTTTTAAACTTTTTTCAATTTTACCCCTGTGGGATATACATTCTACCCACACACATTTGGAACTCTCCTGGGGTACCCTCGCACATATTATTCCCTCATTTAATGGATATTTTCACGAAAAAGTGAAGTTTTCAAAAAGTCAGAAAATTGGCTGAAAGCGACTTAGTATCAAGGACTCATCGGGCGAATCGCTCTGGAACTGAAATCGGAATGCTCACTTACTTTTTCCCCCCTTCGAAAGTCTGAAAAATGATGGAAAAATGACTAAGTCCAAAAAAATTTTTTTTAAACTTTTTTCAATTTTACCCCCATGGGATATATACTCTGCCCACACACATTTGGAACTCTCCTGGGGTACCCTCGCACATATTATTCCCTCATTTAATGGATATTTTCACCAAAAAGTGAAGTTTTCAAAAAGTCCGAAAATTGGCTGAAAACGACTTAATATCAAGGACTCATCCGGCGAATCGCTCTGGAACTGAAATCGGAATGCTCACTACCATTTTCCCCCCTTCGAAAGTCTGAAAAATGATGGAAAAATGACTAAGTCCAAAAAAAAAATTTTAAAACTTTTTTCAATTTTACCCCCGTGGGATATATATTCTACCCACACACATTTGGAACTCTCCTGGGGTACCCTCACACATATTATTCCCTCATTTAATGGATATTTTCACCAAAAAGTGAAGTTTTCAAAAAGTCCGAAAATTGGCTGAAAACGACTTAATATCAAGGACTCATCCGGCGAATCGCTCTGGAACTGAAATCGGAATGCTCACTGACATTTTCCCCTCTCCGAAAGTCTGAAAAATGATGGAAAAATGACTAAGTCCAAAAAAAATTTTTTTCAACTTTTTTCAATTTTACCCCCATGGGATATATATTCTGCCCACACACATTTGGAACTCTCCTGGGGTACCCTCACACATATTATTCCCTCATTTAATGGATATTTTCACCAAAAAGTGAAGTTTTCAAAAAGTCAGAAAAATGGCTGAAAACGACTTAATATCAAGGACTCATCGGGCGAATCACTCTGGAACTGAAATCGGAATGCTCACTGACATTTTCCCCTCTCCAAAAGTCTGAAAAATGATGGAAAAATGACTAAGTCCAAAAAAAATTTTTTAAACTTTTTTTCAATTTTACCCCCATGGGATATACATTCTACCCACACACATTTGGAACTCTCCTGGGGTACCCTCACACATATTATTCCCTCATTTAATGGATATTTTCACCAAAAAGTGAAGTTTTCAAAAAGTCCAAAAATTGGCTGAAAACGACTTAATATCAAGGACTCATCCGGCGAATCACTCTGGAACTGAAATCGGAATGCTCACTGACATTTTCCCCTCTCCGAAAGTCTGAAAAATGATGGAAAAATGACTAAGTCCAAAAAAAATTTTTTTAAACTTTTTTCAATTTTACCCCCATGGGATATATATTCTACCCACACACATTTGGAACTCTCCTGGGGTACCCTCACACATATTATTCCCTCATTTAATGGATATTTTCACCAAAAAGTGAAGTTTTCAAAAAGTCCGAAAATTGGCTGAATACGACTTAATATCAAGGACTCATCGGGCGAATCACTCTGGAACTGAAATCGGAATGCTCACTGACATTTTCCCCTCTCGGAAAGTCTGAAAAATGATGGAAAAATGACTAAGTCCAAAAAAAATTTTTTTAAACTTTTTTCAATTTTACCCCTGTGGGATATGCATTCTACCCACACACATTTGGAACTCCCCTGGGTACCCTCACACATTATTCCCTCATTTAATGTATATTTTCACCAAAGAGTGAAGTTTTCAAAAAGTCCGAAAATTGGCTGAAAACGACTTAATATCAAGGACGCATCTGGCGAATCGCTCTGGAACTGAAATCGGAATGCTCACTGACATTTTCCCCTCTCCGAAAGTCTGAAAAATGATGGAAAAATGACTAAGTCCAAAAAAATTTTTTTTAAACTTTTTTCAATTTTACCCCCATGGGATATATATTCTACCCACACACATTTGGAACTCTCCTGGGGTACCCTCACACATATTATTCCCTCATTTAATGGATATTTTCACCAAAAAGTGAAGTTTTCAAAAAGTCCGAAAATTGGCTGAATACGACTTAATATCAAGGACTCATCGGGCGAATCACTCTGGAACTGAAATCGGAATGCTCACTGACATTTTCCCCTCTCCGAAAGTCTGAAAAATGATGGAAAAATGACTAAGTCCAAAAAAAAAATTTTAAAACTTTTTTCAATTTTACCCCCGTGGGATATATATTCTGCCCACACACATTTGGAACTCTCCTGGGGTACCCTCACACATATTATTCCCTCATTTAATGGATATTTTCACCAAAAAGTGAAGTTTTCAAAAAGTCAGAAAATTGGCTGAAAACGACTTAATATCAAGGACTCATCGGTCGAATCACTCTGGAACTGAAATCGGAATGCTCACTGACATTTTCCCCTCTCCAAAAGTCTGAAAAATGATGGAAAAATGACTAAGTCCAAAAAAATTTTTTTTCAACTTTTTTCAATTTTACCCCTGTGGGATATACATTCTACCCACACACATTTGGAACTCCCCTGGGTACCCTCACACATTATTCCCTCATTTAATGTATATTTTCACCAAAGAGTGAAGTTTTCAAAAAGTCCGAAAATTGGCTGAAAACGACTTAATATCAAGGACTCATCTGGCGAATCGCTCTGGAACTGAAATCGGAATGTTCACTGACATTTTCCCCTCTCCGAAAGTCTGAAAAATGATGGAAAAATGACTAAGTCCAAAAAAATTTTTTTTAAACTTTTTTCAATTTTACCCCCATGGGATATATATTCTACCCACACACATTTGGAACTCTCCTGGGGTACCCTCACACATATTATTCCCTCATTTAATGAATATTTTCACCAAAAAGTGAAGTTTTCAAAAAGTCAGAAAATTGGCTGAAAGCGACTTAATATCAAGGACACATCGGGCGAATCGCTCTGGAACTGAAATCGGAATGCTCACTACCATTTTCCCCCCTTCGAAAGTCTGAAAAATGATGGAAAAATGACTAAGTCCAAAAAAAAATTTTTAAAACTTTTTTCAATTTTACCCCCGTGGGATATATATTCTACCCACACACATTTGGAACTCTCCTGGGGTACCCTCACACATATTATTCCCTCATTTAATGGATATTTTCACCAAAAAGTGAAGTTTTCAAAAAGTCAGAAAATTGGCTGAAAACGACTTAATATCAAGGACTCATCGGGCGAATCACTCTGGAACTGAAATCGGAATGCTCACTGACATTTTCCCCTCTCCAAAAGTCTGAAAAATGATGGAAAAATGACTAAGTCCAAAAAAAATTTTTTAAACTTTTTTTCAATTTTACCCCCATGGGATATACATTCTACCCACACACATTTGGAACTCTCCTGGGGTACCCTCACACATATTATTCCCTCATTTAATGGATATTTTCACCAAAAAGTGAAGTTTTCAAAAAGTCCGAAAATTGGCTGAATACGACTTAATATCAAGGACTCATCGGGCGAATCACTCTGGAACTGAAATCGGAATGCTCACTGACATTTTCCCCTCTCCGAAAGTCTGAAAAATGATGGAAAAATGACTAAGTCCAAAAAAAATTTTTTTAAACTTTTTTCAATTTTACCCCCATGGGATCTATATTCTACCCACACACATTTGGAACTCTCCTGGGGTACCCTCACACATATTATTCCCTCATTTAATGGATATTTTCACCAAAAAGTGAAGTTTTCAAAAAGTCAGAAAATTGGCTGAAAACGACTTAATATCAAGGACTCATCCGGCGAATCGCTCTGGAACTGAAATCGGAATGCTCACTGACATTTTCCCCTCTCCGAAAGTCTGAAAAATGATGGAAAAATGACTAAGTCCAAAAAAAATTTTTTTCAACTTTTTTCAATTTTACCCCCATGGGATATATATTCTGCCCACACACATTTGGAACTCTCCTGGGGTACCCTCACACATATTATTCCCTCATTTAATGGATATTTTCACCAAAAAGTGAAGTTTTCAATAAGTCAGAAAATTGGCTGAAAACGACTTAATATCAAGGACTCATCGGGCGAATCACTCTGGAACTGAAATCGGAATGCTCACTGACATTTTCCCCTCTCCGAAAGTCTGAAAAATGATGGAAAAATTACTAAGTCCAAAAAAAATTTTTTTAAACTTTTTTTCAATTTTACCCCTGTGGGATATACATTCTACCCACACACATTTGGACCTCTCCTGGGGTACCCTCACACATATTATTCCCTCATTTAATGGATATTTTCAACAAAAAGTGAAGTTTTCAAAAAGTCCGAAAATTGGCTGAAAACGACTTAATATCAAGGACTCATCCGGCGAATCGCTCTGGAACTGAAATCGGAATGCTCACTGACATTTTCCCCTCTCCGAAAGTCTGAAAAATGATGGAAAAATGACTAAGTACAAAAAAAAATTTTTTTAACTTTTTTCAATTTTACCCCCGTGGGATATATATTCTACCCACACACATTTGGAACTCTCCTGGGGTACCCTCACACATATTATTCCCTCATTTAATGGATATTTTCACCAAAAAGTGAAGTTTTCAAAAAGTCAGAAAATTGGCTGAAAACGACTTAATATCAAGGACTCATCGGGCGAATCACTCTGGAACTGAAATCGGAATACTCACTGACATTTTCCCCTCTCCGAAAGTCTGAAAAATGATGGAAAAATGACTAAGTCCAAAAAAAATTTTTTTTTTTACTTTTTTCAATTTTACCCCTGTGGGATATAAATTCTACCCACACACATTTGGAACTCTCCTGGGGTACCCTCGCACATATTATTCCCTCATTTAATGGATATTTTCACCAAAAAGTGAAGTTTCCAAAAAGTCAGAAAATTGGCTGAAAACGACTTAATATCAAGGACTCATCAGGCGAATCACTCTGGAACTGAAATCGGAATGCTCACTGACATTTTCCCCTCTCCGAAAGTCTGAAAAATGATGGAAAAATGACTAAGTCCAAAAAAAATTTTTTTAAACTTTTTTTCAATTTTACCCCTGTGGGATGTAAATTCTACCCACACACATTTGGAACTCTCCTGGGGTACCCTCGCACATATTATTCCCTCATTTAATGGATATTTTCACCAAAAAGTGAAGTTTCCAAAAAGTCAGTAAATTGGCTGAAAATGACTTAATATCAAGGACTCATCGGGCGAATCACTCTGGAACGGAAATCGGAATGCTCACTGACATTTTCCCCTCTCCGAAAGTCTGAAAAATGATGGAAAAATGAATAAGTCCAAAAAAAATTTTTTTAAACTTTTTTCAATTTTACCCCTGTGGGATATACATTCTACCCACACACATTTGGAACTCTCCTGGGGTACCCTCACACATATTATTCCCTCATTTAATGGATATTTTCACCAAAAAGTGAAGTTTTCAAAAAGTCCAAAAATTGGCTGAAAACGACTTAATATCAAGGAGTCATCCGGCGAATCGCTCTGGAACTGAAATCGGAATGCTCACTGACATTTTCCCCTCTCCGAAAGTCTGAAAAATGATGGAAAAATGACTAAGTACAAAAAAAAATTTTTTAAACTTTTTTCAATTTTACCCCCGTGGGATATATATTCTTCCCACACACATTTGGAACTCTCCTGGGGTACCCTCACACATATTATTCCCTCATTTAATGGATATTTTCACCAAAAAGTGAAGTTTTCAAAAAGTCAGAAAATTGGCTGAAAACGACTTAATATCAAGGACTCATCGGGCGAATCACTCTGGAACTGAAATCGGAATGCTCACTGACATTTTCCCCTCTCCAAAAGTCTGAAAAATGATGGAAAAATGACTAAGTCCAAAAAAAAATTTTTAAACTTTTTTTCAATTTTACCCCCATGGGATATACATTCTACCCACACACATTTGGAACTCTCCTGGGGTACCCTCACACATATTATTCCCTCATTTAATGGATATTTTCACCAAAAAGTGAAGTTTTCAAAAAGTCCGAAAACTGGCTGAAAACGACTTAATATCAAGGACTCATACGGCGAATCACTCTGGAACTGAAATCGGAATGCTCACTGACATTTTCCCCTCTCCGAAAGTCTGAAAAATGATGGAAAAATGACTAAGTCCAAAAAAAATTTTTTTAAACTTTTTTCAATTTTACCCCCATGGGATATATATTCTACCCACACACATTTGGAACTCTCCTGGGGTACCCTCACACACATTATTCCCTCATTTAATGGATATTTTCACCAAAAAGTGAAGTTTTCAAAAAGTCCGAAAATTGGCTGAATACGACTTAATATCAAGGACTCATCGGGCGAATCACTCTGGAACTGAAATCGGAATGCTCACTGACATTTTCCCCTCTCCGAAAGTCTGAAAAATGATGGAAAAATGACTAAGTCCAAAAAAAATTTTTTTAAACTTTTTTTCAATTTTACCCCTGTGGGATATACATTCTACCCACACACATTTGGAACTCTCCTGGGGTACCCTCACACATATTATTCCCTCATTTAATGGATATTTTCACCAAAAAGTGAAGTTTTCAAAAAGTCCGAAAATTGGCTGAAAACGACTTAATATCAAGGACTCATCCGGCGAATCGCTCTGGAACTGAAATCGGAATGCTCACTGACATTTTCCCCTCTCTGAAAGTCTGAAAAATGATGGAAAAATGACTAAGTACGAAAAAAAATTTTTTAAACTTTTTTCAATTTTACCCCCGTGGGATATATATTCTACCCACACACATTTGGAACTCTCCTGGGGTACCCTCACACATATTATTCCCTCATTTAATGGATATTTTCACCAAAAAGTGAAGTTTTCAAAAAGTCCGAAAATTGGCTGAAAACGACTTAATATCAAGGACTCATCCGGCGAATCGCTCTGGAACTGAAATCGGAATGCTCACTACCATTTTCCCCCCTTCGAAAGTCTGAAAAATGATGGAAAAATGACTAAGTCCAAAAAAAAATTTTTAAAACTTTTTTCAATTTTACCCCCGTGGGATATATATTCTACACACACACATTTGGAACTCTCCTGGGGTACCCTCACACATATTATTCCCTCATTTAATGGATATTTTCACCAAAAAGTGAAGTTTTCAAAAAGTCAGAAAATTGGCTGAAAACGACTTAATATCAAGGACTCATCGGGCGAATCACTCTGGAACTGAAATCGGAATACTCACTGACATTTTCCCCTCTCCGAAAGTCTGAAAAATGATGGAAAAATGACTAAGTCTAAAAAAAATTTTTTTTTTTACTTTTTTCAATTTTACCCCTGTGGTATATAAATTCTACCCACACACATTTGGAACTCTCCTGGGGTACCCTCGCACATATTATTCCCTCATTTAATGGATATTTTCACCAAAAAGTGAAGTTTCCAAAAAGTCAGTAAATTGGCTGAAAATGACTTAATATCAAGGACTCATCGGGCGAATCACTCTGGAACGGAAATCGGAATGCTCACTGACATTTTCCCCTCTCTGAAAGTCTGAAAAATGATGGAAAAATGAATAAGTCCAAAAAAAATTTTTTTAAACTTTTTTCAATTTTACCCCTGTGGGATATACATTCTACCCACACACATTTGGAACTCTCCTGGGGTACCCTCACACATATTATTCCCTCATTTAATGGATATTTTCACCAAAAAGTGAAGTTTTCAAAAAGTCCAAAAATTGGCTGAAAACGACTTAATATCAAGGAGTCATCCGGCGAATCGCTCTGGAACTGAAATCGGAATGCTCACTGACATTTTCCCCTCTCCGAAAGTCTGAAAAATGATGGAAAAATGACTAAGTACAAAAAAAAATTTTTTAAACTTTTTTCAATTTTACCCCCGTGGGATATATATTCTTCCCACACACATTTGGAACTCTCCTGGGGTACCCTCACACATATTATTCCCTCATTTAATGGATATTTTCACCAAAAAGTGAAGTTTTCAAAAAGTCAGAAAATTGGCTGAAAACGACTTAATATCAAGGACTCATCGGGCGAATCACTCTGGAACTGAAATCGGAATGCTCACTGACATTTTCCCCTCTCCAAAAGTCTGAAAAATGATGGAAAAATGACTAAGTCCAAAAAAAATTTTTTAAACTTTTTTTCAATTTTACCCCCATGGGATATACATTCTACCCACACACATTTGGAACTCTCCTGGGGTACCCTCACACATATTATTCCCTCATTTAATGGATATTTTCACCAAAAAGTGAAGTTTTCAAAAAGTCCGAAAACTGGCTGAAAACGACTTAATATCAAGGACTCATCCGGCGAATCACTCTGGAACTGAAATCGGAATGCTCACTGACATTTTCCCCTCTCCGAAAGTCTGAAAAATGATGGAAAAATGACTAAGTCCAAAAAAAATTTTTTTAAACTTTTTTCAATTTTACCCCCATGGGATATATATTCTACCCACACACATTTGGAACTCTCCTGGGGTACCCTCACACATATTATTCCCTCATTTAATGGATATTTTCACCAAAAAGTGAAGTTTTCAAAAAGTCCGAAAATTGGCTGAATACGACTTAATATCAAGGACTCATCGGGCGAATCACTCTGGAACTGAAATCGGAATGCTCACTGACATTTTCCCCTCTCCGAAAGTCTGAAAAATGATGGAAAAATGACTAAGTCCAAAAAAAATTTTTTTAAACTTTTTTTCAATTTTACCCCTGTGGGATATACATTCTACCCACACACATTTGGAACTCTCCTGGGGTACCCTCACACATATTATTCCCTCATTTAATGGATATTTTCACCAAAAAGTGAAGTTTTCAAAAAGTCCGAAAATTGGCTGAAAACGACTTAATATCAAGGACTCATCCGGCGAATCGCTCTGGAACTGAAATCGGAATGCTCACTGACATTTTCCCCTCTCCGAAAGTCTGAAAAATGATGGAAAAATGACTAAGTCCAAAAAAAATTTTTTTAAACTTTTTTTCAATTTTACCCCTGTGGGATATACATTCTACCCACACACATTTGGAACTCTCCTGGGGTACCCTCACACATATTATTCCCTCATTTAATGGATATTTTCACCAAAAAGTGAAGTTTTCAAAAAGTCAGAAAATTGGCTGAAAACGACTTAATATCAAGGACTCATCGGGCGAATCACTCTGGAACTGAAATCGGAATGCTCACTGACATTTTCCCCTCTCCGAAAGTCTGAAAAATGATGGAAAAATGACTAAGTCCAAAAAAAATTTTTTTAATCTTTTTTTCAATTTTACCCCTGTGGGATATACATTCTACCCACACACATTTGGAACTCTCCTGGGGTACCCTCACACATATTATTCCCTCATTTAATGGATATTTTCACCAAAAAGTGAAGTTTTCAAAAAGTCCGAAAATTGGCTGAAAACGACTTAATATCAAGGACTCATCCGGCGAATCGCTCTGGAACTGAAATCGGAATGCTCACTGACATTTTCCCCTCTCCGAAAGTCTGAAAAGTGATGGAAAAATGACTAAGTCCAAAAAAAATTTTTTTCAACTTTTTTCAATTTTACCCCCATGGGATATATATTCTGCCCACACACATTTGGAACTCTCCTGGGGTACCCTCACACATATTATTCCCTCATTTAATGGATATTTTCACCAAAAAGTGAAGTTTTCAAAAAGTCAGAAAATTGGCTGAAAACGACTTAATATCAAGGACTCATCGGGCGAATCACTCTGGAACTGAAATCGGAATGCTCACTGACATTTTCCCCTCTCCGAAAGTCTGAAAAATGATGGAAAAATGACTAAGTCCAAAAAAAATTTTTTTAAGCTTTTTTTCAATTTTACCCCTGTGGGATATACATTCTACCCACACACATTTGGAACTCTCCTGGGGTACCCTCACACATATTATTCACTCATTTAATGGATATTTTCACCAAAAAGTGAAGTTTTCAAAAAGTCCGAAAATTGGCTGAAAACGACTTAATATCAAGGACTCATCCGGCGAATCGCTCTGGAACTGAAATCGGAATGCTCACTGACATTTTCCCCTCTCCGAAAGTCTGAAAAATGATGGAAAAATGACTAAGTACAAAAAAAAATTTTTTTAACTTTTTTCAATTTTACCCCCGTGGGATATATATTCTACCCACACACATTTGGAACTCTCCTGGGGTACCCTCACACATATTATTCCCTCATTTAATGGATATTTTCACCAAAAAGTGAAGTTTTCAAAAAGTCCAAAAATTGGCTGAAAACGACTTAATATCAAGGACTCATCCGGCGAATCGCTCTGGAACTGAAATCGGAATGCTCACTGACATTTTCCCCTCTCCGAAAGTCTGAAAAATGATGGAAAAATGACTAAGTACAAAAAAATTTTTTTTTAACTTTTTTCAATTTTACCCCCGTGGGATATATATTCTACCCACACACATTTGGAACTCTCCTGGGGTACCCTCACACATATTATTCCCTCATTTAATGGATATTTTCACCAAAAAGTGAAGTTTTCAAAAAGTCCGAAAATTGGCTGAAAACGACTTAATATCAAGGACTCATCCGGCGAATCACCCTGGAACTGAAATCGGAATGCTCACTGACATTTTCCCCTCTCCGAAAGTCTGAAAAATGATGGAAAAATGACTAAGTCCAAAAAAAATTTTTTTAAACTTTTTTTCAATTTTACCCCTGTGGGATATACATTCTACCCACACACATTTGGAACTCTCCTGGGGTACCCTCACACATATTATTCCCTCATTTAATGGATATTTTCACCAAAAAGTGAAGTTTTCAAAAAGTCCGAAAATTGGCTGAAAACGACTTAATATCAAGGACTCATCCGGCGAATCGCTCTGGAACTGAAATCGGAATGCTCACTGACATTTTCCCCTCTCCGAAAGTCTGAAAAGTGATGGAAAAATGACTAAGTCCAAAAAAAATTTTTTTCAACTTTTTTCAATTTTACCCCCATGGGATATATATTCTGCCCACACACATTTGGAACTCTCCTGGGGTACCCTCACACATATTATTCCCTCATTTAATGGATATTTTCACCAAAAAGTGAAGTTTTCAAAAAGTCAGAAAATTGGCTGAAAACGACTTAATATCAAGGACTCATCGGGCGAATCACTCTGGAACTGAAATCGGAATGCTCACTGACATTTTCCCCTCTCCGAAAGTCTGAAAAATGATGGAAAAATGACTAAGTCCAAAAAAAATTTTTTTAAGCTTTTTTTCAATTTTACCCCTGTGGGATATACATTCTACCCACACACATTTGGAACTCTCCTGGGGTACCCTCACACATATTATTCACTCATTTAATGGATATTTTCACCAAAAAGTGAAGTTTTCAAAAAGTCCGAAAATTGGCTGAAAACGACTTAATATCAAGGACTGATCCGGCGAATCGCTCTGGAACTGAAATCGGAATGCTCACTGACATTTTCCCCTCTCCGAAAGTCTGAAAAATGATGGAAAAATGACTAAGTACAAAAAAAATTTTTTTAAACTTTTTTCAATTTTACCCCCGTGGGATATATATTCTACCCACACACATTTGGAACTCTCCTGGGGTACCCTCACACATATTATTCCCTCATTTAATGGATATTTTCACCAAAAAGTGAAGTTTTCAAAAAGTCCGAAAATTGGCTGAAAACGACTTAATATCAAGGACTCATCCGACGAATCACTCTGAACTGAAATCGGAATGCTCACTGACATTTTCCCCTCTCTGAAAGTCTGAAAAATGATGGAAAAATGACTAAGTCCAAAAAAAAATTTTTTAAACTTTTTTCAATTTTACCCCCATGGGATATATATTCTACCCACACACATTTGGAACTCTCCTGGGGTACCCTCACACATATTATTCCCTCATTTAATGGATATTTCACCAAAAAGTGAAGTTTTCAAAAAGTCCGAAAATTGGCTGAATACGACTTAATATCAAGGACTCATCGGGCGAATCACTCTGGAACTGAAATCGGAATGCTCACTGACATTTTCCCCTCTCCGAAAGTCTGAAAAATGATGGAAAAATGACTAAGTCCAAAAAAAATTTTTTTAAACTTTTTTTCAATTTTACCCCTGTGGGATATACATTCTACCCACACACATTTGGAACTCTCCTGGGGTACCCTCACACATATTATTCCCTCATTTAATGGATATTTTCACCAAAAAGTGAAGTTTTCAAAAAGTCAGAAAATTGGCTGAAAATGACTTAATATCAAGGACTCATCCGGCGAATCGCTCTGGAACTGAAATCGGAATGCTCACTGACATTTTCCCCTCTCCGAAAGTCTGAAAAATGATGGAAAAATGACTAAGTCCAAAAAAAATTTTTTTCAACTTTTTTCAATTTTACCCCCGTGGGATATATTTTCTACCCACACACATTTGGAACTCTCCTGGGGTACCCTCACACATATTATTCCCTCATTTAATGGATATTTTCACCAAAAAGTGAAGTTTTCAAAAAGTCCGAAAATTGGCTGAAAACGACTTAATATCAAGGACTCATCCGGCGAATCACTCTGGAACTGAAATCGGAATGCTCACTGACATTTTCCCCTCTCCAAAAGTCTGAAAAATGATGGAAAAATGACTAAGTCCAAAAAAAATTCTTTTAAACTTTTTTCAATTTTACCCCCATGGGATATATATTCTACCCACACACATTTGGAACTCTCCTGGGGTACCCTCACACATATTACTCCCTCATTTAATGGATATTTTCACCAAAAAGTGAAGTTTTCAAAAAGTCCGAAAATTGGCTGAATACGACTTAATATCAAGGACTCATCGGGCGAATCACTCTGGAACTGAAATCGGAATGCTCACTGACATTTTCCCCTCTCCGAAAGTCTGAAAAATGATGGAAAAATGACTAAGTCCAAAAAAAATTTTTTTAAACTTTTTTTCAATTTTACCCCTGTGGGATATACATTCTACCCACACACATTTGGAACTCTCCTGGGGTACCCTCACACATATTATTCCCTCATTTAATGGATATTTTCACCAAAAAGTGAAGTTTTCAAAAAGTCCGAAAATTGGCTGAAAACGACTTAATATCAAGGACTCATCCGGCGAATCGCTCTGGAACTGAAATCGGAATGCTCACTGATATTTTCCCCTCTCCGAAAGTCTGAAAAATGATGGAAAAATGACTAAGTACAAAAAAAAATTTTTTTAACTTTTTTCAATTTTACCGCCGTGGGATATATATTCTACCCACACACATTTGGAACTCTCCTGGGGTACCCTCACACATATTATTCCCTCATTTAATGGATATTTTCACCAAAAAGTGAAGTTTTCAAAAAGTCCGAAAATTGGCTGAAAACGACTTAATATCAAGGACTCATCCGACGAATCACTCTGGAACTGAAATCGGAATGCTCACTGACATTTTCCCCTCTCCGAAAGTCTGAAAAATGATGGAAAAATGACTAAGTCCAAAAAAAATTTTTTTAAACTTTTTTCAATTTTACCCCCATGGGATATATATTTTACCCACACACATTTGGAACTCTCCTGGGGTACCCTCACACATATTATTCCCTCATTTAATGGATATTTCACCAAAAAGTGAAGTTTTCAAAAAGTCCGAAAATTGGCTGAATACGACTTAATATCAAGGACTCATCGGGCGAATCACTCTGGAACTGAAATCGGAATGCTCACTGACATTTTCCCCTCTCCGAAAGTCTGCAAAATGATGGAAAAATGACTAAGTCCAAAAAAAATTTTTTTAAACTTTTTTTCAATTTTACCCCTGTGGGATATACATTCTACCCACACACATTTGGAACTCTCCTGGGGTACCCTCACACATATTATTCCCTCATTTAATGGATATTTTCACCAAAAAGTGAAGTTTTCAAAAAGTCAGAAAATTGGCTGAAAACGACTTAATATCAAGGACTCATCCGGCGAATCGCTCTGGAACTGAAATCGGAATGCTCATTGACATTTTCCCCTCTCCGAAAGTCTGAAAAATGATGGAAAAATGACTAAGTCCAAAAAAAATTTTTTTCAACTTTTTTCAATTTTACCCCCGTGGGATATATTTTCTACCCACACACATTTGGAACTCTCCTGGGGTACCCTCACACATATTATTCCCTCATTTAATGGATATTTTCACCAAAAAGTGAAGTTTTCAAAAAGTCCGAAAATTGGCTGAAAACGACTTAATATCAAGGACTCATCCGGCGAATCACTCTGGAACTGAAATCGGAATGCTCACTGACATTTTCCCCTCTCCAAAAGTCTGAAAAATGATGGAAAAATGACTAAGTCCAAAAAAAATTCTTTTAAACTTTTTTCAATTTTACCCCCATGGGATATATATTCTACCCACACACATTTGGAACTCTCCTGGGGTACCCTCACACATATTACTCCCTCATTTAATGGATATTTTCACCAAAAAGTGAAGTTTTCAAAAAGTCCGAAAATTGGCTGAATACGACTTAATATCAAGGACTCATCGGGCGAATCACTCTGGAACTGAAATCGGAATGCTCACTGACATTTTCCCCTCTCCAAAAGTCTGAAAAATGATGGAAAAATGACTAAGTCCAAAAAAAATTTTTTTAAACTTTTTTTCAATTTTACCACTGTGGGATATACATTCTACCCACACACATTTGGAACTCTCCTGGGGTACCCTCACACATATTATTCCCTCATTTAATGGATATTTTCACCAAAAAGTGAAGTTTTCAAAAAGTCAGAAAATTGGCTGAAAACGACTTAATATCAAGGACTCATCCGGCGAATCGCTCTGGAACTGAAATCGGAATGCTCACTGACCTTTTCCCCTCTCTGAAAGTCTGAAAAATGATGGAAAAATGACTAAGTACAAAAAAAAATTTTTTAAACTTTTTTCAATTTTACCCCCGTGGGATATATATTCTTCCCACACACATTTGGAACTCTCCTGGGGTACCCTCACACATATTATTCCCTCATTTAATGGATATTTTCACCAAAAAGTGAAGTTTTCAAAAAGTCCGAAAATTGGCTGAAAACGACTTAATATCAAGGACTCATCCGGCGAATCGCTCTGGAACTGAAATCGGAATGCTCACTGACATTTTCCCCTCTCCGAAAGTCTGAAAAGTGATGGAAAAATGACTAAGTCCAAAAAAAATTTTTTTCAACTTTTTTCAATTTTACCCTATGGTATATATATTCTGCCCACACACATTTGGAACTCTCCTGGGGTACCCTCACACATATTATTCCCTCATTTAATGGATATTTTCACCAAAAAGTGAAGTTTTCAAAAAGTCAGAAAATTGGCTGAAAACGACTTAATATCAAGGACTCATCGGGCGAATCACTCTGGAACAGAAATCAGAATGCTCACTGACATTTTCCCCTCTCCGAAAGTCTGAAAAATGATGGAAAAATGACTAAGTCCAAAAAAAATTTTTTTTAACTTTTTTCAATTTTACCCCAATGGGATATATATTCTACCCACACACATTTGGAACTCTCCTGGGGTACCCTCACACATATTATTCCCTCATTTAATGGATATTTTCACCAAAAAGTGAAGTTTTCAAAAAGTTAGAAAATTGGCTGAAAACGACTTAATATCAAGGACTCATCCGGCGAATCGCTTGGGAACTGAAATCGGAATGCTCACTGACATTTTCCCCTCTCCGAAAGTCTGAAAAATGATGAAAAAATGACTAAGTCCCAAAAAAATTTTTTTAAACTTTTTTTCAATTTTACCCCTGTGGGATATACATTCTACCCACACACATTTGGAACTCTCCTGGGGTACCCTCACACATATTATTCCCTCATTTAATGGATATTTTCACCAAAAAGTGAAGTTTTCAAAAAGTCCGAAAATTGGCTGAAAACGACTTAATATCAAGGACTCATCCGGCGAATCGCTCTGGAACTGAAATCGGAATGCTCACTGACATTTTCACCTCTCCGAAAGTCTGAAAACTGATGGAAAAATGACTAAGTCCAAAAAAAATTTTTTTCAACTTTTTTCAATTTTACCCCCATGGGATATATATTCTGCCCACACACATTTGGAACTCTCCTGGGGTACCCTCACACATATTATTCCCTCATTTAATGGATATTTTCACCAAAAAGTGAAGTTTTCAAAAAGTCAGAAAATTGGCTGAAAACGACTTAATATCAAGGACTCATCGGGCGAATCACTCTGGAACTGAAATCGGAATGCTCACTGACATTTTCCCCTCTCCGAAAGTCTGAAAAATGATGGAAAAATGAGTAAGTCCAAAAAAAATTTTTTTAAGCTTTTTTTCAATTTTACCCCTGTGGGATATACATTCTACCCACACACATTTGGAACTCTCCTGGGGTACCCTCACACATATTATTC
Organism: Phyllobates terribilis; assembly: GCF_046119375.1. Classification (NCBI taxonomy): domain Eukaryota; kingdom Metazoa; phylum Chordata; class Amphibia; order Anura; family Dendrobatidae; genus Phyllobates; species Phyllobates terribilis. The sequence continues at coordinate 3,278,725 of NW_027362966.1, read as the reverse complement.
ACTCATTTAATGGATATTTTCACCAAAAAGTGAAGTTTTCAAAAAGTCCGAAAATTGGCTGAAAACGACTTAATATCAAGGACTCATCCGGCGAATCGCTCTGGAACTGAAATCGGAATGCTCACTGACATTTTCCCCTCTCCGAAAGTCTGAAAAATGATGGAAAAATGACTAAGTACAAAAAAAAATTTTTTTAACTTTTTTCAATTTTACCCCCGTGGGATATATATTCTACCCACACACATTTGGAACTCTCCTGGGGTACCCTCACACATATTATTCCCTCATTTAATGGATATTTTCACCAAAAAGTGAAGTTTTCAAAAAGTCCAAAAATTGGCTGAAAACGACTTAATATCAAGGACTCATCCGGCGAATCGCTCTGGAACTGAAATCGGAATGCTCACTGACATTTTCCCCTCTCCGAAAGTCTGAAAAATGATGGAAAAATGACTAAGTACAAAAAAAATTTTTTTTAACTTTTTTCAATTTTACCCCCGTGGGATATATATTCTACCCACACACATTTGGAACTCTCCTGGGGTACCCTCACACATATTATTCCCTCATTTAATGGATATTTTCAGCAAAAAGTGAAGTTTTCAAAAAGTCCGAAAATTGGCTGAAAACGACTTAATATCAAGGACTCATCCGGCGAATCACCCTGGAACTGAAATCGGAATGCTCACTGACATTTTCCCCTCTCCGAAAGTCTGAAAAATGATGGAAAAATGACTAAGTCCAAAAAAAATTTTTTTAAACTTTTTTCAATTTTACCCCCATGGGATATATATTCTACCCACACACATTTGGAACTCTCCTGGGGTACCCTCACACATATTATTCCCTCATTTAATGGATATTTTCACCAAAAAGTGAAGTTTTCAAAAAGTCCGAAAATTGGCTGAATACGACTTAATATCAAGGACTCATCGGGCGAATCACTCTGGAACTGAAATCGGAATGCTCACTGACATTTTCCCCTCTCCGAAAGTCTGAAAAATGATGGAAAAATGACTAAGTCCAAAAAAAATTTTTTTAAACTTTTTTTCAATTTTACCCCTGTGGGATATACATTCTACCCACACACATTTGGAACTCTCCTGGGGTACCCTCACACATATTATTCCCTCATTTAATGGATATTTTCACCAAAAAGTGAAGTTTTCAAAAAGTCCGAAAATTGGCTGAAAACGACTTAATATCAAGGACTCATCCGGCGAATCACTCTGGAACTGAAATCGGAATGCTCACTGACATTTTCCCCTCTCTGAAAGTCTGAAAAATGATGGAAAAATGACTAAGTCCAAAAAAATTTTTTTTAAACTTTTTTCAATTTTACCCCCATGGGATATATATTCTACCCACACACATTTGGAACTCTCCTGGGGTACCCTCACACATATTATTCACTCATTTAATGGATATTTTCACCAAAAAGTGAAGTTTTCAAAAAGTCCGAAAATTGGCTGAAAACGACTTAATATCAAGGACTCATCCGGCGAATCGCTCTGGAACTGAAATCGGAATGCTCACTGACATTTTCCCCTCTCCGAAAGTCTGAAAAATGATGGAAAAATGACTAAGTACAAAAAAAATTTTTTTAAACTTTTTTCAATTTTACCCCCGTGGGATATATATTCTACCCACACACATTTGGAACTCTCCTGGGGTACCCTCACACATATTATTCCCTCATTTAATGGATATTTTCACCAAAAAGTGAAGTTTTCAAAAAGTCCGAAAATTGGCTGAAAACGACTTAATATCAAGGACTCATCCGACGAATCACTCTGGAACTGAAATCGGAATGCTCACTGACATTTTCCCCTCTCTGAAAGTCTGAAAAATGATGGAAAAATGACTAAGTCCAAAAAAAATTTTTTTAAACTTTTTTCAATTTTACCCCCATGGGATATATATTCTACCCACACACATTTGGAACTCTCCTGGGGTACCCTCACACATATTATTCCCTCATTTAATGGATATTTCACCAAAAAGTGAAGTTTTCAAAAAGTCCGAAAATTGGCTGAATACGACTTAATATCAAGGACTCATCGGGCGAATCACTCTGGAACTGAAATCGGAATGCTCACTGACATTTTCCCCTCTCCGAAAGTCTGAAAAATGATGGAAAAATGACTAAGTCCAAAAAAAATTTTTTTAAGCTTTTTTTCAATTTTACCCCTGTGGGATATACATTCTACCCACACACATTTGGAACTCTCCTGGGGTACCCTCACACATATTATTCACTCATTTAATGGATATTTTCACCAAAAAGTGAAGTTTTCAAAAAGTCCGAAAATTGGCTGAAAACGACTTAATATCAAGGACACATCCGGCGAATCGCTCTGGAACTGAAATCGGAATGCTCACTGACATTTTCCCCTCTCTGAAAGTCTGAAAAATGATGGAAAAATGACTAAGTCCAAAAAAAATTTTTTTAAACTTTTTTCAATTTTACCCCCATGGGATATATATTCTACCCACACACATTTGGAACTCTCCTGGGGTACCCTCACACATATTATTCCCTCATTTAATGGATATTTCACCAAAAAGTGAAGTTTTCAAAAAGTCCGAAAATTGGCTGAATACGACTTAATATCAAGGACTCATCGGGCGAATCACTCTGGAACTGAAATCGGAATGCTCACTGACATTTTCCCCTCTCCGAAAGTCTGAAAAATGATGGAAAAATGACTAAGTCCAAAAAAAATTTTTTTAAGCTTTTTTTCAATTTTACCCCTGTGGGATATACATTCTACCCACACACATTTGGAACTCTCCTGGGGTACCCTCACACATATTATTCACTCATTTAATGGATATTTTCACCAAAAAGTGAAGTTTTCAAAAAGTCCGAAAATTGGCTGAAAACGACTTAATATCAAGGACACATCCGGCGAATCGCTCTGGAACTGAAATCGGAATGCTCACTGACATTTTCCCCTCTCCGAAAGTCTGAAAAATGATGGAAAAATGACTAAGTACAAAAAATTTTTTTTTTAACTTTTTTCAATTTTACCCCCGTGGGATATATATTCTACCCACACACATTTGGAACTCTCCTGGGGTACCCTCACACATATTATTCCCTCATTTAATGGATATTTTCACCAAAAAGTGAAGTTTTCAAAAAGTCCGAAAATTGGCTGAAAACGACTTAATATCAAGGACTCATCCGACGAATCACTCTGGAACTGAAATCGGAATGCTCACTGACATTTTCCCCTCTCCGAAAGTCTGAAAAATGATGGAAAAATGACTAAGTCCAAAAAAAATTTTTTTCAACTTTTTTCAATTTTACCCCCGTGGGATATATTTTCTACCCACACACATTTGGAACTCTCCTGGGGTACCCTCACACATATTATTCCCTCATTTAATGGATATTTTCACCAAAAAGTGAAGTTTTCAAAAAGTCCGAAAATTGGCTGAAAACGACTTAATATCAAGGACTCATCCGGCGAATCACTCTGGAACTGAAATCGGAATGCTCACTGACATTTTCCCCTCTCCAAAAGTCTGAAAAATGATGGAAAAATGACTAAGTCCAAAAAAAATTCTTTTAAACTTTTTTCAATTTTACCCCCATGGGATATATATTCTACCCACACACATTTGGAACTCTCCTGGGGTACCCTCACACATATTACTCCCTCATTTAATGGATATTTTCACCAAAAAGTGAAGTTTTCAAAAAGTCCGAAAATTGGCTGAATACGACTTAATATCAAGGACTCATCGGGCGAATCACTCTGGAACTGAAATCGGAATGCTCACTGACATTTTCCCCTCTCCAAAAGTCTGAAAAATGATGGAAAAATGACTAAGTCCAAAAAAAATTTTTTTAAACTTTTTTTCAATTTTACCACTGTGGGATATACATTCTACCCACACACATTTGGAACTCTCCTGGGGTACCCTCACACATATTATTCCCTCATTTAATGGATATTTTCACCAAAAAGTGAAGTTTTCAAAAAGTCAGAAAATTGGCTGAAAACGACTTAATATCAAGGACTCATCCGGCGAATCGCTCTGGAACTGAAATCGGAATGCTCACTGACATTTTCCCCTCTCTGAAAGTCTGAAAAATGATGGAAAAATGACTAAGTACAAAAAAAAATTTTTTAAACTTTTTTCAATTTTACCCCCGTGGGATATATATTCTACCCACACACATTTGGAACTCTCCTGGGGTACCCTCACACATATTATTCCCTCATTTAATGGATATTTTCACCAAAAAGTGAAGTTTTCAAAAAGTCCGAAAATTGGCTGAAAACGACTTAATATCAAGGACTCATCCGGCGAATCGCTCTGGAACTGAAATCGGAATGCTCACTGACATTTTCCCCTCTCCGAAAGTCTGAAAAGTGATGGAAAAATGACTAAGTCCAAAAAAAATTTTTTTCAACTTTTTTCAATTTTACCCCCATGGGATATATATTCTGCCCACACACATTTGGAACTCTCCTGGGGTACCCTCACACATATTATTCCCTCATTTAATGGATATTTTCACCAAAAAGTGAAGTTTTCAAAAAGTCCGAAAATTGGCTGAAAACGACTTAATATCAAGGACTCATCCGACGAATCACTCTGGAACTGAAATCGGAATGCTCACTGACATTTTCCCCTCTCTGAAAGTCTGAAAAATGATGGAAAAATGACTAAGTCCAAAAAAAATTTTTTTAAACTTTTTTCAATTTTACCCCCATGGGATATATATTCTACCCACACACATTTGGAACTCTCCTGGGGTACCCTCACACATATTATTCCCTCATTTAATGGATATTTCACCAAAAAGTGAAGTTTTCAAAAAGTCCGAAAATTGGCTGAATACGACTTAATATCAAGGACTCATCGGGCGAATCACTCTGGAACTGAAATCGGAATGCTCACTGACATTTTCCCCTCTCCGAAAGTCTGAAAAATGATGGAAAAATGACTAAGTCCAAAAAAAATTTTTTTAAGCTTTTTTTCAATTTTACCCCTGTGGGATATACATTCTACCCACACACATTTGGAACTCTCCTGGGGTACCCTCACACATATTATTCACTCATTTAATGGATATTTTCACCAAAAAGTGAAGTTTTCAAAAAGTCCGAAAATTGGCTGAAAACGACTTAATATCAAGGACACATCCGGCGAATCGCTCTGGAACTGAAATCGGAATGCTCACTGACATTTTCCCCTCTCTGAAAGTCTGAAAAATGATGGAAAAATGACTAAGTCCAAAAAAAATTTTTTTAAACTTTTTTCAATTTTACCCCCATGGGATATATATTCTACCCACACACATTTGGAACTCTCCTGGGGTACCCTCACACATATTATTCCCTCATTTAATGGATATTTCACCAAAAAGTGAAGTTTTCAAAAAGTCCGAAAATTGGCTGAATACGACTTAATATCAAGGACTCATCGGGCGAATCACTCTGGAACTGAAATCGGAATGCTCACTGACATTTTCCCCTCTCCGAAAGTCTGAAAAATGATGGAAAAATGACTAAGTCCAAAAAAAATTTTTTTAAGCTTTTTTTCAATTTTACCCCTGTGGGATATACATTCTACCCACACACATTTGGAACTCTCCTGGGGTACCCTCACACATATTATTCACTCATTTAATGGATATTTTCACCAAAAAGTGAAGTTTTCAAAAAGTCCGAAAATTGGCTGAAAACGACTTAATATCAAGGACACATCCGGCGAATCGCTCTGGAACTGAAATCGGAATGCTCACTGACATTTTCCCCTCTCCGAAAGTCTGAAAAATGATGGAAAAATGACTAAGTACAAAAAATTTTTTTTTTAACTTTTTTCAATTTTACCCCCGTGGGATATATATTCTACCCACACACATTTGGAACTCTCCTGGGGTACCCTCACACATATTATTCCCTCATTTAATGGATATTTTCACCAAAAAGTGAAGTTTTCAAAAAGTCCGAAAATTGGCTGAAAACGACTTAATATCAAGGACTCATCCGACGAATCACTCTGGAACTGAAATCGGAATGCTCACTGACATTTTCCCCTCTCCGAAAGTCTGAAAAATGATGGAAAAATGACTAAGTCCAAAAAAAATTTTTTTCAACTTTTTTCAATTTTACCCCCGTGGGATATATTTTCTACCCACACACATTTGGAACTCTCCTGGGGTACCCTCACACATATTATTCCCTCATTTAATGGATATTTTCACCAAAAAGTGAAGTTTTCAAAAAGTCCGAAAATTGGCTGAAAACGACTTAATATCAAGGACTCATCCGGCGAATCACTCTGGAACTGAAATCGGAATGCTCACTGACATTTTCCCCTCTCCAAAAGTCTGAAAAATGATGGAAAAATGACTAAGTCCAAAAAAAATTCTTTTAAACTTTTTTCAATTTTACCCCCATGGGATATATATTCTACCCACACACATTTGGAACTCTCCTGGGGTACCCTCACACATATTACTCCCTCATTTAATGGATATTTTCACCAAAAAGTGAAGTTTTCAAAAAGTCCGAAAATTGGCTGAATACGACTTAATATCAAGGACTCATCGGGCGAATCACTCTGGAACTGAAATCGGAATGCTCACTGACATTTTCCCCTCTCCAAAAGTCTGAAAAATGATGGAAAAATGACTAAGTCCAAAAAAAATTTTTTTAAACTTTTTTTCAATTTTACCACTGTGGGATATACATTCTACCCACACACATTTGGAACTCTCCTGGGGTACCCTCACACATATTATTCCCTCATTTAATGGATATTTTCACCAAAAAGTGAAGTTTTCAAAAAGTCAGAAAATTGGCTGAAAACGACTTAATATCAAGGACTCATCCGGCGAATCGCTCTGGAACTGAAATCGGAATGCTCACTGACATTTTCCCCTCTCTGAAAGTCTGAAAAATGATGGAAAAATGACTAAGTACAAAAAAAAATTTTTTAAACTTTTTTCAATTTTACCCCCGTGGGATATATATTCTACCCACACACATTTGGAACTCTCCTGGGGTACCCTCACACATATTATTCCCTCATTTAATGGATATTTTCACCAAAAAGTGAAGTTTTCAAAAAGTCCGAAAATTGGCTGAAAACGACTTAATATCAAGGACTCATCCGGCGAATCGCTCTGGAACTGAAATCGGAATGCTCACTGACATTTTCCCCTCTCCGAAAGTCTGAAAAGTGATGGAAAAATGACTAAGTCCAAAAAAAATTTTTTTCAACTTTTTTCAATTTTACCCCCATGGGATATATATTCTGCCCACACACATTTGGAACTCTCCTGGGGTACCCTCACACATATTATTCCCTCATTTAATGGATATTTTCACCAAAAAGTGAAGTTTTCAAAAAGTCAGAAAATTGGCTGAAAACGACTTAATATCAAGGACTCATCGGGCGAATCACTCTGGAACAGAAATCAGAATGCTCACTGACATTTTCCCCTCTCCGAAAGTCTGAAAAATGATGGAAAAATGACTAAGTCCAAAAAAAATTTTTTTAAACTTTTTTCAATTTTACCCCCATGGGATATATATTCTACCCACACACATTTGGAACTCTCCTGGGGTACCCTCACACATATTATTCCCTCATTTAATGGATATTTTCACCAAAAAGTGAAGTTTTCAAAAAGTCCGAAAATTGGCTGAAAACGACTTAATATCAAGGACTCATCGGGCGAATCACTCTGGAACAGAAAAAAGAATGCTCACTGACATTTTCCCCTCTCCGAAAGTCTGAAAAATGATGGAAAAATGACTAAGTCCAAAAAAAATTTTTTTAAACTTTTTTCAATTTTACCCCCATGGGATATATATTCTACCCACACACATTTGGAACTCTCCTGGGGTACCCTCACACATATTATTCCCTCATTTAATGGATATTTTCACCAAAAAGTGAAGTTTTCAAAAAGTCAGAAAATTGGCTGAAAACGACTTAATATCAAGGACTCATCCGGCGAATCGCTCTGGAACTGAAATCGGAATGCTCACTGACATTTTCCCCTCTCCGAAAGTCTGAAAAGTGATGGAAAAATGACTAAGTCCAAAAAAAATTTTTTTCAACTTTTTTCAATTTTACCCCCATGGTATATATATTCTGCCCACACACATTTGGAACTCTCCTGGGGTACCCTCACACATATTATTCCCTCATTTAATGGATATTTTCACCAAAAAGTGAAGTTTTCAAAAAGTCAGAAAATTGGCTGAAAACGACTTAATATCAAGGACTCATCGGGCGAATCACTCTGGAACAGAAATCAGAATGCTCACTGACATTTTCCCCTCTCCGAAAGTCTGAAAAATGATGGAAAAATGACTAAGTCCAAAAAAAATTTTTTTAAACTTTTTTTCAATTTTACCCCTGTGGGATATACATTCTACCCACACACATTTGGAACTCTCCTGGGGAAACCTCACACATATTATTCCCTCATTTAATGGATATTTTCACCAAAAAGTGAAGTTTTCAAAAAGTCCGAAAATTGGCTGAAAACGACTTAATATCAAGGACTCATCCGGCAAATCGCTCTGGAACTGAAATCGGAATGCTCACTGACATTTTCCCCTCTCCGAAAGTCTGAAAAATGATGGAAAAATGACTAAGTACAAAAAAAATTTTTTTTAACTTTTTTCAATTTTACCCCCGTGGGATATATATTCTACCCACACACATTTGGAACTCTCCTGGGGTACCCTCACACATATTATTCCCTCATTTAATGGATATTTTCACCAAAAAGTGAAGTTTTCAAAAAGTCCGAAAATTGGCTGAAAACGACTTAATATCAAGGACTCATCCGGCGAATCACTCTGGAACTGAAATCGGAATGCTCACTGACATTTTCCCCTCTCCGAAAGTCTGAAAAATGATGGAAAAATGACTAAGTCCAAAAAAAATTTTTTTCAACTTTTTTTCAATTTTATCCCTGTGGGATATACATTCTACCCACACACATTTGGAACTCTCCTGGGGTACCCTCACACATATTATTCCCTCATTTAATGGATATTTTCACCAAAAAGTGAAGTTTTCAAAAAGTCCGAAAATTGGCTGAAAACGACTTAACATCAAGGACTCATCCGGCGAATCGCTCTGGAACTGAAATCGGAATGCTCACTGACATTTTCCTCTCTCTGAAAGTCTGAAAAATGATGGAAAAATGACTAAGTACAAAAAAAAAATTTTTTAACTTTTTTCAATTTTACCCCCGTGGGATATATATTCTACCCACACACATTTGGAACTCTCCTGGGGTATCCTCACACATATTATTCCCTCATTTAATGGATATTTTCACCAAAAAGTGAAGTTTTCAAAAAGTCAGAAAATTGGCTGAAAACGAATTAATATCAAGGACTCATCCGGCGAATCGCTCTGGAACTGAAATCGGAATGCTCACTGACATTTTCCCCTCTCCGAAAGTCTGAAAAATGATGGAAAAATGACTAAGTCCAAAAAAAATTTTTTTCAACTTTTTTTCAATTTTACCCCTGTGGGATATACATTCTACCCACACACATTTGGAACTCTCCTGGGGTACCCTCACACATATTATTCCCTCATTTAATGGATATTTTCACCAAAAAGTGAAGTTTTCAAAAAGTCCGAAAATTGGCTGAAAACGACTTAATATCAAGGACTCATCCGGCGAATCGCTCTGGAACTGAAATCGGAATGCTCACTGACATTTTCCCCTCTCCGAAAGTCTGAAAAATGATGGAAAAATGACTAAGTCCAAAAAAAATTTTTTTAAACTTTTTTCAATTTTACCCCCATGGGATATATATTCTACCCACACACATTTGGAACTCTCCTGGGGTACCCTCACACATATTATTCCCTCATTTAATGGATATTTTCACCAAAAAGTGAAGTTTTCAAAAAGTCAGAAAATTGGCTGAAAACGACTTAATATCAAGGACTCATCGGGCGAATCACTCTGGAACAGAAATCAGAATGCTCACTGACATTTTCCCCTCTCCGAAAGTCTGAAAAGTGATGGAAAAATGACTAAGTCCAAAAAAATTTTTTTTTAACTTTTTTCAATTTTACCCCCATGGGATATATATTCTGCCCACACACATTTGGAACTCTCCTGGGGTACCCTCACACATATTATTCCCTCATTTAATGGATATTTTCACCAAAAAGTGAAGTTTTCAAAAAGTCAGAAAATTGGCTGAAAACGACTTAATATCAAGGACTCATCGGGCGAATCACTCTGGAACAGAAATCAGAATGCTCACTGACATTTTCCCCTCTCCGAAAGTCTGAAAAATGATGGAAAAATGACTAAGTCCAAAAAAAATTTTTTTAAACTTTTTTCAATTTTACCCCCATGGGATATATATTCTACCCACACACATTTGGAACTCTCCTGGGGTACCCTCACACATATTATTCCCTCATTTAATGGATATTTTCACCAAAAAGTGAAGTTTTCAAAAAGTCAGAAAATTGGCTGAAAACGACTTAATATCAAGGACTCATCCGGCGAATCGCTCTGGAACTGAAATCGGAATGCTCACTGACATTTTCCCCTCTCCGAAAGTCTGAAAAATGATGGAAAAATGACTAAGTCCCAAAAAAATTTTTTTCAACTTTTTTCAATTTTACCCCCATGGGATATATATTCTGCCCACACACATTTGGAACTCTCCTGGGGTACCCTCACACATATTATTCCCTCATTTAATGGATATTTTCACCAAAAAGTGAAGTTTTCAAAAAGTCAGAAAATTGGCTGAAAACGACTTAATATCAAGGACTCATCCGGCGAATCACTCTGGAACTGAAATCGGAATGCTCACTGACATTTTCCCCTCTCCGAAAGTCTGAAAAATGATGGAAAAATGACTAAGTCCAAAAAAAATTTTTTTAAACTTTTTTAAATTTTACCCCCATGGGATATATATTCTACCCACACACATTTGGAACTCTCCTGGGGTACCCTCACACATATTATTCCCTCATTTAATGGATATTTTCACCAAAAAGTGAAGTTTTCAAAAAGTCCGAAAATTGGCTGAAAACGACTTAATATCAAGGACTCATCCGGCGAATCGCTCTGGAACTGAAATCGGAATGCTCACTGACATTTTCCCCTCTCCGAAAGTCTGAAAAATGATGGAAAAATGACTAAGTACAAAAAAAATTTTTTTTAACTTTTTTCAATTTTACCCCCGTGGGATATATATTCTACCCACACACATTTGGAACTCTCCTGGGGTACCCTCACACATATTATTCCCTCATGTAATGGATATTTTCACCAAAAAGTGAAGTTTTCAAAAAGTCCGAAAATTGGCTGAAAACGACTTAATATCAAGGACTCATCCGGCGAATCGCTCTGGAACTGAAATCGGAATGCTCACTGACATTTTCCCCTCTCTGAAAGTCTGAAAAATGATGGAAAAATGACTAAGTACAAAAAAAAATTTTTTTAACTTTTTTCAATTTTACCCCCGTGGGATATATATTCTACCCACACACATTTGGAACTCTCCTGGGGTACCCTCACACATATTATTCCCTCATTTAATGGATATTTTCACCAAAAAGTGAAGTTTTCAAAAAGTCAGAAAATTGGCTGAAAACGACTTAATATCAAGGACTCATCCGGCGAATAACTCTGGAACTGAAATCGGAATGCTCACTGACATTTTCCCCTCTCCGAAAGTCTGAAAAATGATGGAAAAATGACTAAGTCCAAAAAAAATTTTTCTAAACTTTTTTCAATTTTACCCCCATGGGATATATATTCTACCCACACACATTTGGAACTCTCCTGGGGTACCCTCACACATATTATTCCCTCATTTAATGGATATTTTCACCAAAAAGTGAAGTTTTCAAAAAGTCAGAAAATTGGCTGAAAACGAATTAATATCAAGGACTCATCCGGCGAATCACTCTGGAACTGAAATCGGAATGCTCACTGACATTTTCCCCTCTCCGAAAGTCTGAAAAATGATGGAAAAATGACTAAGTCCAAAAAAAATTTTTTTAAACTTTTTTCAATTTTACCCCCATGGGATATATATTCTACCCACACACATTTGGAACTCTCCTGGGGTACCCTCACACATATTATTCCCTCATTTAATGGATATTTTCACCAAAAAGTGAAGTTTTCAAAAAGTCAGAAAATTGGCTGAAAACGACTTAATATCAAGGACTCATCGGGCGAATCACTCTGGAACAGAAATCAGAATGCTCACTGACATTTTCCCCTCTCCGAAAGTCTGAAAAGTGATGGAAAAATGACTAAGTCCAAAAAAATTTTTTTTTAACTTTTTTCAATTTTACCCCCATGGGATATATATTCTGCCCACACACATTTGGAACTCTCCTGGGGTACCCTCACACATATTATTCCCTCATTTAATGGATATTTTCACCAAAAAGTGAAGTTTTCAAAAAGTCAGAAAATTGGCTGAAAACGACTTAATATCAAGGACTCATCGGGCGAATCACTCTGGAACAGAAATCAGAATGCTCACTGACATTTTCCCCTCTCCGAAAGTCTGAAAAATCATGGAAAAATGACTAAGTCCAAAAAAAATTTTTTTAAACTTTTTTCAATTTTACCCCCATGGGATATATATTCTACCCACACACATTTGGAACTCTCCTGGGGTACCCTCACACATATTATTCCCTCATTTAATGGATATTTTCACCAAAAAGTGAAGTTTTCAAAAAGTCAGAAAATTGGCTGAAAACGACTTAATATCAAGGACTCATCCGGCGAATCGCTCTGGAACTGAAATCGGAATGCTCACTGACATTTTCCCCTCTCCGAAAGTCTGAAAAATGATGGAAAAATGACTAAGTCCCAAAAAAATTTTTTTCAACTTTTTTCAATTTTACCCCCATGGGATATATATTCTGCCCACACACATTTGGAACTCTCCTGGGGTACCCTCACACATATTATTCCCTCATTTAATGGATATTTTCACCAAAAAGTGAAGTTTTCAAAAAGTCAGAAAATTGGCTGAAAACGACTTAATATCAAGGACTCATCCGGCGAATCACTCTGGAACTGAAATCGGAATGCTCACTGACATTTTCCCCTCTCCGAAAGTCTGAAAAATGATGGAAAAATGACTAAGTCCAAAAAAAATTTTTTTAAACTTTTTTAAATTTTACCCCCATGGGATATATATTCTACCCACACACATTTGGAACTCTCCTGGGGTACCCTCACACATATTATTCCCTCATTTAATGGATATTTTCACCAAAAAGTGAAGTTTTCAAAAAGTCCGAAAATTGGCTGAAAACGACTTAATATCAAGGACTCATCCGGCGAATCGCTCTGGAACTGAAATCGGAATGCTCACTGACATTTTCCCCTCTCCGAAAGTCTGAAAAATGATGGAAAAATGACTAAGTACAAAAAAAATTTTTTTTAACTTTTTTCAATTTTACCCCCGTGGGATATATATTCTACCCACACACATTTGGAACTCTCCTGGGGTACCCTCACACATATTATTCCCTCATGTAATGGATATTTTCACCAAAAAGTGAAGTTTTCAAAAAGTCCGAAAATTGGCTGAAAACGACTTAATATCAAGGACTCATCCGGCGAATCGCTCTGGAACTGAAATCGGAATGCTCACTGACATTTTCCCCTCTCTGAAAGTCTGAAAAATGATGGAAAAATGACTAAGTACAAAAAAAAATTTTTTTAACTTTTTTCAATTTTACCCCCGTGGGATATATATTCTACCCACACACATTTGGAACTCTCCTGGGGTACCCTCACACATATTATTCCCTCATTTAATGGATATTTTCACCAAAAAGTGAAGTTTTCAAAAAGTCAGAAAATTGGCTGAAAACGACTTAATATCAAGGACTCATCCGGCGAATAACTCTGGAACTGAAATCGGAATGCTCACTGACATTTTCCCCTCTCCGAAAGTCTGAAAAATGATGGAAAAATGACTAAGTCCAAAAAAAATTTTTCTAAACTTTTTTCAATTTTACCCCCATGGGATATATATTCTACCCACACACATTTGGAACTCTCCTGGGGTACCCTCACACATATTATTCCCTCATTTAATGGATATTTTCACCAAAAAGTGAAGTTTTCAAAAAGTCAGAAAATTGGCTGAAAACGAATTAATATCAAGGACTCATCCGGCGAATCACTCTGGAACTGAAATCGGAATGCTCACTGACATTTTCCCCTCTCCGAAAGTCTGAAAAATGATGGAAAAATGACTAAGTCCAAAAAAAATTTTTTTAAACTTTTTTCAATTTTACCCCCATGGGATATATATTCTACCCACACACATTTGGAACTCTCCTGGGGTACCCTCACACATATTATTCCCTCATTTAATGGATATTTTCACCAAAAAGTGAAGTTTTCAAAAAGTCAGAAAATTGGCTGAAAACGACTTAATATCAAGGACTCATCGGGCGAATCACTCTGGAACTGAAATCGGAATGCTCACTGACATTTTCCCCTCTCCGAAAGTCTGAAAAATGATGGAAAACTGACTAAGTCCAAAAATAATTTTTTTAAACTTTTTTTCAATTTTACCCCTGTGGGATATACATTCTACCCACACACATTTGGAACTCTCCTGGGGTACCCTCACACATATTATTCCCTCATTTAATGGATATTTTCACCAAAAAGTGAAGTTTTCAAAAAGTCCGAAAATTGGCTGAAAACGACTTAATATCAAGGACTCATCCGGCGAATCGCTCTGGAACTGAAATCGGAATGCTCACTGACATTTTCCCCTCTCTGAAAGTCTGAAAAATGATGGAAAAATGACTAAGTACAAAAAAAAAATTTTTAAACTTTTTTCAATTTTACCCCCGTGGGATATATATTCTACCCACACACATTTGGAACTCTCCTGGGGTACCCTCACACATATTATTCCCTCATTTAATGGATATTTTCACCAAAAAGTGAAGTTTTCAAAAAGTCCGAAAATTGGCTGAAAACGACTTAATATCAAGGACTCATCCGGCGAATCGCTCTGGAACTGAAATCGGAATGCTCACTGACATTTTCCCCTCTCCGAAAGTCTGAAAAGTGATGGAAAAATGACTAAGACCAAAAAAAAATTTTTTCAACTTTTTTCAATTTTACCCCCATGAGATATATATTCTGCCCACACACATTTGGAACTCTCCTGGGGTACCCTCACACATATTATTCCCTCATTTAATGGATATTTTCACCAAAAAGTGAAGTTTTCAAAAAGTCAGAAAATTGGCTGAAAACGACTTAATATAAAAGGACTCATCGGGCGAATCACTCTGGAACAGAAATCAGAATGCTCACTGACATTTTCCCCTCTCCAAAAGTCTGAAAAATGATGGAAAAATGACTAAGTCCAAAAAAAATTTTTTTAAACTTTTTTCAATTTTACCCCCATGGGATATATATTCTACCCACACACATTTGGAACTCTCCTGGGGTACCCTCACACATATTATTCCCTCATTTAATGGATATTTTCACCAAAAAGTGAAGTTTTCAAAAAGTCCGAAAATTGGCTGAAAACGACTTAATATCAAGGACTCATCCGGCGAATCGCTCTGGAACTGAAATCGGAATGCTCACTGACATTTTCCCCTCTCCGAAAGTCTGAAAAATGATGGAAAAATGACTAAGTCGAAAAAAAAATTTTTTAAACTTTTTTTCAATTTTACCCCTGTGGGATATACATTCTACCCACACACATTTGGAACTCTCCTGGGGTACCCTCACACATATTATTCCCTCATTTAATGGATATTTTCACCAAAAAGTGAAGTTTTCAAAAAGTCCGAAAATTGGCTGAATACGACTTAATATCAAGGACTCATCCGGCGAATCGCTCTGGAACTGAAATCGGAATGCTCACTGACATTTTCCCCTCTCCGAAAGTCTGAAAAATGATGGAAAAATGACTAAGTCCAAAAAATTTTTTTTTAAACTTTTTTCAATTTTACCCCCATGGGATATATATTCTACCCACACACATTTGGAACTCTCCTGGGGTACCCTCACACATATTATTCCCTCATTTAATGGATATTTTCACCAAAAAGTGAAGTTTTCAAAAAGTCCGAAAATTGGCTGAAAATGACTTAATATCAAGGACTCATCCGGCGAATCGCTCTGGATCTGAAATCGGAATGCTCACTGACATTTTACCCTCTCCGAAAGTCTGAAAAATGATGGAAAAATGACTAAGTCCAAAAATAATTTTTTTAAACTTTTTCTCAATTTTACCCCTGTGGGATATACATTCTACCCACACACATTTGGAACTCTCCTGGGGTACCCTCACACATATTATTCCCTCATTTAATGGATATTTTCACCAAAAAGTGAAGTTTTCAAAAAGTCCGAAAATTGGCTGAAAACGACTTAATATCAAGGACTCATCCGGCGAATCGCTCTGGAACTGAAATCGGAATGCTCACTGACATTTTCCCCTCTCCGAAAGTCTGAAAAGTGATGGAAAAATGACTAAGTCCAAAAAAAATTTTTTTCAACTTTTTTCAATTTTACCCCATGGGATATATATTCTGCCCACACACATTTGGAACTCTCCTGGGGTACCCTCACACATATTATTCCCTCATTTAATGGATATTTTCACCAAAAAGTGAAGTTTTCAAAAAGTCCGAAAATTGGCTGAAAACAACTTAATATCAAGGACTCATCCGGCGAATCGCTCTGGAACTGAAATCGGAATGCTCACTGACATTTTCCCCTCTCCGAAAGTCTGAAAAATGATGGAAAAATGACTAAGTCCAAAAAAAATTTTTTTAAACTTTTTTTCAATTTTACCCCTGTGGGATATACATTCTACCCACACACATTTGGAACTCTCCTGGGGTACCCTCACACATATTATTCCCTCATTTAATGGATATTTTCACCAAAAAGTGAAGTTTTCAAAAAGTCCGAAAATTGGCTGAATACGACTTAATATCAAGGACTCATCTGGCGAATCGCTCTGGAACTGAAATCGGAATGCTCACTGATATTTTCCCGTCTCCGAAAGTCTGAAAAATGATGGAAAAATGACTAAGTACAAAAAAAAATTTTTTAAACTTTTTTCAATTTTACCCCCGTGGGATATATATTCTACCCACACACATTTGGAACTCTCCTGGGGTACCCTCACACATATTATTCCCTCATTTAATGGATATTTTCACCAAAAAGTGAAGTTTTCAAAAAGTCCGAAAATTGGCTGAAAACGACTTAATATCAAGGACTCATCCGGCGAATCGCTCTGGAACTGAAATCGGAATGCTCACTGACATTTTCCCCTCCCCGAAAGTCTGAAAAATGATGGAAAAATGACTAAGTCCAAAAAAAATTTTTTTAAACTTTTTTCAATTTTACCCCCATGGGATATATATTCTACCCACACACATTTGGAACTCTCCTGGGGTACCCTCACACATATTATTCCCTCATTTAATGGATATTTTCACCAAAAAGTGAAGTTTTCAAAAAGTCCGAAAATTGGCTGAATACGACTTAATATCAAGGACTCATCCGGCGAATCACTCTGGAACTGAAATCGGAATGCTCACTGACATTTTCCCCTCTCTGAAAGTCTGAAAAATGATGGAAAAATGACTAAGTACAAAAAAAAATTTTTTTAACTTTTTTCAATTTTACCCCCGTGGGATATATATTCTACCCACACACATTTGGAACTCTCCTGGGGTACCCTCACACATATTATTCCCTCATTTAATGGATATTTTCACCAAAAAGTGAAGTTTTCAAAAAGTCAGAAAATTGGCTGAAAACGACTTAATATCAAGGACTCATCCGGCGAATCGCTCTGGAACTGAAATCGGAATGCTCACTGACATTTTCCCCTCTCCGAAAGTCTGAAAAATGATGGAAAAATGACTAAGTCCAAAAAAAATTTTTTTAAACTTTTTTTCAATTTTACCCCTGTGGGATATACATTCTACCCACACACATTTGGAACTCTCCTGGGGTACCCTCACACATATTATTCCCTCATTTAATGGATATTTTCACCAAAAAGTGAAGTTTTCAAAAAGTCCGAAAATTGGCTGAATACGACTTAATATCAAGGACTCATCCGGCGAATCGCTCTGGAACTGAAATCGGAATGCTCACTGACATTTTCCCCTCTCCGAAAGTCTGAAAAATGATGGAAAAATGACTAAGTCCAAAAAAATTTTTTTTAAACTTTTTTCAATTTTACCCCCATGGGATATATATTCTACCCACACACATTTGGAACTCTCCTGGGGTACCCTCACACATATTATTCCCTCATTTAATGGATATTTTCACCAAAAAGTGAAGTTTTCAAAAAGTCCGAAAATTGGCTGAAAACGACTTAATATCAAGGACTCATCCGGCGAATCGCTCTGGAACTGAAATCGGAATGCTCACTGACATTTTCCCCTCTCCGAAAGTCTGAAAAATGATGGAAAAATGACTAAGTCCAAAAATAATTTTTTTAAACTTTTTTTCAATTTTACCCCTGTGGGATATACATTCTACCCACACACATTTGGAACTCTCCTGGGGTACCCTCACACATATTATTCCCTCATTTAATGGATATTTTCACCAAAAAGTGAAGTTTTCAAAAAGTCCGAAAATTGGCTGAAAACGACTTAATATCAAGGACTCATCCGGCGAATCGCTCTGGAACTGAAATCGGAATGCTCACTGACATTTTCCCCTCTCCGAAAGTCTGAAAAGTGATGGAAAAATGACTAAGTCCAAAAAAAATTTTTTTCAACTTTTTTCAATTTTACCCCCATGGGATATATATTCTGCCCACACACATTTGGAACTCTCCTGGGGTACCCTCACACATTTTATTCCCTCATTTAATGGATATTTTCACCAAAAAGTGAAGTTTTCAAAAAGTCCGAAAATTGGCTGAAAACAACTTAATATCAAGGACTCATCCGGCGAATCGCTCTGGAACTGAAATCGGAATGCTCACTGACATTTTCCCCTCTCCGAAAGTCTGAAAAATGATGGAAAAATGACTAAGTCCAAAAAAAATTTTTTTAAACTTTTTTTCAATTTTACCCCTGTGGGATATACATTCTACCCACACACATTTGGAACTCTCCTGGGGTACCCTCACACATATTATTCCCTCATTTAATGGATATTTTCACCAAAAAGTGAAGTTTTCAAAAAGTCCGAAAATTGGCTGAATACGACTTAATATCAAGGACTCATCTGGCGAATCGCTCTGGAACTGAAATCGGAATGCTCACTGACATTTTCCCCTCTCTGAAAGTCTGAAAAATGCTGGAAAAATGACTAAGTACAAAAAAAATTTTTTTTAACTTTTTTCAATTTTACCCCCGTGGGATATATATTCTACCCACACACATTTGGAACTCTCCTGGGGTACCCTCACACATATTATTCCCTCATTTAATGGATATTTTCACCAAAAAGTGAAGTTTTCAAAAAGTCAGAAAATTGGCTGAAAACGACTTAATATCAAGGACTCATCCGGCGAATCACTCTGGAACTGAAATCGGAATGCTCACTGACATTTTCCCCTCTCCGAAAGTCTGAAAAATGATGGAAAAATGACTAAGTCCAAAAAAAATTTTTTTAAACTTTTTTCAATTTTACCCCCATGGGATATATATTCTACCCACACACATTTGGAACTCTCCTGGGGTACCCTCACACATATTATTCCCTCATTTAATGGATATTTTCACCAAAAAGTGAAGTTTTTAAAAAGTCAGAAAATTGGCTGAAAACGACTTAATATCAAGGACTCATCCGGCGAATCACTCTGGAACTGAAATCGGAATGCTCACTGACATTTTCCCCTCTCCGAAAGTCTGAAAAATGATGGAAAAATGACTAAGTCCAAAAAAAATTTTTTTAAACTTTTTTCAATTTTACCCCCATGGGATATATATTCTACCCACACACATTTGGAACTCTCCTGGGGTACCCTCACACATATTATTCCCTCATTTAATGGATATTTTCACCAAAAAGTGAAGTTTTCAAAAAGTCAGAAAATTGGCTGAAAACGACTTAATATCAAGGACTCATCGGGCGAATCACTCTGGAACTGAAATCGGAATGCTCACTGACATTTTCCCCTCTCCGAAAGTCTGAAAAATGATGGAAAACTGACTAAGTCCAAAAATAATTTTTTTAAACTTTTTTTCAATTTTACCCCTGTGGGATATACATTCTACCCACACACATTTGGAACTCTCCTGGGGTACCCTCACACATATTATTCCCTCATTTAATGGATATTTTCACCAAAAAGTGAAGTTTTCAAAAAGTCCGAAAATTGGCTGAAAACGACTTAATATCAAGGACTCATCCGGCGAATCGCTCTGGAACTGAAATCGGAATGCTCACTGACATTTTCCCCTCTCTGAAAGTCTGAAAAATGATGGAAAAATGACTAAGTACAAAAAAAAATTTTTTAAACTTTTTTCAATTTTACCCCCGTGGGATATATATTCTACCCACACACATTTGGAACTCTCCTGGGGTACCCTCACACATATTATTCCCTCATTTAATGGATATTTTCACCAAAAAGTGAAGTTTTCAAAAAGTCCGAAAATTGGCTGAAAACGACTTAATATCAAGGACTCATCCGGCGAATCGCTCTGGAACTGAAATCGGAATGCTCACTGACATTTTCCCCTCTCCGAAAGTCTGAAAAATGATGGAAAAATGACTAAGTCCAAAAATAATTTTTTTAAACTTTTTTTCAATTTTACCCCTGTGGGATATACATTCTACCCACACACATTTGGAACTCTCCTGGGGTACCCTCACACATATTATTCCCTCATTTAATGGATATTTTCACCAAAAAGTGAAGTTTTCAAAAAGTCCGAAAATTGGCTGAAAACGACTTAATATCAAGGACTCATCCGGCGAATCGCTCTGGAACTGAAATCGGAATGCTCACTGACATTTTCCCCTCTCCGAAATTCTGAAAAGTGATGGAAAAATGACTAAGTCCAAAAAAAATTTTTTTCAACTTTTTTCAATTTTACCCCCATGGGATATATATTCTGCCCACACACATTTGGAACTCTCCTGGGGTACCCTCACACATATTATTCCCTCATTTAATGGATATTTTCACCAAAAAGTGAAGTTTTCAAAAAGTCAGAAAATTGGCTGAAAACGACTTAATATAAAAGGACTCATCGGGCGAATCACTCTGGAACAGAAATCAGAATGCTCACTGACATTTTCCCCTCTCCAAAAGTCTGAAAAATGATGGAAAAATGACTAAGTCCAAAAAAAATTTTTTTAAACTTTTTTTCAATTTTACCCCTGTGGGATATACATTCTACCCACACACATTTGGAACTCTCCTGGGGTACCCTCACACATATTATTCCCTCATTTAATGGATATTTTCACCAAAAAGTGAAGTTTTCAAAAAGTCCGAAAATTGGCTGAATACGACTTAATATCAAGGACTCATCCGGCGAATCGCTCTGGAACTGAAATCGGAATGCTCACTGACATTTTCCCCTCTCCGAAAGTCTGAAAAATGATGGAAAAATGACTAAGTACAAAAAAAATTTTTTTTAACTTTTTTCAATTTTACCCCCGTGGGATATATATTCTACCCACACACATTTGGAACTCTCCTGGGGTACCCTCACACATATTATTCCCTCATTTAATGGATATTTTCACCAAAAAGTGAAGTTTTCAAAAAGTCCGAAAATTGGCTGAAAATGACTTAATATCAAGGACTCATCCGGCGAATCGCTCTGGAACTGAAATCGGAACGCTCACTGACATTTTCCCCTCTCCGAAAGTCTGAAAAATGATGGAAAAATGACTAAGTCCAAAAAAAAATTTTTTTAACTTTTTTCAATTTTACCCCCGTGGGATATATATTCTACCCACACACATTTGGAACTCTCCTGGGGTACCCTCACACATATTATTCCCTCATTTAATGGATATTTTCACCAAAAAGTGAAGTCTTCAAAAAGTCAGAAAATTGGCTGAAAACGACTTAATATCAAGGACTCATCCGGCGAATCACTCTGGAACTGAAATCGGAATGCTCACTGACATTTTCCCCTCTCCGAAAGTCTGAAAAATGATGGAAAAATGACTAAGTCCAAAAAAAATTTTTTTAAACTTTTTTTCAATTTTACCCCTGTGGGATATACATTCTACCCACACACATTTGGAACTCTCCTGGGGTACCCTCACACATATTATTCCCTCATTTAATGGATATTTTCACCAAAAAGTGAAGTTTTCAAAAAGTCCGAAAATTGGCTGAAAACGACTTAATATCAAGGACTCATCCGGCGAATCACTCTGGAACTGAAATCGGAATGCTCACTGACATTTTCCCCTCTCCGAAAGTCTGAAAAATGATGGAAAAATGACTAAGTCCAAAAAAAATTTTTTTAAACTTTTTTCAATTTTACCCCCATGGGATATATATTCTACCCACACACATTTGGAACTCTCCTGGGGTACCCTCACACATATTATTCCCTCATTTAATGGATATTTTCACCAAAAAGTGAAGTTTTCAAAAAGTCAGAAAATTGGCTTAAAACGACTTAATATCAAGGACTCATCGGGTGAATCACTCTGGAACTGAAATCGGAATGCTCACTGACATTTTCCCCTCTCCGAAAGTCTGAAAAATGATGGAAAACTGACTAAGTCCAAAAATAATTTTTTTAAACTTTTTTTCAATTTTACCCCTGTGGGATATACATTCTACCCACACATATTTGGAACTCTCCTGGGGTACCCTCACACATATTATTCCCTCATTTAATGGATATTTTCACCAAAAAGTGAAGTTTTCAAAAAGTCCGAAAATTGGCTGAAAACGACATAATATCAAGGACTCATCCGGCGAATCGCTCTGGAACTGAAATCGGAATGCTCACTGACATTTTCCCCTCTCTGAAAGTCTGAAAAATGATGGAAAAATGACTAAGTACAAAAAAAAATTTTTTAAACTTTTTTCAATTTTACCCCCGTGGGATATATATTCTACCCACACACATTTGGAACTCTCCTGGGGTACCCTCACACATATTATTCCCTCATTTAATGGATATTTTCACCAAAAAGTGAAGTTTTCAAAAAGTCCGAAAATTGGCTGAAAACGACTTAATATCAAGGACTCATCCGGCGAATCGCTCTGGAACTGAAATCGGAATGCTCACTGACATTTTCCCCTCTCCGAAAGTCTGAAAAATGATGGAAAAATGACTAAGTCCAAAAATAATTTTTTTAAACTTTTTTTCAATTTTACCCCTGTGGGATATACATTCTACCCACACACATTTGGAACTCTCCTGGGGTACCCTCACACATATTATTCCCTCATTTAATGGATATTTTCACCAAAAAGTGAAGTTTTCAAAAAGCCCGAAAATTGGCTGAAAACGACTTAATATCAAGGACTCATCCGGCGAATCGCTCTGGAACTGAAATCGGAATGCTCACTGACATTTTCCCCTCTCCGAAATTCTGAAAAGTGATGGAAAAATGACTAAGTCCAAAAAAAATTTTTTTCAACTTTTTTCAATTTTACCCCCATGGGATATATATTCTGCCCACACACATTTGGAACTCTCCTGGGGTACCCTCACACATATTATTCCCTCATTTAATGGATATTTTCACCAAAAAGTGAAGTTTTCAAAAAGTCAGAAAATTGGCTGAAAACGACTTAATATAAAAGGACTCATCGGGCGAATCACTCTGGAACAGAAATCAGAATGCTCACTGACATTTTCCCCTCTCCAAAAGTCTGAAAAATGATGGAAAAATGACTAAGTCCAAAAAAAATTTTTTTAAACTTTTTTCAATTTTACCCCCATGGGATATATATTCTACCCACACACATTTGGAACTCTCCTGGGGTACCCTCACACATATTATTCCCTCATTTAATGGATATTTTCACCAAAAAGTGAAGTTTTCAAAAAGTCCGAAAATTGGCTGAAAACGACTTAATATCAAGGACTCATCCGGCGAATCGCTCTGGAACTGAAATCGGAATGCTCACTGACATTTTCCCCTCTCCGAAAGTCTGAAAAATGATGGAAAAATGACTAAGTCCAAAAAAAATTTTTTTAAACTTTTTTTCAATTTTACCCCTGTGGGATATACATTCTACCCACACACATTTGGAACTCTCCTGGGGTACCCTCACACATATTATTCCCTCATTTAATGGATATTTTCACCAAAAAGTGAAGTTTTCAAAAAGTCCGAAAATTGGCTGAATACGACTTAATATCAAGGACTCATCCGGCGAATCGCTCTGGAACTGAAATCGGAATGCTCACTGACATTTTCCCCTCTCCGAAAGTCTGAAAAATGATGGAAAAATGACTAAGTACAAAAAAAATTTTTTTTAACTTTTTTCAATTTTACCCCCGTGGGATATATATTCTACCCACACACATTTGGAACTCTCCTGGGGTACCCTCACACATATTATTCCCTCATTTAATGGATATTTTCACCAAAAAGTGAAGTTTTCAAAAAGTCCGAAAATAGGCTGAAAATGACTTAATATCAAGGACTCATCCGGCGAATCGCTCTGGAACTGAAATCGGAACGCTCACTGACATTTTCCCCTCTCCGAAAGTCTGAAAAATGATGGAAAAATGACTAAGTCCAAAAAAAAATTTTTTTAACTTTTTTCAATTTTACCCCCGTGGGATATATATTCTACCCACACACATTTGGAACTCTCCTGGGGTACCCTCACACATATTATTCCCTCATTTAATGGATATTTTCACCAAAAAGTGAAGTTTTCAAAAAGTCCGAAAATTGGCTGAATACGACTTAATATCAAGGACTCATCCGGCGAATCGCTCTGGAACTGAAATCGGAATGCTCACTGACATTTTCCCCTCTCCGAAAGTCTGAAAAATGATGGAAAAATGACTAAGTACAAAAAAAATTTTTTTTAACTTTTTTCAATTTTACCCCCGTGGGATATATATTCTACCCACACACATTTGGAACTCTCCTGGGGTACCCTCACACATATTATTCCCTCATTTAATGGATATTTTCACCAAAAAGTGAAGTTTTCAAAAAGTCCGAAAATAGGCTGAAAATGACTTAATATCAAGGACTCATCCGGCGAATCGCTCTGGAACTGAAATCGGAACGCTCACTGACATTTTCCCCTCTCCGAAAGTCTGAAAAATGATGGAAAAATGACTAAGTACAAAAAAAATTTTTTTTAACTTTTTTCAATTTTACCCCCGTGGGATATATATTCTACCCACACACATTTGGAACTCTCCTGGGGTACCCTCACACATATTATTCCCTCATTTAATGGATATTTTCACCAAAAAGTGAAGTTTTCAAAAAGTCCGAAAATTGGCTGAAAATGACTTAATATCAAGGACTCATCCGGCGAATCGCTCTGGAACTGAAATCGGAACGCTCACTGACATTTTCCCCTCTCCGAAAGTCTGAAAAATGATGGAAAAATGACTAAGTCCAAAAAAAAATTTTTTTAACTTTTTTCAATTTTACCCCCGTGGGATATATATTCTACCCACACACATTTGGAACTCTCCTGGGGTACCCTCACACATATTATTCCCTCATTTAATGGATATTTTCACCAAAAAGTGAAGTCTTCAAAAAGTCAGAAAATTGGCTGAAAACGACTTAATATCAAGGACTCATCCGGCGAATCACTCTGGAACTGAAATCGGAATGCTCACTGACATTTTCCCCTCTCCGAAAGTCTGAAAAATGATGGAAAAATGACTAAGTCCAAAAAAAATTTTTTTAAACTTTTTTTCAATTTTACCCCTGTGGGATATACATTCTACCCACACACATTTGGAACTCTCCTGGGGTACCCTCACACATATTATTCCCTCATTTAATGGATATTTTCACCAAAAAGTGAAGTTTTCAAAAAGTCCGAAAATTGGCTGAAAACGACTTAATATCAAGGACTCATCCGGCGAATCGCTCTGGAACTGAAATCGGAATGCTCACTGACATTTTCCCCTCTCTGAAAGTCTGAAAAATGATGGAAAAATGACTAAGTACAAAAAAAAATTTTTTAAACTTTTTTCAATTTTATCCCCGTGGGATATATATTCTACCCACACACATTTGGAACTCTCCTGGGGTACCCTCACACATATTATTCCCTCATTTAATGGATATTTTCACCAAAAAGTGAAGTTTTCAAAAAGTCAGAAAATTGGCTGAAAACGACTTAATATCAAGGACTCATCCGGCGAATCACTCTGGAACTGAAATCGGAATGCTCACTGACATTTTCCCCTCTCCGAAAGTCTGAAAAATGATGGAAAAATGACTAAGTCCAAAAAAAATTTTTTTAAACTTTTTTCAATTTTACCCCCATGGGATATATATTCTACCCACACACATTTGGAACTCTCCTGGGGTACCCTCACACATATTATTCCCTCATTTAATGGATATTTTCACCAAAAAGTGAAGTTTTCAAAAAGTCAGAAAATTGGCTTAAAACGACTTAATATCAAGGACTCATCGGGTGAATCACTCTGGAACTGAAATCGGAATGCTCACTGACATTTTCCCCTCTCCGAAAGTCTGAAAAATGATGGAAAACTGACTAAGTCCAAAAATAATTTTTTTAAACTTTTTTTCAATTTTACCCCTGTGGGATATACATTCTACCCACACATATTTGGAACTCTCCTGGGGTACCCTCACACATATTATTCCCTCATTTAATGGATATTTTCACCAAAAAGTGAAGTTTTCAAAAAGTCCGAAAATTGGCTGAAAACGACTTAATATCAAGGACTCATCCGGCGAATCGCTCTGGAACTGAAATCGGAATGCTCACTGACATTTTCCCCTCTCTGAAAGTCTGAAAAATGATGGAAAAATGACTAAGTACAAAAAAAAATTTTTTAAACTTTTTTCAATTTTACCCCCGTGGGATATATATTCTACCCACACACATTTGGAACTCTCCTGGGGTACCCTCACACATATTATTCCCTCATTTAATGGATATTTTCACCAAAAAGTGAAGTTTTCAAAAAGTCCGAAAATTGGCTGAAAACGACTTAATATCAAGGACTCATCCGGCGAATCGCTCTGGAACTGAAATCGGAATGCTCACTGACATTTTCCCCTCTCCGAAAGTCTGAAAAATGATGGAAAAATGACTAAGTCCAAAAATAATTTTTTTAAACTTTTTTTCAATTTTACCCCTGTGGGATATACATTCTACCCACACACATTTGGAACTCTCCTGGGGTACCCTCACACATATTATTCCCTCATTTAATGGATATTTTCACCAAAAAGTGAAGTTTTCAAAAAGTCCGAAAATTGGCTGAAAACGACTTAATATCAAGGACTCATCCGGCGAATCGCTCTGGAACTGAAATCGGAATGCTCACTGACATTTTCCCCTCTCCGAAATTCTGAAAAGTGATGGAAAAATGACTAAGTCCAAAAAAAATTTTTTTCAACTTTTTTCAATTTTACCCCCATGGGATATATATTCTGCCCACACACATTTGGAACTCTCCTGGGGTACCCTCACACATATTATTCCCTCATTTAATGGATATTTTCACCAAAAAGTGAAGTTTTCAAAAAGTCAGAAAATTGGCTGAAAACGACTTAATATAAAAGGACTCATCGGGCGAATCACTCTGGAACAGAAATCAGAATGCTCACTGACATTTTCCCCTCTCCAAAAGTCTGAAAAATGATGGAAAAATGACTAAGTCCAAAAAAAATTTTTTTAAACTTTTTTCAATTTTACCCCCATGGGATATATATTCTACCCACACACATTTGGAACTCTCCTGGGGTACCCTCACACATATTATTCCCTCATTTAATGGATATTTTCACCAAAAAGTGAAGTTTTCAAAAAGTCCGAAAATTGGCTGAAAACGACTTAATATCAAGGACTCATCCGGCGAATCGCTCTGGAACTGAAATCGGAATGCTCACTGACATTTTCCCCTCTCCGAAAGTCTGAAAAATGATGGAAAAATGACTAAGTCCAAAAAAAATTTTTTTAAACTTTTTTTCAATTTTACCCCTGTGGGATATACATTCTACCCACACACATTTGGAACTCTCCTGGGGTACCCTCACACATATTATTCCCTCATTTAATGGATATTTTCACCAAAAAGTGAAGTTTTCAAAAAGTCCGAAAATTGGCTGAATACGACTTAATATCAAGGACTCATCCGGCGAATCGCTCTGGAACTGAAATCGGAATGCTCACTGACATTTTCCCCTCTCCGAAAGTCTGAAAAATGATGGAAAAATGACTAAGTACAAAAAAAATTTTTTTTAACTTTTTTCAATTTTACCCCCGTGGGATATATATTCTACCCACACACATTTGGAACTCTCCTGGGGTACCCTCACACATATTATTCCCTCATTTAATGGATATTTTCACCAAAAAGTGAAGTTTTCAAAAAGTCCGAAAATAGGCTGAAAATGACTTAATATCAAGGACTCATCCGGCGAATCGCTCTGGAACTGAAATCGGAACGCTCACTGACATTTTCCCCTCTCCGAAAGTCTGAAAAATGATGGAAAAATGACTAAGTCCAAAAAAAAATTTTTTTAACTTTTTTCAATTTTACCCCCGTGGGATATATATTCTACCCACACACATTTGGAACTCTCCTGGGGTACCCTCACACATATTATTCCCTCATTTAATGGATATTTTCACCAAAAAGTGAAGTTTTCAAAAAGTCCGAAAATTGGCTGAATACGACTTAATATCAAGGACTCATCCGGCGAATCGCTCTGGAACTGAAATCGGAATGCTCACTGACATTTTCCCCTCTCCGAAAGTCTGAAAAATGATGGAAAAATGACTAAGTACAAAAAAAATTTTTTTTAACTTTTTTCAATTTTACCCCCGTGGGATATATATTCTACCCACACACATTTGGAACTCTCCTGGGGTACCCTCACACATATTATTCCCTCATTTAATGGATATTTTCACCAAAAAGTGAAGTTTTCAAAAAGTCCGAAAATAGGCTGAAAATGACTTAATATCAAGGACTCATCCGGCGAATCGCTCTGGAACTGAAATCGGAACGCTCACTGACATTTTCCCCTCTCCGAAAGTCTGAAAAATGATGGAAAAATGACTAAGTCCAAAAAAAAATTTTTTTAACTTTTTTCAATTTTACCCCCGTGGGATATATATTCTACCCACACACATTTGGAACTCTCCTGGGGTACCCTCACACATATTATTCCCTCATTTAATGGATATTTTCACCAAAAAGTGAAGTTTTCAAAAAGTCAGAAAATTGGCTGAAAACGACTTAATATCAAGGACTCATCCGGCGAATCACTCTGGAACTGAAATCGGAATGCTCACTGACATTTTCCCCTCTCCGAAAGTCTGAAAAATGATGGAAAAATGACTAAGTCCAAAAAAAATTTTTTTAAACTTTTTTTCAATTTTACCCCTGTGGGATATACATTCTACCCACACACATTTGGAACTCTCCTGGGGTACCCTCACACATATTATTCCCTCATTTAATGGATATTTTCACCAAAAAGTGAAGTTTTCAAAAAGTCCGAAAATTGGCTGAAAACGACTTAATATCAAGGACTCATCCGGCGAATCGCTCTGGAACTGAAATCGGAATGCTCACTGACATTTTCCCCTCTCTGAAAGTCTGAAAAATGATGGAAAAATGACTAAGTACAAAAAAAAATTTTTTTAACTTTTTTCAATTTTATCCCCGTGGGATATATATTCTACCCACACACATTTGGAACTCTCCTGGGGTACCCTCACACATATTATTCCCTCATTTAATTGATATTTTCACCAAAAAGTGAAGTTTTCAAAAAGTCCGAAAATTGGCTGAAAACGACTTAATATCAAGGACTCATCGGGTGAATCACTCTGGAACTGAAATCGGAATGCTCACTGACATTTTCCCCTCTCCGAAAGTCTGAAAAATGATGAAAAACTGACTAAGTCCAAAAATAATTTTTTTAAACTTTTTTTCAATTTTACCCCTGTGGGATATACATTCTACCCACACATATTTGGAACTCTCCTGGGGTACCCTCACACATATTATTCCCTCATTTAATGGATATTTTCACCAAAAAGTGAAGTTTTCAAAAAGTCCAAAAATTGGCTGAAAACGACTTAATATCAAGGACTCATCCGGCGAATCGCTCTGGAACTGAAATCGGAATGCTCACTGACATTTTCCCCTCTCTGAAAGTCTGAAAAATGATGGAAAAATGACTAAGTACAAAAAAAAATTTTTTAAACTTTTTTCAATTTTACCCCCGTGGGATATATATTCTACCCACACACATTTGGAACTCTCCTGGGGTACCCTCACACATATTATTCCCTCATTTAATGGATATTTTCACCAAAAAGTGAAGTTTTCAAAAAGTCCGAAAATTGGCTGAAAACGACTTAATATCAAGGACTCATCCGGCGAATCGCTCTGGAACTGAAATCGGAATGCTCACTGACATTTTCCCCTCTCCGAAAGTCTGAAAAATGATGGAAAAATGACTAAGTCCAAAAATAATTTTTTTAAACTTTTTTTCAATTTTACCCCTGTGGGATATACATTCTACCCACACACATTTGGAACTCTCCTGGGGTACCCTCACACATATTATTCCCTCATTTAATGGATATTTTCACCAAAAAGTGAAGTTTTCAAAAAGTCCGAAAATTGGCTGAAAACGACTTAATATCAAGGACTCATCCGGCGAATCGCTCTGGAACTGAAATCGGAATGCTCACTGACATTTTCCCCTCTCCGAAATTCTGAAAAGTGATGGAAAAATGACTAAGTCCAAAAAAAATTTTTTTCAACTTTTTTCAATTTTACCCCCATGGGATATATATTCTGCCCACACACATTTGGAACTCTCCTGGGGTACCCTCACACATATTATTCCCTCATTTAATGGATATTTTCACCAAAAAGTTAAGTTTTCAAAAAGTCAGAAAATTGGCTGAAAACGACTTAATCGGGCGAATCACTCTGGAACAGAAATCAGAATGCTCACTGACATTTTCCCCTCTCCAAAAGTCTGAAAAATGATGGAAAAATGACTAAGTCCAAAATAAATTTTTTTAAACTTTTTTCAATTTTACCCCCATGGGATATATATTCTACCCACACACATTTGGAACTCTCCTGGGGTACCCTCACACATATTATTCCCTCATTTAATGGATATTTTCACCAAAAAGTGAAGTTTTCAAAAAGTCCGAAAATTGGCTGAAAACGACTTAATATCAAGGACTCATCCGGCGAATCGCTCTGGAACTGAAATCGGAATGCTCACTGACATTTTCCCCTCTCCGAAAGTCTGAAAAATGATGGAAAAATGACTAAGTCCAAAAAAAATTTTTTTAAACTTTTTTTCAATTTTACCCCTGTGGGATATACATTCTACCCACACACATTTGGAACTCTCCTGGGGTACCCTCACACATATTATTCCCTCATTTAATGGATATTTTCACCAAAAAGTGAAGTTTTCAAAAAGTTCGAAAATTGGCTGAATACGACTTAATATCAAGGACTCATCCGGCGAATCGCTCTGGAACTGAAATCGGAATGCTCACTGACATTTTCCCCTCTCCGAAAGTCTGAAAAATGATGGAAAAATGACTAAGTACAAAAAAAATTTTTTTTAACTTTTTTCAATTTTACCCCCGTGGGATATATATTCTACCCACACACATTTGGAACTCTCCTGGGGTACCCTCACACATATTATTCCCTCATTTAATGGATATTTTCACCAAAAAGTGAAGTTTTCAAAAAGTCAGAAAATTGGCTGAAAACGACTTAATATAAAAGGACTCATCGGGCGAATCACTCTGGAACAGAAATCAGAATGCTCACTGACATTTTCCCCTCTCCAAAAGTCTGAAAAATGATGGAAAAATGACTAAGTCCAAAAAAAATTTTTTTAAACTTTTTTCAATTTTACCCCCATGGGATATATATTCTACCCACACACATTTGGAACTCTCCTGGGGTACCCTCACACATATTATTCCCTCATTTAATGGATATTTTCACCAAAAAGTGAAGTTTTCAAAAAGTCCGAAAATTGGCTGAAAACGACTTAATATCAAGGACTCATCCGGCGAATCGCTCTGGAACTGAAATCGGAATGCTCACTGACATTTTCCCCTCTCCGAAAGTCTGAAAAATGATGGAAAAATGACTAAGTCCAAAAAAAAATTTTTTAAACTTTTTTTCAATTTTACCCCTGTGGGATATACATTCTACCCACACACATTTGGAACTCTCCTGGGGTACCCTCACACATATTATTCCCTCATTTAATGGATATTTTCACCAAAAAGTGAAGTTTTCAAAAAGTCCGAAAATTGGCTGAATACGACTTAATATCAAGGACTCATCCGGCGAATCGCTCTGGAACTGAAATCGGAATGCTCACTGACATTTTCCCCTCTCCGAAAGTCTGAAAAATGATGGAAAAATGACTAAGTACAAAAAAAATTTTTTTTAACTTTTTTCAATTTTACCCCCGTGGGATATATATTCTACCCACACACATTTGGAACTCTCCTGGGGTACCCTCACACATATTATTCCCTCATTTAATGGATATTTTCACCAAAAAGTGAAGTTTTCAAAAAGTCCGAAAATTGGCTGAAAATGACTTAATATCAAGGACTCATCCGGCGAATCGCTCTGGAACTGAAATCGGAACGCTCACTGACATTTTCCCCTCTCCGAAAGTCTGAAAAATGATGGAAAAATGACTAAGTCCAAAAAAAAATTTTTTTAACTTTTTTCAATTTTACCCCCGTGGGATATATATTCTACCCACACACATTTGGAACTCTCCTGGGGTACCCTCACACATATTATTCCCTCATTTAATGGATATTTTCACCAAAAAGTGAAGTTTTCAAAAAGTCAGAAAATTGGCTGAAAACGACTTAATATCAAGGACTCATCCGGCGAATCACTCTGGAACTGAAATCGGAATGCTCACTGACATTTTCCCCTCTCCGAAAGTCTGAAAAATGATGGAAAAATGACTAAGTCCAAAAAAAATTTTTTTAAACTTTTTTTCAATTTTACCCCTGTGGGATATACATTCTACCCACACACATTTGGAACTCTCCTGGGGTACCCTCACACATATTATTCCCTCATTTAATGGATATTTTCACCAAAAAGTGAAGTTTTCAAAAAGTCCGAAAATTGGCTGAATACGACTTAATATCAAGGACTCATCCGGCGAATCGCTCTGGAACTGAAATCGGAATGCTCACTGACATTTTCCCCTCTCCGAAAGTCTGAAAAATGATGGAAAAATGACTAAGTACAAAAAAATTTTTTTTTAACTTTTTTCAATTTTACCCCCGTGGGATATATATTCTACCCACACACATTTGGAACTCTCCTGGGGTACCCTCACACATATTATTCCCTCATTTAATGGATATTTTCACCAAAAAGTGAAGTTTTCAAAAAGTCAGAAAATTGGCTGAAAACGACTTAATATAAAAGGACTCATCGGGCGAATCACTCTGGAACAGAAATCAGAATGCTCACTGACATTTTCCCCTCTCCAAAAGTCTGAAAAATGATGGAAAAATGACTAAGTCCAAAAAAAATTTTTTTAAACTTTTTTCAATTTTACCCCCATGGGATATATATTCTACCCACACACATTTGGAACTCTCCTGGGGTACCCTCACACATATTATTCCCTCATTTAATGGATATTTTCACCAAAAAGTGAAGTTTTCAAAAAGTCCGAAAATTGGCTGAAAACGACTTAATATCAAGGACTCATCCGGCGAATCGCTCTGGAACTGAAATCGGAATGCTCACTGACATTTTCCCCTCTCCGAAAGTCTGAAAAATGATGGAAAAATGACTAAGTCCAAAAAAAAATTTTTTAAACTTTTTTTCAATTTTACCCCTGTGGGATATACATTCTACCCACACACATTTGGAACTCTCCTGGGGTACCCTCACACATATTATTCCCTCATTTAATGGATATTTTCACCAAAAAGTGAAGTTTTCAAAAAGTCCGAAAATTGGCTGAATACGACTTAATATCAAGGACTCATCCGGCGAATCGCTCTGGAACTGAAATCGGAATGCTCACTGACATTTTCCCCTCTCCGAAAGTCTGAAAAATGATGGAAAAATGACTAAGTACAAAAAAAATTTTTTTTAACTTTTTTCAATTTTACCCCCGTGGGATATATATTCTACCCACACACATTTGGAACTCTCCTGGGGTACCCTCACACATATTATTCCCTCATTTAATGGATATTTTCACCAAAAAGTGAAGTTTTCAAAAAGTCCGAAAATTGGCTGAAAATGACTTAATATCAAGGACTCATCCGGCGAATCGCTCTGGAACTGAAATCGGAACGCTCACTGACATTTTCCCCTCTCCGAAAGTCTGAAAAATGATGGAAAAATGACTAAGTCCAAAAAAAAATTTTTTTAACTTTTTTCAATTTTACCCCCGTGGGATATATATTCTACCCACACACATTTGGAACTCTCCTGGGGTACCCTCACACATATTATTCCCTCATTTAATGGATATTTTCACCAAAAAGTGAAGTTTTCAAAAAGTCAGAAAATTGGCTGAAAACGACTTAATATCAAGGACTCATCCGGCGAATCACTCTGGAACTGAAATCGGAATGCTCACTGACATTTTCCCCTCTCCGAAAGTCTGAAAAATGATGGAAAAATGACTAAGTCCAAAAAAAATTTTTTTAAACTTTTTTTCAATTTTACCCCTGTGGGATATACATTCTACCCACACACATTTGGAACTCTCCTGGGGTACCCTCACACATATTATTCCCTCATTTAATGGATATTTTCACCAAAAAGTGAAGTTTTCAAAAAGTCCGAAAATTGGCTGAAAACGACTTAATATCAAGGACTCATCCGGCGAATCGCTCTGGAACTGAAATCGGAATGCTCACTGACATTTTCCCCTCTCTGAAAGTCTGAAAAATGATGGAAAAATGACTAAGTACAAAAAAAAATTTTTTAAACTTTTTTCAATTTTACCCCCGTGGGATATATATTCTACCCACACACATTTGGAACTCTCCTGGGGTACCCTCACACATATTATTCCCTCATTTAATGGATATTTTCACCAAAAAGTGAAGTTTTCAAAAAATCAGAAAATTGGCTGAAAACGACTTAATATCAAGGACTCATCCGGCGAATCGCTCTGGAACTGAAATCGGAATGCTCACTGACATTTTCCCCTCTCCGAAAGTCTGAAAAGTGATGGAAAAATGACTAAGTCCCAAAAAAAATTTTTTCAACTTTTTTCAATTTTACCCCCATGGGATATATATTCTGCCCACACACATTTGGAACTCTCCTGGGGTACCCTCACACATATTATTCCCTCATTTAATGGATATTTTCACCAAAAAGTGAAGTTTTCAAAAAGTCAGAAAATTGGCTGAAAACGACTTAATATCAAGGACTCATCGGGCGAATCACTCTGGAACAGAAATCAGAATGCTCACTGACATTTTCCCCTCTCCGAAAGTCTGAAAAATGATGGAAAAATGATTAAGTCCAAAAAAAATTTTTTTAAACTTTTTTCAATTTTACCCCCATGGGATATATATTCTACCCACACACATTTGGAACTCTCCTGGGGTACCCTCACACATATTATTCCCTCATTTAATGGATATTTTCACCAAAAAGTGAAGTTTTCAAAAAGTCAGAAAATTGGCTGAAAACGACTTAATATCAAGGACTCATCGGGCGAATCACTCTGGAACAGAAATCAGAATGCTCACTGACATTTTCCCCTCTCCGAAAGTCTGAAAAATGATGGAAAAATGACTAAGTCCAAAAAAAATTTTTTTAAACTTTTTTCAATTTTACCCCCATGGGATATATATTCTACCCACACACATTTGGAACTCTCCTGGGGTACCCTCACACATATTATTCCCTCATTTAATGGATATTTTCACCAAAAAGTGAAGTTTTCAAAAAGTCCGAAAATTGGCTGAAAACGACTTAATATCAAGGACTCATCCGGCGAATCGCTCTGGAACTGAAATCGGAATGCTCACTGACATTTTCCCCTCTCCGAAAGTCTGAAAAATGATGGAAAAATGACTAAGTCCAAAAAAAATTTTTTTAAACTTTTTTTCAATTTTACCCCTGTGGGATATACATTCTACCCACACACATTTGGAACTCTCCTGGGGTACCCTCACACATATTATTCCCTCATTTAATGGATATTTTCACCAAAAAGTGAAGTTTTCAAAAAGTCCGAAAATTGGCTGAAAACGACTTAATATCAAGGACTCATCCGGCGAATCGCTCTGGAACTGAAATCGGAATGCTCATTGACATTTTCCCCTCTCCGAAAGTCTGAAAAATGATGGAAAAATGACTAAGTACAAAAAAAAATTTTTTTCAACTTTTTTCAATTTTACCCCCATGGGATATATATTCTGCCCACACACATTTGGAACTCTCCTGGGGTACCCTCACACATATTATTCCCTCATTTAATGGATATTTTCACCAAAAAGTGAAGTTTTCAAAAAGTCAGAAAATTGGCTGAAAACGACTTAATATCAAGGACTCATCGGGCGAATCACTCTGGAACTGAAATTGGAATGCTCACTGACATTTTCCCCTCTCCGAAAGTCTGAAAAATGATGGAAAAATGACTAAGTCCAAAAAAAAATTTTTTAAACTTTTTTTCAATTTTACCCCTGTGGGATATACATTCTACCCACACACATTTGGAACTCTCCTGGGGTACCCTCACACATATTATTCCCTCATTTAATGGATATTTTCACCAAAAAGTGAAGTTTTCAAAAAGTCCGAAAATTGGCTGAAAACGACTTAATATCAAGGACTCATCCGGCGAATCGCTCTGGAACTGAAATCGGAATGCTCACTGACATTTTCCCCTCTCCGAAAGTCTGAAAAATGATGGAAAAATGACTAAGTCCAAAAAAATTTTTTTTAAACTTTTTTTCAATTTTACCCCTGTGGGATATACATTCTACCCACACACATTTGGAACTCTCCTGGGGTACCCTCACACATATTATTCCCTCATTTAATGGATATTTTCACCAAAAAGTGAAGTTTTCAAAAAGTCCGAAAATTGGCTGAATACGACTTAATATCAAGGACTCATCCGGCGAATCGCTCTGGAACTGAAATCGGAATGCTCACTGACATTTTCCCCTCTCCGAAAGTCTGAAAAATGATGGAAAAATGACTAAGTACAAAAAAAATTTTTTTTAACTTTTTTCAATTTTACCCCCGTGGGATATATATTCTACCCACACACATTTGGAACTCTCCTGGGGTACCCTCACACATATTATTCCCTCATTTAATGGATATTTTCACCAAAAAGTGAAGTTTTCAAAAAGTCCGAAAATTGGCTGAAAATGACTTAATATCAAGGACTCATCCGGCGAATCGCTCTGGAACTGAAATCGGAACGCTCACTGACATTTTCCCCTCTCCGAAAGTCTGAAAAATGATGGAAAAATGACTAAGTCCAAAAAAAAATTTTTTTAACTTTTTTCAATTTTACCCCCGTGGGATATATATTCTACCCACACACATTTGGAACTCTCCTGGGGTACCCTCACACATATTATTCCCTCATTTAATGGATATTTTCACCAAAAAGTGAAGTTTTCAAAAAGTCAGAAAATTGGCTGAAAACGACTTAATATCAAGGACTCATCCGGCGAATCACTCTGGAACTGAAATCGGAATGCTCACTGACATTTTCCCCTCTCCGAAAGTCTGAAAAATGATGGAAAAATGACTAAGTCCAAAAAAAATTTTTTAAACTTTTTTTCAATTTTACCCCTGTGGGATATACATTCTACCCACACACATTTGGAACTCTCCTGGGGTACCCTCACACATATTATTCCCTCATTTAATGGATATTTTCACCAAAAAGTGAAGTTTTCAAAAAGTCCGAAAATTGGCTGAAAACGACTTAATATCAAGGACTCATCCGGCGAATCGCTCTGGAACTGAAATCGGAATGCTCACTGACATTTTCCCCTCTCTGAAAGTCTGAAAAATGATGGAAAAATGACTAAGTACAAAAAAAAATTTTTTAAACTTTTTTCAATTTTACCCCCGTGGGATATATATTCTACCCACACACATTTGGAACTCTCCTGGGGTACCCTCACACATATTATTCCCTCATTTAATGGATATTTTCACCAAAAAGTGAAGTTTTCAAAAAGTCAGAAAATTGGCTGAAAACGACTTAATATCAAGGACTCATCCGGCGAATCGCTCTGGAACTGAAATCGGAATGCTCACTGACATTTTCCCCTCTCCGAAAGTCTGAAAAGTGATGGAAAAATGACTAAGTCCCAAAAAAATTTTTTTCAACTTTTTTCAATTTTACCCCCATGGGATATATATTCTGCCCACACACATTTGGAACTCTCCTGGGGTACCCTCACACATATTATTCCCTCATTTAATGGATATTTTCACCAAAAAGTGAAGTTTTCAAAAAGTCAGAAAATTGGCTGAAAACGACTTAATATCAAGGACTCATCGGGCGAATCACTCTGGAACTGAAATTGGAATGCTCACTGACATTTTCCCCTCTCCGAAAGTCTGAAAAATGATGGAAAAATGACTAAGTCCAAAAAAAAATTTTTTAAACTTTTTTTCAATTTTACCCCTGTGGGATATACATTCTACCCACACACATTTGGAACTCTCCTGGGGTACCCTCACACATATTATTCCCTCATTTAATGGATATTTTCACCAAAAAGTGAAGTTTTCAAAAAGTCCGAAAATTGGCTGAAAACGACTTAATATCAAGGACTCATCCGGCGAATCGCTCTGGAACTGAAATCGGAATGCTCACTGACATTTTCCCCTCTCCGAAAGTCTGAAAAATGATGGAAAAATGACTAAGTACAAAAAAAAATTTTTTAAACTTTTTTCAATTTTACCCCCGTGGGATATATATTCTGCCCACACACATTTGGAACTCTCCTGGGGTACCCTCACACATATTATTCCCTCATTTAATGGATATTTTCACCAAAAAGTGAAGTTTTCAAAAAGTCCGAAAATTGGCTGAAAACGACTTAATATCAAGGACTCATCCGGCGAATCGCTCTGGAACTGAAATCTGAATGATCACTGACATTTTCCCCTCTCTGAAAGTCTGAAAAATGATGGAAAAATGACTAAGTACAAAAAAAAATTTTTTAAACTTTTTTCAATTTTACCCCCATGGGATATATATTCTGCCCACACACATTTGGAACTCTCCTGGGGTACCCTCACACATATTATTCCCTCATTTAATGGATATTTTCACCAAAAAGTGAAGTTTTCAAAAAGTCAGAAAATTGGCTGAAAACGACTTAATATCAAGGACTCATCGGGCGAATCACTCTGGAACAGAAATCAGAATGCTCACTGACATTTTCCCCTGTCCGAAAGTCTGAAAAATGATGGAAAAATGACTAAGTCCAAAAAAAATTTTTTTAAACTTTTTTCAATTTTACCCCCATGGGATATATATTCTACCCACACACATTTGGAACTCTCCTGGGGTACCCTCACACATATTATTCCCTCATTTAATGGATATTTTCACCAAAAAGTGAAGTTTTCAAAAAGTCCGAAAATTGGCTGAAAACGACTTAATATCAAGGACTCATCCGGCGAATCGCTCTGGAACTGAAATCGGAATGCTCACTGACATTTTCCCCTCTCCGAAAGTCTGAAAAATGATGGAAAAATGACTAAGTACAAAAAAAATTTTTTTTTAACT
Source organism: Phyllobates terribilis (assembly GCF_046119375.1). Classification (NCBI taxonomy): domain Eukaryota; kingdom Metazoa; phylum Chordata; class Amphibia; order Anura; family Dendrobatidae; genus Phyllobates; species Phyllobates terribilis. The sequence goes on along the minus strand of NW_027362966.1, from coordinate 3,238,734 downwards.
TTTTTCAATTTTACCCCCGTGGGATATATATTCTACCCACACACATTTGGAACTCTCCTGGGGTACCCTCACACATATTATTCCCTCATTTAATGGATATTTTCACCAAAAAGTGAAGTTTTCAAAAAGTCCGAAAATTGGCTGAAAACGACTTAATATCAAGGACTCATCGGGCGAATCACTCTGGAACTGAAATCGGAATGCTCACTGACATTTTCCCCTCTCCGAAAGTCTGAAAAATGATGGAAAAATCACTAAGTCCAAAAAAAATTTTTTTTAACTTTTTTCAATTTTACCCCCATGGGTTATATATTCTACCCACACACATTTGGAACTCTCCTGGGGTACCCTCACACATATTATTCCCTCATTTAATGGATATTTTCACCAAAAAGTGAAGTTTTCAAAAAGTCCGAAAATTGGCTGAAAACGACTTAATATCAAGGACTCATCGGGCGAATCGCTCTGGAACTGAAATCGGAATGCTCACTGACATTTTCCCCTCTCCGAAAGTCTGAAAAGTGATGGAAAAATGACTAAGTCCAAAAAAAATTTTTTTCAACTTTTTTCAATTTTACCCCCATGGGATATATATTCTACCCACACACATTTGGAACTCTCCTGGGGTACCCTCACACATATTATTCCCTCATTTAATGGATATTTTCACCAAAAAGTGAAGTTTTCAAAAAGTCCGAAAATTGGCTGAAAACGACTTAATATCAAGGACTCATCCGGCGAATCGCTCTGGAACTGAAATCGGAATGCTCACTGACATTTTCCCCTCTCCGAAAGTCTGAAAAATGATGGAAAAATGACTAAGTACAAAAAAAATTTTTTTTAACTTTTTTCAATTTTACCCCCGTGGGATATATATTCTACCCACACACATTTGGAACTCTCCTGGGGTACCCTCACACATATTATTCCCTCATTTAATGGATATTTTCACCAAAAAGTGAAGTTTTCAAAAAGTCCGAAAATTGGCTGAAAACGACTTAATATCAAGGACTCATCCGGCGAATCACTCTGGAACTGAAATCGAAATGCTCACTGACATTTTCCCCTCTCCGAAAGTCTGAAAAATGATGGAAAAATGACTAAGTCCAAAAAAAAATTTTTTTAAACTTTTTTCAATTTTACCCCCATGGGATATATATTCTACCCACACACATTTGGAACTCTCCTGGGGTACCCTCACACATATTATTCCCTCATTTAATAGATATTTTCACCAAAAAGTGAAGTTTTCAAAAAGTCCGAAAATTGGCTGTAAACGACTTAATATCAAGGACTCATCCGGCGAATCGCTCTGGAACTGAAATCGGAATGCTCACTGACATTTTCCCCTCTCTGAAAGTCTGAAAAATGATGGAAAAATGACTAAGTACAAAAAAAAATTTTTTAAACTTTTTTCAATTTTACCCCCGTGGGATATATATTCTACCCACACACATTTGGAACTCTCCTGGGGTACCCTCACACATATTATTCCCTCATTTAATGGATATTTTCACCAAAAAGTGAAGTTTTCAAAAAGTCAGAAAATTGGCTGAAAACGACTTAATATCAAGGACTCATCGGGCGAATCACTCTGGAACAGAAATCAGAATGCTCACTGACATTTTCCCCTCTCTGAAAGTCTGAAAAATGATGGAAAAATGACTAAGTCCAAAAAAATTTTTTTTAAACTTTTTTCAATTTTACCCCCATGGGATATATATTCTACCCACACACATTTGGAACTCTCCTGGGGTACCCTCACACATATTATTCCCTCATTTAATGGATATTTTCACCAAAAAGTGAAGTTTTCAAAAAGTCCGAAAATTGGCTGAAAACGACTTAATATCAAGGACTCATCCGGCGAATCGCTCTGGAACTGAAATCGGAATGCTCACTGACATTTTCCCCTCTCTGAAAGTCTGAAAAATGATGGAAAAATGACTAAGTACAAAAAAAAAATTTTTAAACTTTTTTCAATTTTACCCCCGTGGGATATATATTCTACCCACACACATTTGGAACTCTCCTGGGGTACCCTCACACATATTATTCCCTCATTTAATGGATATTTTCACCAAAAAGTGAAGTTTTCAAAAAGTCCGAAAATTGGCTGAAAACGACTTAATATCAAGGACTCATCTGGCGAATCGCTCTGGAACTGAAATCGGAATGCTCACTGACATTTTCCCCTCTCCGAAAGTCTGAAAAATGATGGAAAAATGACTAAGTCCAAAAAAATTTTTTTTCAACTTTTTTCAATTTTACCCCCATGGGATATATATTCTGCCCACACACATTTGGAACTCTCCTGGGGTACCCTCACACATATTATTCCCTCATTTAATGGATATTTTCACCAAAAAGTGAAGTTTTCAAAAAGTCAGAAAATTGGCTGAAAACGACTTAATATCAAGGCCTCATCGGGCGAATCACTCTGGAACTGAAATCGGAATGCTCACTGACATTTTCCCCTCTCCGAAAGTCTGAAAAATGATGGAAAAATGACTAAGTCCAAAAAAAATTTTTTTAAACTTTTTTTCAATTTTACCCCTGTGGGATATACATTCTACCCACACACATTTGGAACTCTCCTGGGGTACCCTCACACATATTATTCCCTCATTTAATGGATATTTTCACCAAAAAGTGAAGTTTTCAAAAAGTCCGAAAATTGGCTGAAAACGACTTAATATCAAGGACTCATCCGGCGAATCGCTCTGGAACTGAAATCGGAATGCTCACTGACATTTTCCCCTGTCCGAAAGTCTGAAAAATGATGGAAAAATGACTAAGTACAAAAAAAATTTTTTTAACTTTTTTCAATTTTACCCCCGTGGGATATATATTCTACCCACACACATTTGGAACTCTCCTGGGGTACCCTCACACATATTATTCCCTCATTTAATGGATATTTTCACCAAAAAGTGAAGTTTTCAAAAAGTCCGAAAATTGGCTGAAAACGACTTAATATCAAGGACTCATCCGGCGAATCGCTCTGGAACTGAAATCGGAATGCTCACTGACATTTTCCCCTCTCTGAAAGTCTGAAAAATGATGGAAAAATGACTAAGTACAAAAAAAAATTTTTTAAACTTTTTTCAATTTTACCCCCATGGGATATATATTCTACCCACACACATTTGGAACTCTCCTGGGGTACCCTCACACATATTATTCCCTCATTTAATGGATATTTTCACCAAAAAGTGAAGTTTTCAAAAAGTCCGAAAATTGGCTGAAAACGACTTAATATCAAGGACTCATCCGGCGAATCGCTCTGGAACTGAAATCGGAATGCTCACTGACATTTTCCCCTCTCCAAAAGTCTGAAAAATGATGGAAAAATGACTAAGTACAAAAAAATTTTTTTTTTACTTTTTTCAATTTTACCCCCGTGGGATATATAATTTGGAACTCTCCTGGGGTACCCTCACACATATTATTCCCTCATTTAATGGATATTTTCACCAAAAAGTGAAGTTTTCAAAAAGTCCGAAAATTGGCTGAAAATGACTTAATATCAAGGACTCATCCGGCGAATCGCTCTGGAACTGAAATCGGAATGCTCACTGACATTTTCCCCTCTCCGAAAGTCTGAAAAGTGATGGAAAAATGACTAAGTCCAAAAAAAATTTTTTTCAACTTTTTTCAATTTTACCCCCATGGGATATATATTCTGCCCACACACATTTGGAACTCTCCTGGGGTACCCTCACACATATTATTCCCTCATTTAATGGATTTTTTCACCAAAAAGTGAAGTTTTCAAAAAGTCAGAAAATTGGCTGAAAACGACTTAATATCAAGGACTCATCGGGCGAATCACTCTGGAACTGAAATCGGAATGCTCACTGACATTTTCCCCTCTCCGAAAGTCTGAAAAATGATGGAAAAATGACTAAGTCCAAAAAAAAATTTTTTAAACTTTTTTTCAATTTTACCCCTGTGGGATATACATTCTACCCACACACATTTGGAACTCTCCTGGGGTACCCTCACACATATTATTCCCTCATTTAATGGATATTTTCACCAAAAAGTGAAGTTTTCAAAAAGTCCGAAAATTGGCTGAAAACGACTTAATATCAAGGACTCATCCGGCGAATCGCTCTGGAACTGAAATCGGAATGCTCACTGACATTTTCCCCTGTCCGAAAGTCTGAAAAATGATGGAAAAATGACTAGGTACAAAAAAATTTTTTTTAACTTTTTTCAATTTTACCCCCGTGGGATATATATTCTACCCACACACATTTGGAACTCTCCTGGGGTACCCTCACACATATTATTCCCTCATTTAATGGATATTTTCACCAAAAAGTGAAGTTTTCAAAAAGTCCGAAAATTGGCTGAAAACGACTTAATATCAAGGACTCATCCGGCGAATCGCTCTGGAACTGAAATCGGAATGCTCACTGACATTTTCCCCTCTCTGAAAGTCTGAAAAATGATGGAAAAATGACTAAGTACAAAAAAAAATTTTTTAAACTTTTTTCAATTTTACCCCCGTGGGATATATATTCTGCCCACACACATTTGGAACTCTCCTGGGGTACCCTCACACATATTATTCCCTCATTTAATGGATATTTTCACCAAAAAGTGAAGTTTTCAAAAGGTCCGAAAATTGGCTGAAAACGACTTAATATCAAGGACTCATCGGGCTAATCACTCTGGAACAGAAATCAGAATGCTCACTGACATTTTCCCCTCTCCGAAAGTCTGAAAAATGATGGAAAAATGACTAAGTCCAAAAAAAATTTTTTTCAACTTTTTTTCAATTTTACCCCTTTGGGATATACATTCTACCCACACACATTTGGAACTCTCCTGGGGTACCCTCACACATATTATTCCCTCATTTAATGGATATTTTCACCAAAAAGTGAAGTTTTCAAAAAGTCCGAAAATTGGCTGAAAACGACTTAATATCAAGGACTCATCCGGCGAATCGCTCTGGAACTGAAATCGGAATGCTCACTGACATTTTCCCCTCTCCGAAAGTCTGAAAAATGATGGAAAAATGACTAAGTACAAAAAAATTTTTTTTTTACTTTTTTCAATTTTACCCCCGTGGGATATATAATTTGGAACTCTCCTGGGGTACCCTCACACATATTATTCCCTCATTTAATGGATATTTTCACCAAAAAGTGAAGTTTTCAAAAAGTCCGAAAATTGGCTGAAAATGACTTAATATCAAGGACTCATCCGGCGAATCGCTCTGGAACTGAAATCGGAATGCTTACTGACATTTTCCCCTCTCCGAAAGTCTGAAAAGTGATGGAAAAATGACTAAGTCCAAAAAAAAAATTTTTTAAACTTTTTTTCAATTTTACCCCTGTGGGATATACATTCTACCCACACACATTTGGAACTCTCCTGGGGTACCCTCACACATATTATTCCCTCATTTAATGGATATTTTCACCAAAAAGTGAAGTTTTCAAAAAGTCCGAAAATTGGCTGAAAACGACTTAATATCAAGGACTCATCCGGCGAATCGCTCTGGAACTGAAATCGGAATGCTCACTGACATTTTCCCCTCTCCGAAAGTCTGAAAAATGATGGAAAAATGACTAAGTCCAAAAAAATTTTTTTTCAACTTTTTTCAATTTTACCCCCATGGGATATATATTCTGCCCACACACATTTGGAACTCTCCTGGGGTACCCTCACACATATTATTCCCTCATTTAATGGATATTTTCACCAAAAAGTGAAGTTTTCAAAAAGTCAGAAAATTGGCTGAAAACGACTTAATATCAAGGCCTCATCGGGCGAATCACTCTGGAACTGAAATCGGAATGCTCACTGACATTTTCCCCTCTCCGAAAGTCTGAAAAATGATGGAAAAATGACTAAGTCCAAAAAAAATTTTTTTAAACTTTTTTTCAATTTTACCCCTGTGGGATATACATTCTACCCACACACATTTGGAACTCTCCTGGGGTACCCTCACACATATTATTCCCTCATTTAATGGATATTTTCACCAAAAAGTGAAGTTTTCAAAAAGTCCGAAAATTGGCTGAAAACGACTTAATATCAAGGACTCATCCGGCGAATCGCTCTGGAACTGAAATCGGAATGCTCACTGACATTTTCCCCTGTCCGAAAGTCTGAAAAATGATGGAAAAATGACTAAGTACAAAAAAAAATTTTTTTAACTTTTTTCAATTTTACCCCCGTGGGATATATATTCTACCCACACACATTTGGAACTCTCCTGGGGTACCCTCACACATATTATTCCCTCATTTAATGGATATTTTCACCAAAAAGTGAAGTTTTCAAAAAGTCCGAAAATTGGCTGAAAACGACTTAATATCAAGGACTCATCCGGCGAATCGCTCTGGAACTGAAATCGGAATGCTCACTGACATTTTCCCCTCTCTGAAAGTCTGAAAAATGATGGAAAAATGACTAAGTCCAAAAAAATTTTTTTTCAACTTTTCTCAATTTTACCCCCATGGGATATATATTCTGCCCACACACATTTGGAACTCTCCTGGGGTACCCTCACACATATTATTCCCTCATTTAATGGATATTTTCACCAAAAAGTGAAGTTTTCAAAAAGTCAGAAAATTGGCTGAAAACGACTTAATATCAAGGCCTCATCGGGCGAATCACTCTGGAACTGAAATCGGAATTCTCACTGACATTTTCCCCTCTCCGAAAGTCTGAAAAATGATGGAAAAATGACTAAGTCCAAAAAAAATTTTTTTAAACTTTTTTTCAATTTTACCCCTGTGGGTTATACATTCTACCCACACACATTTGGAACTCTCCTGGGGTACCCTCACACATATTATTCCCTCATTTAATGGATATTTTCACCAAAAAGTGAAGTTTTCAAAAAGTCCGAAAATTGGCTGAAAACGACTTAATATCAAGGACTCATCCGGCGAATCGCTCTGGAACTGAAATCGGAATGCTCACTGACATTTTCCCCTGTCCGAAAGTCTGAAAAATGATGGAAAAATGACTAAGTACAAAAAAATTTTTTTTAACTTTTTTCAATTTTACCCCCGTGGGATATATATTCTACCCACACACATTTGGAACTCTCCTGGGGTACCCTCACACATATTATTCCCTCATTTAATGGATATTTTCACCAAAAAGTGAAGTTTTCAAAAAGTCAGAAAATTGGCTGAAAACGACTTAATATCAAGGCCTCATCGGGCGAATCACTCTGGAACTGAAATCGGAATGCTCACTGACATTTTCCCCTCTCCGAAAGTCTGAAAAATGATGGAAAAATGACTAAGTCCAAAAAAAATTTTTTTAAACTTTTTTTCAATTTTACCCCTGTGGGATATACATTCTACCCACACACATTTGGAACTCTCCTGGGGTACCCTCACACATATTATTCCCTCATTTAATGGATATTTTCACCAAAAAGTGAAGTTTTCAAAAAGTCCGAAAATTGGCTGAAAACGACTTAATATCAAGGACTCATCCGGCGAATCGCTCTGGAACTGAAATCGGAATGCTCACTGACATTTTCCCCTGTCCGAAAGTCTGAAAAATGATGGAAAAATGACTAAGTACAAAAAAAAATTTTTTTAACTTTTTTCAATTTTACCCCCGTGGGATATATATTCTACCCACACACATTTGGAACTCTCCTGGGGTACCCTCACACATATTATTCCCTCATTTAATGGATATTTTCACCAAAAAGTGAAGTTTTCAAAAAGTCCGAAAATTGGCTGAAAACGACTTAATATCAAGGACTCATCCGGCGAATCGCTCTGGAACTGAAATCGGAATGCTCACTGACATTTTCCCCTCTCTGAAAGTCTGAAAAATGATGGAAAAATGACTAAGTACAAAAAAAAATTTTTTAAACTTTTTTCAATTTTACCCCCGTGGGATATATATTCTACCCACACACATTTGGAACTCTCCTGGGGTACCCTCACACATATTATTCCCTCATTTAATGGATATTTTCACCAAAAAGTGAAGTTTTCAAAAAGTCCGAAAATTGGCTGAAAACGACTTAATATCAAGGACTCATCCGGCGAATCGCTCTGGAACTGAAATCGGAATGCTCACTGACATTTTCCCCTCTCCGAAAGTCTGAAAATTGATGGAAAAATGACTAAGTCCAAAAAAATTTTTTTTCAACTTTTTTCAATTTTACCCCCATGGGATATATATTCTGCCCACACACATTTGGAACTCTCCTGGGGTACCCTCACACATATTATTCCCTCATTTAATGGATATTTTCACCAAAAAGTGAAGTTTTCAAAAAGTCAGAAAATTGGCTGAAAACGACTTAATATCAAGGCCTCATCGGGCGAATCACTCTGGAACTGAAATCGGAATGCTCACTGACATTTTCCCCTCTCCGAAAGTCTGAAAAATGATGGAAAAATGACTAAGTCCAAAAAAAATTTTTTTAAACTTTTTTTCAATTTTACCCCTGTGGGTTATACATTCTACCCACACACATTTGGAACTCTCCTGGGGTACCCTCACACATATTATTCCCTCATTTAATGGATATTTTCACCAAAAAGTGAAGTTTTCAAAAAGTCCGAAAATTGGCTGAAAACGACTTAATATCAAGGACTCATCCGGCGAATCGCTCTGGAACTGAAATCGGAATGCTCACTGACATTTTCCCCTCTCCGAAAGTCTGAAAATTGATGGAAAAATGACTAAGTCCAAAAAAATTTTTTTTCAACTTTTTTCAATTTTACCCCCATGGGATATATATTCTGCCCACACACATTTGGAACTCTCCTGGGGTACCCTCACACATATTATTCCCTCATTTAATGGATATTTTCACCAAAAAGTGAAGTTTTCAAAAAGTCAGAAAATTGGCTGAAAACGACTTAATATCAAGGCCTCATCGGGCGAATCACTCTGGAACTGAAATCGGAATGCTCACTGACATTTTCCCCTCTCCGAAAGTCTGAAAAATGATGGAAAAATGACTAAGTCCAAAAAAAATTTTTTTAAACTTTTTTTCAATTTTACCCCTGTGGGTTATACATTCTACCCACACACATTTGGAACTCTCCTGGGGTACCCTCACACATATTATTCCCTCATTTAATGGATATTTTCACCAAAAAGTGAAGTTTTCAAAAAGTCCGAAAATTGGCTGAAAACGACTTAATATCAAGGACTCATCCGGCGAATCGCTCTGGAACTGAAATCGGAATGCTCACTGACATTTTCCCCTGTCCGAAAGTCTGAAAAATGATGGAAAAATGACTAAGTACAAAAAAAAATTTTTTTAACTTTTTTCAATTTTACCCCCGTGGGATATATATTCTACCCACACACATTTGGAACTCTCCTGGGGTACCCTCACACATATTATTCCCTCATTTAATGGATATTTTCACCAAAAAGTGAAGTTTTCAAAAAGTCCGAAAATTGGCTGAAAACGACTTAATATCAAGGACTCATCCGGCGAATCGCTCTGGAACTGAAATCGGAATGCTCACTGACATTTTCCCCTCTCTGAAAGTCTGAAAAATGATGGAAAAATGACTAAGTACAAAAAAAAATTTTTTAAACTTTTTTCAATTTTACCCCCGTGGGATATATATTCTACCCACACACATTTGGAACTCTCCTGGGGTACCCTCACACATATTTTTCCCTCATTTAATGGATATTTTCACCAAAAAGTGAAGTTTTCAAAAAGTCCGAAAATTGGCTGAAAACGACTTAATGTCAAGGACTCATCCGGCGAATCGCTCTGGAACTGAAATCGGAATGCTCACTGACATTTTCCCCTCTCCGAAAGTCTGAAAAGTGATGGAAAAATGACTAAGTCCAAAAAAAATTTTTTTAAACTTTTTTCAATTTTACCCCCATGGGATATATATTCTACCCACACACATTTGGAACTCTCCTGGGGTACCCTCACACATATTATTCCCTCATTTAATGGATATTTTCACCAAAAAGTGAAGTTTTCAAAAAGTCCGAAAATTGGCAGAAAACGACTTAATATCAAGGACTAATCGGGCTAATCACTCTGGAACAGAAATCAGAATGCTCACTGACATTTTCCCCTCTCCGAAAGTCTGAAAAATGATGGAAAAATGACTAAGTCCAAAAAAAATTTTTTTCAACTTTTTTTCAATTTTACCCCTTTGGGATATACATTCTACCCACACACATTTGGAACTCTCCTGGGGTACCCTCACACATATTATTCCCTCATTTAATGGATATTTTCACCAAAAAGTGAAGTTTTCAAAAAGTCCGAAAATTGGCTGAAAACGACTTAATATCAAGGACTCATCCGGCGAATCGCTCTGGAACTGAAATCGGAATGCTCACTGACATTTTCCCCTCTCCGAAAGTCTGAAAAATGATGGAAAAATGACTAAGTCCAAAAAAAATTTTTTTCAACTTTTTTCAATTGTACCCCCATGGGATATATATTCTGCCCACACACATTTGGAACTCTCCTGGGGTACCCTCACACATATTATTCCCTCATTTAATGGATATTTTCACCAAAAAGTGAAGTTTTCAAAAAGTCAGAAAATTGGCTGAAAATGACTTAATATCAAGGACTCATCGGGCGAATCACTCTGGAACTGAAATCGGAATGCTCACTGACATTTTCCCCTCTCCAAAAGTCTGAAAAATGATGGAAAAATGACTAAGTCCAAAAAAAATTTTTTTAAACTTTTTTTCAATTTTACCCCTGTGGGATATACATTCTACCCACACACATTTGGAACTCTCCTGGGGTACCCTCACACATATTATTCCCTCATTTAATGGATATTTTCACCAAAAAGTGAAGTTTTCAAAAAGTCCGAAAATTGGCTGAAAACGACTTAATATCAAGGACTCATCCGGCGAATCGCTCTGGAACTGAAATCGGAATGCTCACTGACATTTTCCCCTCTCCGAAAGTCTGAAAAATGATGGAAAAATGACTAAGTCCAAAAAAAATTTTTTTCAACTTTTTTCAATTTTACCCCCATGGGATATATATTCTGCCCACACACATTTGGAACTCTCCTGGGGTACCCTCACACATATTATTCCCTCATTTAATGGATATTTTCACCAAAAAGTGAAGTTTTCAAAAAGTCAGAAAATGGCTGAAAACGACTTAATATCAAGGACTCATCGGGCGAATCACTCTGGAACTGAAATCGGAATGCTCACTGACATTTTCCCCTCTCCAAAAGTCTGAAAAATGATGGAAAAATGACTAAGTCCAAAAAAAATTTTTTTAAACTTTTTTTCAATTTTACCCCTGTGGGATATACATTCTACCCACACACATTTGGAACTCTCCTGGGGTACCCTCACACATATTATTCCCTCATTTAATGGATATTTTCACCAAAAAGTGAAGTTTTCAAAAAGTCCGAAAATTGGCTGAAAACGACTTAATATCAAGGACTCATCCGGCGAATCGCTCTGGAACTGAAATCGGAATGCTCACTGACATTTTCCCCTGTCCGAAAGTCTGAAAAATGATGGAAAAATGACTAAGTACAAAAAAAAATTTTTTTAACTTTTTTCAATTTTACCCCCGTGGGATATATATTCTACCCACACACATTTGGAACTCTCCTGGGGTACCCTCACACATATTATTCCCTCATTTAATGGATATTTTCACCAAAAAGTGAAGTTTTCAAAAAGTCCGAAAATTGGCTGAAAACGACTTAATATCAAGGACTCATCCGGCGAATCGCTCTGGAACTGAAATCGGAATGCTCACTGACATTTTCCCCTCTCTGAAAGTCTGAAAAATGATGGAAAAATGACTAAGTACAAAAAAAAAATTTTTAAACTTTTTTCAATTTTACCCCCGTGGGATATATATTCTACCCACACACATTTGGAACTCTCCTGGGGTACCCTCACACATATTATTCCCTCATTTAATGGATATTTTCACCAAAAAGTGAAGTTTTCAAAAAGTCCGAAAATTGGCTGAAAACGACTTAATATCAAGGACTCATCCGGCGAATCGCTCTGGAACTGAAATCGGAATGCTCACTGACATTTTCCCCTCTCCGAAAGTCTGAAAAATGATGGAAAAATGACTAAGTCCAAAAAAAATTTTTTTCAACTTTTTTCAATTTTACCCCCATGGGATATATATTCTGCCCACACACATTTGGAACTCTCCTGGGGTACCCTCACACATATTATTCCCTCATTTAATGGATATTTTCACCAAAAAGTGAAGTTTTCAAAAAGTCCGAAAATTGGCTGAAAATGACTTAATATCAAGGACTCATCCGGCGAATCGCTCTGGAACTGAAATCGGAATGCTCACTGACATTTTCCCCTCTCCGAAAGTCTGAAAAGTGATGGAAAAATGACTAAGTCCAAAAAAAATTTTTTTAAACATTTTTCAATTTTACCCCCATGGGATATATATTCTACCCACACACATTTGGAACTCTCCTGGGGTACCCTCACACATATTATTCCCTCATTTAATGGATATTTTCACCAAAAAGTGAAGTTTTCAAAAAGTCCGAAAATTGGCTGAAAACGACTTAATATCAAGGACTCATCGGGCTAATCACTCTGGAACAGAAATCAGAATGCTCACTGACATTTTCCCCTCTCCGAAAGTCTGAAAAATGATGGAAAAATGACTAAGTCCAAAAAAAATTTTTTTCAACTTTTTTTCAATTTTACCCCTTTGGGATATACATTCTACCCACACACATTTGGAACTCTCCTGGGGTACCCTCACACATATTATTCCCTCATTTAATGGATATTTTCACCAAAAAGTGAAGTTTTCAAAAAGTCCGAAAATTGGCTGAAAACGACTTAATATCAAGGACTCATCCGGCGAATCGCTCTGGAACTGAAATCGGAATGCTCACTGACATTTTCCCCTCTCCGAAAGTCTGAAAAATGATGGAAAAATGACTAAGTCCAAAAAAAATTTTTTTCAACTTTTTTCAATTTTACCCCCATGGGATATATATTCTGCCCACACACATTTGGAACTCTCCTGGGGTACCCTCACACATATTATTCCCTCATTTAATGGATATTTTCACCAAAAAGTGAAGTTTTCAAAAAGTCAGAAAATTGGCTGAAAACGACTTAATATCAAGGACTCATCGGGCGAATCACTCTGGAACTGAAATCGGAATGCTCACTGACATTTTCCCCTCTCCGAAAGTCTGAAAAATGATGGAAAAATGACTAAGTCCAAAAAAAATTTTTTTAAACTTTTTTTCAATTTTACCCCTGTGGGATATACATTCTACCCACACACATTTGGAACTCTCCTGGGGTACCCTCACACATATTATTCCCTCATTTAATGGATATTTTCACCAAAAAGTGAAGTTTTCAAAAAGTCCGAAAATTGGCTGAAAACGACTTAATATCAAGGACTCATCCGGCAAATCGCTCTGGAACTGAAATCGGAATGCTCACTGACATTTTCCCCTCTCCGAAAGTCTGAAAAATGATGGAAAAATGACTAAGTACAAAAAAAAAAATGTTTAACTTTTTTCAATTTTACCCCCGTGGGATATATATTCTACCCACACACATTTGGAACTCTCCTGGGGTACCCTCACACATATTATTCCCTCACTTAATGGATATTTTCACCAAAAAGTGAAGTTTTCAAAAAGTCCGAAAATTGGCTGAAAACGACTTAATATCAAGGACTCATCCGGCGAATCGCTCTGGAACTGAAATCGGAATGCTCACTGACATTTTCCCCTCTCCGAAAGTCTGAAAAATGATGGAAAAATGACTAAGTACAAAAAAAAAATTTTTTTACTTTTTTCAATTTTACCCCCGTGGGATATATATTCTACCCACACACATTTGGAACTCTCCTGGGGTACCCTCACACATATTATTCCTTCATTTAATGGATATTTTCACCAAAAAGTGAAGTTTTCAAAAAGTCAGAAAATTGGCTGAAAACGACTTAATATCAAGGACTCATCCGGCGAATCGCTCTGGAACTGAAATCGGAATGCTCACTGACATTTTCCCCTCTCCGAAAGTCTGAAAAATGATGGAAAAATGACTAAGTCCAAAAAAAATTTTTTTCAACTTTTTTCAATTTTACCCCCATGGGATATATATTCTGCCCACACACATTTGAAACTCTCCTGGGGTACCCTCACACATATTATTCCCTCATTTAATGGATATTTTCACCAAAAAGTGAAGTTTTCAAAAAGTCAGAAAATTGGCTGAAAACGACTTAATATCAAGGACTCATGGGGCGAATCGCTCTGGAACTGAAATCGGAATGCTCACTGACATTTTCCCCTCTCCGAAAGTCTGAAAAGTGATGGAAAAATGACTAAGTCCAAAAAAAATTTTTTTCAACTTTTTTCAATTTTACCCCCATGGGATAAATATTCTGCCCACACACATTTGGAACTCTCCTGGGGTACCCTCACACATATTATTCCCTCATTTAATGGATATTTTCACCAAAAAGTGAAGTTTTCAAAAAGTCCGAAAATTGGCTGAAAACGACTTAATATCAAGGACTCATCCGGCGAATCGCTCTGGAACTGAAATCGGAATGCTCACTGACATTTTCCCCTCTCCGAAAGTCTGAAAAATGATGGAAAAATGACTAAGTACAAAAAAAATTTTTTTTAACTTTTTTCAATTTTACCCCCGTGGGATATATATTCTACCCACACACATTTGGAACTCTCCTGGGGTACCCTCACACATATTATTCCCTCATTTAATGGATATTTTCCCCAAAAAGTGAAGTTTTCAAAAAGTCCGAAAATTGGCTGAAAACGACTTAATATCAAGGACTCATCCGGCGAATCGCTCTGGAACTGAAATCGGAATGCTCACTGACATTTTCCCCTCTCCGAAAGTCTGAAAAATGATGGAAAAATGACTAAGTACAAAAAAAAAATTTTTTTACTTTTTTCAATTTTACCCCCGTGGGATATATATTCTACCCACACACATTTGGAACTCTCCTGGGGTACCCTCACACATATTATTCCTTCATTTAATGGATATTTTCACCAAAAAGTGAAGTTTTCAAAAAGTCAGAAAATTGGCTGAAAACGACTTAATATCAAGGACTCATCCGGCGAATCGCTCTGGAACTGAAATCGGAATGCTCACTGACATTTTCCCCTCTCCGAAAGTCTGAAAAATGATGGAAAAATGACTAAGTCCAAAAAAAATTTTTTTCAACTTTTTTCAATTTTACCCCCATGGGATATATATTCTGCCCACACACATTTGAAACTCTCCTGGGGTACCCTCACACATATTATTCCCTCATTTAATGGATATTTTCACCAAAAAGTGAAGTTTTCAAAAAGTCAGAAAATTGGCTGAAAACGACTTAATATCAAGGACTCATGGGGCGAATCACTCTGGAACTGAAATCGGAATGCTCACTGACATTTTCCCCTCTCCGAAAGTCTGAAAAATGATGGAAAAATGACTAAGTCCAAAAAAAATTTTTTTAAACTTTTTTTCAATTTTACCCCTGTGGGATATACATTCTACCCACACACATTTGGAACTCTCCTGGGGTACCCTCACACATATTATTCCCTCATTTAATGGATATTTTCACCAAAAAGTGAAGTTTTCAAAAAGTCCGAAAATTGGCTGAAAACGACTTAATATCAAGGACTCATCCGGCAAATCGCTCTGGAACTGAAATCGGAATGCTCACTGACATTTTCCCCTCTCCGAAAGTCTGAAAAATGATGGAAAAATGACTAAGTACAAAAAAAAAAATTTTTAACTTTTTTCAATTTTACCCCCGTGGGATATATATTCTACCCACACACATTTGGAACTCTCCTGGGGTACCCTCACACATATTATTCCCTCACTTAATGGATATTTTCACCAAAAAGTGAAGTTTTCAAAAAGTCCGAAAATTGGCTGAAAACGACTTAATATCAAGGACTCATCCGGCGAATCGCTCTGGAACTGAAATCGGAATGCTCACTGACATTTTCCCCTCTCCGAAAGTCTGAAAAATGATGGAAAAATGACTAAGTCCAAAAAAAATTTTTTTCAACTTTTTTCAATTTTACCCCCATGGGATATATATTCTGCCCACACACATTTGGAACTCTCCTGGGGTACCCTCACACATATTATTCCCTCATTTAATGGATATTTTCACCAAAAAGTGAAGTTTTCAAAAAGTCAGAAAGTTGGCTGAAAACGACTTAATATCAAGGACTCATCGGGCGAATCACTCTGGAACTGAAATCGGAATGCTCACTGACATTTTCCCCTCTCCGAAAGTCTGAAAAATGATGGAAAAATGACTAAGTCCAAAAAAATTTTTTTTCAACTTTTTTCAATTTTACCCCCATGGGATATATATTCTGCCCACACACATTTGGAACTCTCCTGGGGAACCCTCACACATATTATTCCCTCATTTAATGGATATTTTCACCAAAAAGTGAAGTTTTCAAAAAGTCAGAAAATTGGCTGAAAACGACTTAATATCAAGGACTCATCCGGCGAATCGCTCTGGAACTGAAATCGGAATGCTCACTGACATTTTCCCCTCTCCGAAAGTCTGAAAAATGATGGAAAAATGACTAAGTACAAAAAAAATTTTTTTTAACTTTTTTCAATTTTACCCCCGTGGGATATATATTCTACCCACACACATTTGGAACTCTCCTGGGGTACCCTCACACATATTATTCCCTCATTTAATGGATATTTTCACCAAAAAGTGAAGTTTTCAAAAAGTCCGAAAATTGGCTGAAAACGACTTAATATCAAGGACTCATCCGGCGAATCGCTCTGGAACTGAAATCGGAATGCTCACTGACATTTTCCCCTCTCCGAAAGTCTGAAAAATGATGGAAAAATGACTAAGTACAAAAAAAAAATTTTTTAACTTTTTTCAATTTTACCCCCGTGGGATATATATTCTACCCACACACATTTGGAACTCTCCTGGGGTACCCTCACACATATTATTCCCTCATTTAATGGATATTTTCACCAAAAAGTGAAGTTTTCAAAAAGTCCGAAAATTGGCTGAAAACGACTTAATATCAAGGACTCATCCGGCGAATCGCTCTGGAACTGAAATCGGAATGCTCACTGACATTTTCCCCTCTCCGAAAGTCTGAAAAGTGATGGAAAAATGACTAAGTCCAAAAAAAATTTTTTTCAACTTTTTTCAATTTTACCCCCATGGGATAAATATTCTGCCCACACACATTTGGAACTCTCCTGGGGTACCCTCACACATATTATTCCCTCATTTAATGGATATTTTCACCAAAAAGTGAAGTTTTCAAAAAGTCAGAAAATGGCTGAAAACGACTTAATATCAAGGACTCATCGGGCGAATCACTCTGGAACTGAAATCGGAATGCTCACTGACATTTTCCCCTCTCCAAAAGTCTGAAAAATGATGGAAAAATGACTAAGTCCAAAAAAAATTTTTTTAAACTTTTTTTCAATTTTACCCCTGTGGGATATACATTCTACCCACACACATTTGGAACTCTCCTGGGGTACCCTCACACATATTATTCCCTCATTTAATGGATATTTTCACCAAAAAGTGAAGTTTTCAAAAAGTCCGAAAATTGGCTGAAAACGACTTAATATCAAGGACTCATCCGGCGAATCGCTCTGGAACTGAAATCGGAATGCTCACTGACATTTTCCCCTGTCCGAAAGTCTGAAAAATGATGGAAAAATGACTAAGTACAAAAAAAAATTTTTTTAACTTTTTTCAATTTTACCCCCGTGGGATATATATTCTACCCACACACATTTGGAACTCTCCTGGGGTACCCTCACACATATTATTCCCTCATTTAATGGATATTTTCACCAAAAAGTGAAGTTTTCAAAAAGTCCGAAAATTGGCTGAAAACGACTTAATATCAAGGACTCATCCGGCGAATCGCTCTGGAACTGAAATCGGAATGCTCACTGACATTTTCCCCTCTCTGAAAGTCTGAAAAATGATGGAAAAATGACTAAGTACAAAAAAAAAATTTTTAAACTTTTTTCAATTTTACCCCCGTGGGATATATATTCTACCCACACACATTTGGAACTCTCCTGGGGTACCCTCACACATATTATTCCCTCATTTAATGGATATTTTCACCAAAAAGTGAAGTTTTCAAAAAGTCCGAAAATTGGCTGAAAACGACTTAATATCAAGGACTCATCCGGCGAATCGCTCTGGAACTGAAATCGGAATGCTCACTGACATTTTCCCCTCTCCGAAAGTCTGAAAAATGATGGAAAAATGACTAAGTCCAAAAAAAATTTTTTTCAACTTTTTTCAATTTTACCCCCATGGGATATATATTCTGCCCACACACATTTGGAACTCTCCTGGGGTACCCTCACACATATTATTCCCTCATTTAATGGATATTTTCACCAAAAAGTGAAGTTTTCAAAAAGTCCGAAAATTGGCTGAAAATGACTTAATATCAAGGACTCATCCGGCGAATCGCTCTGGAACTGAAATCGGAATGCTCACTGACATTTTCCCCTCTCCGAAAGTCTGAAAAGTGATGGAAAAATGACTAAGTCCAAAAAAAATTTTTTTAAACTTTTTTCAATTTTACCCCCATGGGATATATATTCTACCCACACACATTTGGAACTCTCCTGGGGTACCCTCACACATATTATTCCCTCATTTAATGGATATTTTCACCAAAAAGTGAAGTTTTCAAAAAGTCCGAAAATTGGCTGAAAACGACTTAATATCAAGGACTCATCGGGCTAATCACTCTGGAACAGAAATCAGAATGCTCACTGACATTTTCCCCTCTCCGAAAGTCTGAAAAATGATGGAAAAATGACTAAGTCCAAAAAAAATTTTTTTCAACTTTTTTTCAATTTTACCCCTTTGGGATATACATTCTACCCACACACATTTGGAACTCTCCTGGGGTACCCTCACACATATTATTCCCTCATTTAATGGATATTTTCACCAAAAAGTGAAGTTTTCAAAAAGTCCGAAAATTGGCTGAAAACGACTTAATATCAAGGACTCATCCGGCGAATCGCTCTGGAACTGAAATCGGAATGCTCACTGACATTTTCCCCTCTCCGAAAGTCTGAAAAATGATGGAAAAATGACTAAGTCCAAAAAAAATTTTTTTCAACTTTTTTCAATTTTACCCCCATGGGATATATATTCTGCCCACACACATTTGGAACTCTCCTGGGGTACCCTCACACATATTATTCCCTCATTTAATGGATATTTTCACCAAAAAGTGAAGTTTTCAAAAAGTCAGAAAATTGGCTGAAAACGACTTAATATCAAGGACTCATCGGGCGAATCACTCTGGAACTGAAATCGGAATGCTCACTGACATTTTCCCCTCTCCGAAAGTCTGAAAAATGATGGAAAAATGACTAAGTCCAAAAAAAATTTTTTTAAACTTTTTTTCAATTTTACCCCTGTGGGATATACATTCTACCCACACACATTTGGAACTCTCCTGGGGTACCCTCACACATATTATTCCCTCATTTAATGGATATTTTCACCAAAAAGTGAAGTTTTCAAAAAGTCCGAAAATTGGCTGAAAACGACTTAATATCAAGGACTCATCCGGCGAATCGCTCTGGAACTGAAATCGGAATGCTCACTGACATTTTCCCCTCTCCGAAAGTCTGAAAAATGATGGAAAAATGACTAAGTACAAAAAAAAAAATTTTTAACTTTTTTCAATTTTACCCCCGTGGGATATATATTCTACCCACACACATTTGGAACTCTCCTGGGGTACCCTCACACATATTATTCCCTCATTTAATGGATATTTTCACCAAAAAGTGAAGTTTTCAAAAAGTCCGAAAATTGGCTGAAAACGACTTAATATCAAGGACTCATCCGGCGAATCGCTCTGGAACTGAAATCGGAATGCTCACTGACATTTTCCCCTCTCCGAAAGTCTGAAAAGTGATGGAAAAATGACTAAGTCCAAAAAAAATTTTTTTCAACTTTTTTCAATTTTACCCCCATGGGATATATATTCTGCCCACACACATTTGGAACTCTCCTGGGGTACCCTCACACATATTATTCCCTCATTTAATGGATATTTTCACCAAAAAGTGAAGTTTTCAAAAAGTCCGAAAATTGGCTGAAAACGACTTAATATCAAGGACTCATCCGGCGAATCGCTCTGGAACTGAAATCGGAATGCTCACTGACATTTTCCCCTCTCCGAAAGTCTGAAAAATGATGGAAAAATGACTAAGTCCAAAAAAAATTTTTTTCAACTTTTTTCAATTTGACCCCCATGGGATATATATTCTGCCCACACACATTTGGAACTCTCCTGGGGTACCCTCACACATATTATTCCCTCATTTAATGGATATTTTCACCAAAAAGTGAAGTTTTCAAAAAGTCAGAAAATTGGCTGAAAACGACTTAATATCAAGGACTCATCGGGCGAATCACTCTGGAACTGAAATCGGAATGCTCACTGACATTTTCCCCTCTCCGAAAGTCTGAAAAATGATGGAAAAATGACTAAGTCCAAAAAAAATTTTTTTAAACTTTTTTTCAATTTTACCCCTGTGGGATATACATTCTACCCACACACATTTGGAACTCTCCTGGGGTACCCTCACACATATTATTCCCTCATTTAATGGATATTTTCACCAAAAAGTGAAGTTTTCAAAAAGTCCGAAAATTGGCTGAAAACGACTTAATATCAAGGACTCATCCGGCGAATCGCTCTGGAACTGAAATCGGAATGCTCACTGACATTTTCCCCTCTCCGAATGTCTGAAAAATGATGGAAAAATGACTAAGTACAAAAAAAATTTTTTTTAACTTTTTTCAATTTTACCCCCGTGGGATATATATTCTACCCACACACATTTGGAACTCTCCTGGGGTACCCTCACACATATTATTCCCTCATTTAATGGATATTTTCACCAAAAAGTGAAGTTTTCAAAAAGTCCGAAAATTGGCTGAAAACGACTTAATATCAAGGACTCATCCGGCGAATCGCTCTGGAACTGAAATCGGAATGCTCACTGACATTTTCCCCTCTCCGAAAGTCTGAAAAGTGATGGAAAAATGACTAAGTCCAAAAAAAATTTTTTTCAACTTTTTTCAATTTTACCCCCATGGGATAAATATTCTGCCCACACACATTTGGAACTCTCCTGGGGTACCCTCACACATATTATTCCCTCATTTAATGGATATTTTCACCAAAAAGTGAAGTTTTCAAAAAGTCCGAAAATTGGCTGAAAACGACTTAATATCAAGGACTCATCCGGCGAATCGCTCTGGAACTGAAATCGGAATGCTCACTGACATTTTCCCCTCTCCGAAAGTCTGAAAAATGATGGAAAAATGACTAAGTACAAAAAAAATTTTTTTTAACTTTTTTCAATTTTACCCCCGTGGGATATATATTCTACCCACACACATTTGGAACTCTCCTGGGGTACCCTCACACATATTATTCCCTCATTTAATGGATATTTTCCCCAAAAAGTGAAGTTTTCAAAAAGTCCGAAAATTGGCTGAAAACGACTTAATATCAAGGACTCATCGGGCGAATCACTCTGGAACTGAAATCGGAATGCTCACTGACATTTTCCCCTCTCCGAAAGTCTGAAAAATGATGGAAAAATGACTAAGTCCAAAAAAAATTTTTTTAAACTTTTTCTCAATTTTACCCCTGTGGGATATACATTCTACCCACACACATTTGGAACTCTCCTGGGGTACCCTCACTCATATTATTCCCTCATTTAATGGATATTTTCACCAAAAAGTGAAGTTTTCAAAAAGTCCGAAAATTGGCTGAAAACGACTTAATATCAAGGACTCATCCGGCGAATCGCTCTGGAACTGAAATCGGAATGCTCACTGACATTTTCCCCTCTCCGAAAGTCTGAAAAATGATGGAAAAATGACTAAGTACAAAAAAAAAATTTTTTTACTTTTTTCAATTTTACCCCCGTGGGATATATATTCTACCCACACACATTTGGAACTCTCCTGGGGTACCCTCACACATATTATTCCCTCATTTAATGGATATTTTCACCAAAAAGTGAAGTTTTCAAAAAGTCCGAAAATTGGCTGAAAACGACTTAATATCAAGGACTCATCCGGCGAATCGCTCTGGAACTGAAATCGGAATGCTCACTGACATTTTCCCCTCTCCGAAAGTCTGAAAAATGATGGAAAAATGACTAAGTCCAAAAAAATTTTTTTTCAACTTTTTTCAATTTTACCCCCATGGGATATATATTCTGCCCACACACATTTGGAACTCTCCTGGGGTACCCTCACACATATTATTCCCTCATTTAATGGATATTTTCACCAAAAAGTGAAGTTTTCAAAAAGTCAGAAAATTGGCTGAAAACGACTTAATATCAAGGACTCATCCGGCGAATCGCTCTGGAACTGAAATCGGAATGCTCACTGACATTTTCCCCTCTCCGAAAGTCTGAAAAATGATGGAAAAATGACTAAGTCCAAAAAAAATTTTTTTCAACTTTTTTCAATTTTACCCCCATGGGATATATATTCTGCCCACACACATTTGAAACTCTCCTGGGGTACCCTCACACATATTATTCCCTCATTTAATGGATATTTTCACCAAAAAGTGAAGTTTTCAAAAAGTCAGAAAATTGGCTGAAAACGACTTAATATCAAGGACTCATGGGGCGAATCACTCTGGAACTGAAATCGGAATGCTCACTGACATTTTCCCCTCTCCGAAAGTCTGAAAAATGATGGAAAAATGACTAAGTCCAAAAAAAATTTTTTTAAACTTTTTTTCAATTTTACCCCTGTGGGATATACATTCTACCCACACACATTTGGAACTCTCCTGGGGTACCCTCACACATATTATTCCCTCATTTAATGGATATTTTCACCAAAAAGTGAAGTTTTCAAAAAGTCCGAAAATTGGCTGAAAACGACTTAATATCAAGGACTCATCCGGCAAATCGCTCTGGAACTGAAATCGGAATGCTCACTGACATTTTCCCCTCTCCGAAAGTCTGAAAAATGATGGAAAAATGACTAAGTACAAAAAAAAAAATTTTTAACTTTTTTCAATTTTACCCCCGTGGGATATATATTCTACCCACACACATTTGGAACTCTCCTGGGGTACCCTCACACATATTATTCCCTCACTTAATGGATATTTTCACCAAAAAGTGAAGTTTTCAAAAAGTCCGAAAATTGGCTGAAAACGACTTAATATCAAGGACTCATCCGGCGAATCGCTCTGGAACTGAAATCGGAATGCTCACTGACATTTTCCCCTCTCCGAAAGTCTGAAAAATGATGGAAAAATGACTAAGTCCAAAAAAAATTTTTTTCAACTTTTTTCAATTTTACCCCCATGGGATATATATTCTGCCCACACACATTTGGAACTCTCCTGGGGTACCCTCACACATATTATTCCCTCATTTAATGGATATTTTCACCAAAAAGTGAAGTTTTCAAAAAGTCAGAAAGTTGGCTGAAAACGACTTAATATCAAGGACTCATCGGGCGAATCACTCTGGAACTGAAATCGGAATGCTCACTGACATTTTCCCCTCTCCGAAAGTCTGAAAAATGATGGAAAAATGACTAAGTCCAAAAAAATTTTTTTTCAACTTTTTTCAATTTTACCCCCATGGGATATATATTCTGCCCACACACATTTGGAACTCTCCTGGGGAACCCTCACACATATTATTCCCTCATTTAATGGATATTTTCACCAAAAAGTGAAGTTTTCAAAAAGTCAGAAAATTGGCTGAAAACGACTTAATATCAAGGACTCATCCGGCGAATCGCTCTGGAACTGAAATCGGAATGCTCACTGACATTTTCCCCTCTCCGAAAGTCTGAAAAATGATGGAAAAATGACTAAGTACAAAAAAAATTTTTTTTAACTTTTTTCAATTTTACCCCCGTGGGATATATATTCTACCCACACACATTTGGAACTCTCCTGGGGTACCCTCACACATATTATTCCCTCATTTAATGGATATTTTCACCAAAAAGTGAAGTTTTCAAAAAGTCCGAAAATTGGCTGAAAACGACTTAATATCAAGGACTCATCCGGCGAATCGCTCTGGAACTGAAATCGGAATGCTCACTGACATTTTCCCCTCTCCGAAAGTCTGAAAAATGATGGAAAAATGACTAAGTACAAAAAAAAAATTTTTTAACTTTTTTCAATTTTACCCCCGTGGGATATATATTCTACCCACACACATTTGGAACTCTCCTGGGGTACCCTCACACATATTATTCCCTCATTTAATGGATATTTTCACCAAAAAGTGAAGTTTTCAAAAAGTCCGAAAATTGGCTGAAAACGACTTAATATCAAGGACTCATCCGGCGAATCGCTCTGGAACTGAAATCGGAATGCTCACTGACATTTTCCCCTCTCCGAAAGTCTGAAAAGTGATGGAAAAATGACTAAGTCCAAAAAAAATTTTTTTCAACTTTTTTCAATTTTACCCCCATGGGATAAATATTCTGCCCACACACATTTGGAACTCTCCTGGGGTACCCTCACACATATTATTCCCTCATTTAATGGATATTTTCACCAAAAAGTGAAGTTTTCAAAAAGTCCGAAAATTGGCTGAAAACGACTTAATATCAAGGACTCATCCGGCGAATCGCTCTGGAACTGAAATCGGAATGCTCACTGACATTTTCCCCTCTCCGAAAGTCTGAAAAATGATGGAAAAATGACTAAGTACAAAAAAAATTTTTTTTAACTTTTTTCAATTTTACCCCCGTGGGATATATATTCTACCCACACACATTTGGAACTCTCCTGGGGTACCCTCACACATATTATTCCCTCATTTAATGGATATTTTCCCCAAAAAGTGAAGTTTTCAAAAAGTCCGAAAATTGGCTGAAAACGACTTAATATCAAGGACTCATCGGGCGAATCACTCTGGAACTGAAATCGGAATGCTCACTGACATTTTCCCCTCTCCGAAAGTCTGAAAAATGATGGAAAAATGACTAAGTCCAAAAAAAATTTTTTTAAACTTTTTCTCAATTTTACCCCTGTGGGATATACATTCTACCCACACACATTTGGAACTCTCCTGGGGTACCCTCACTCATATTATTCCCTCATTTAATGGATATTTTCACCAAAAAGTGAAGTTTTCAAAAAGTCCGAAAATTGGCTGAAAACGACTTAATATCAAGGACTCATCCGGCGAATCGCTCTGGAACTGAAATCGGAATGCTCACTGACATTTTCCCCTCTCCGAAAGTCTGAAAAATGATGGAAAAATGACTAAGTACAAAAAAAAAATTTTTTAACTTTTTTCAATTTTACCCCCGTGGGATATATATTCTACCCACACACATTTGGAACTCTCCTGGGGTACCCTCACACATATTATTCCCTCATTTAATGGATATTTTCACCAAAAAGTGAAGTTTTCAAAAAGTCCGAAAATTGGCTGAAAACGACTTAATATCAAGGACTCATCCGGCGAATCGCTCTGGAACTGAAATCGGAATGCTCACTGACATTTTCCCCTCTCCGAAAGTCTGAAAAATGATGGAAAAATGACTAAGTCCAAAAAAATTTTTTTTCAACTTTTTTCAATTTTACCCCCATGGGATATATATTCTGCCCACACACATTTGGAACTCTCCTGGGGTACCCTCACACATATTATTCCCTCATTTAATGGATATTTTCACCAAAAAGTGAAGTTTTCAAAAAGTCAGAAAATTGGCTGAAAACGACTTAATATCAAGGACTCATCCGGCGAATCGCTCTGGAACTGAAATCGGAATGCTCACTGACATTTTCCCCTCTCCGAAAGTCTGAAAAATGATGGAAAAATGACTAAGTCCAAAAAAAATTTTTTTAAACTTTTTTTCAATTTTACCCCTGTGGGATATACATTCTACCCACACACATTTGGAACTCTCCTGGGGTACCCTCACACATATTATTCCCTCATTTAATGGATATTTTCACCAAAAAGTGAAGTTTTCAAAAAGTCCGAAAATTGGCTGAAAACGACTTAATATCAAGGACTCATCCGGCAAATCGCTCTGGAACTGAAATCGGAATGCTCACTGACATTTTCCCCTCTCCGAAAGTCTGAAAAATGATGGAAAAATGACTAAGTACAAAAAAAAAAATTTTTAACTTTTTTCAATTTTACCCCCGTGGGATATATATTCTACCCACACACATTTGGAACTCTCCTGGGGTACCCTCACACATATTATTCCCTCACTTAATGGATATTTTCACCAAAAAGTGAAGTTTTCAAAAAGTCCGAAAATTGGCTGAAAACGACTTAATATCAAGGACTCATCCGGCGAATCGCTCTGGAACTGAAATCGGAATGCTCACTGACATTTTCCCCTCTCCGAAAGTCTGAAAAATGATGGAAAAATGACTAAGTCCAAAAAAAATTTTTTTCAACTTTTTTCAATTTTACCCCCATGGGATATATATTCTGCCCACACACATTTGGAACTCTCCTGGGGTACCCTCACACATATTATTCCCTCATTTAATGGATATTTTCACCAAAAAGTGAAGTTTTCAAAAAGTCAGAAAGTTGGCTGAAAACGACTTAATATCAAGGACTCATCGGGCGAATCACTCTGGAACTGAAATCGGAATGCTCACTGACATTTTCCCCTCTCCGAAAGTCTGAAAAATGATGGAAAAATGACTAAGTCCAAAAAAATTTTTTTTCAACTTTTTTCAATTTTACCCCCATGGGATATATATTCTGCCCACACACATTTGGAACTCTCCTGGGGAACCCTCACACATATTATTCCCTCATTTAATGGATATTTTCACCAAAAAGTGAAGTTTTCAAAAAGTCAGAAAATTGGCTGAAAACGACTTAATATCAAGGACTCATCCGGCGAATCGCTCTGGAACTGAAATCGGAATGCTCACTGACATTTTCCCCTCTCCGAAAGTCTGAAAAATGATGGAAAAATGACTAAGTCCAAAAAAAATTTTTTTCAACTTTTTTCAATTTTACCCCCATGGGATATATATTCTGCCCACACACATTTGAAACTCTCCTGGGGTACCCTCACACATATTATTCCCTCATTTAATGGATATTTTCACCAAAAAGTGAAGTTTTCAAAAAGTCAGAAAATTGGCTGAAAACGACTTAATATCAAGGACTCATGGGGCGAATCACTCTGGAACTGAAATCGGAATGCTCACTGACATTTTCCCTTCTCCGAAAGTCTGAAAAATGATGGAAAAATGACTAAGTCCAAAAAAAATTTTTTTAAACTTTTTTTCAATTTTACCCCTGTGGGATATACATTCTACCCACACACATTTGGAACTCTCCTGGGGTACCCTCACACATATTATTCCCTCATTTAATGGATATTTTCACCAAAAAGTGAAGTTTTCAAAAAGTCCGAAAATTGGCTGAAAACGACTTAATATCAAGGACTCATCCGGCGAATCGCTCTGGAACTGAAATCGGAATGCTCACTGACATTTTCCCCTCTCCGAAAGTCTGAAAAATGATGGAAAAATGACTAAGTACAAAAAAATAAATTTTTAACTTTTTTCAATTTTACCCCCGTGGGATATATATTCTACCCACACACATTTGGAACTCTCCTGGGGTACCCTCACACATATTATTCCCTCACTTAATGGATATTTTCACCAAAAAGTGAAGTTTTCAAAAAGTCCGAAAATTGGCTGAAAACGACTTAATATCAAGGACTCATCCGGCGAATCGCTCTGGAACTGAAATCGGAATGCTCACTGACATTTTCCCCTCTCCGAAAGTCTGAAAAATGATGGAAAAATGACTAAGTCCAAAAAAAATTTTTTTCAACTTTTTTCAATTTTACCCCCATGGGATATATATTCTGCCCACACACATTTGGAACTCTCCTGGGGTACCCTCACACATATTATTCCCTCATTTAATGGATATTTTCACCAAAAAGTGAAGTTTTCAAAAAGTCAGAAAGTTGGCTGAAAACGACTTAATATCAAGGACTCATCGGGCGAATCACTCTGGAACTGAAATCGGAATGCTCACTGACATTTTCCCCTCTCCGAAAGTCTGAAAAATGATGGAAAAATGACTAAGTCCAAAAAAAATTTTTTTAAACTTTTTTTCAATTTTACCCCTGTGGGATATACATTCTACCCACACACATTTGGAACTCTCCTGGGGTACCCTCACACATATTATTCCCTCATTTAATGGATATTTTCACCAAAAAGTGAAGTTTTCAAAAAGTCCGAAAATTGGCTGAAAACGACTTAATATCAAGGACTCATCCGGCGAATCGCTCTGGAACTGAAATCGGAATGCTCACTGACATTTTCCCCTCTCCGAAAGTCTGAAAAATGATGGAAAAATGACTAAGTACAAAAAAAAAATTTTTTAACTTTTTTCAATTTTACCCCCGTGGGATATATATTCTACCCACACACATTTGGAACTCTCCTGGGGTACCCTCACACATATTATTCCCTCATTTAATGGATATTTTCACCAAAAAGTGAAGTTTTCAAAAAGTCCGAAAATTGGCTGAAAACGACTTAATATCAAGGACTCATCCGGCGAATCGCTCTGGAACTGAAATTGGAATGCTCACTGACATTTTCCCCTCTCCGAAAGTCTGAAAAATGATGGAAAAATGACTAAGTCCAAAAAAATTTTTTTTCAACTTTTTTCAATTTGACCCCCATGGGATATATATTCTGCCCACACACATTTGGAACTCTCCTGGGGTACCCTCACACATATTATTCCCTCATTTAATGGATATTTTCACCAAAAAGTGAAGTTTTCAAAAAGTCAGAAAATTGGCTGAAAACGACTTAATATCAAGGACTCATCGGGCGAATCACTCTGGAACTGAAATCGGAATGCTCACTGACATTTTCCCCTCTCCGAAAGTCTGAAAAATGATGGAAAAATGACTAAGTCCAAAAAAAATTTTTTTAAACTTTTTTTCAATTTTACCCCTGTGGGATATACATTCTACCCACACACATTTGGAACTCTCCTGGGGTACCCTCACACATATTATTCCCTCATTTAATGGATATTTTCACCAAAAAGTGAAGTTTTCAAAAAGTCCGAAAATTGGCTGAAAACGACTTAATATCAAGGACTCATCCGGCGAATCGCTCTGGAACTGAAATCGGAATGCTCACTGACATTTTCCCCTCTCCGAAAGTCTGAAAAATGATGGAAAAATGACTAAGTACAAAAAAAAAATTTTTTAACTTTTTTCAATTTTACCCCCGTGGGATATATATTCTACCCACACACATTTGGAACTCTCCTGGGGTACCCTCACACATATTATTCCCTCATTTAATGGATATTTTCACCAAAAAGTGAAGTTTTCAAAAAGTCCGAAAATTGGCTGAAAACGACTTAATATCAAGGACTCATCCGGCGAATCGCTCTGGAACTGAAATCGGAATGCTCACTGACATTTTCCCCTCTCCGAAAGTCTGAAAAATGATGGAAAAATGACTAAGTCCAAAAAAAATTTTTTTCAACTTTTTTCAATTTGACCCCCATGGGATATATATTCTGCCCACACACATTTGGAACTCTCCTGGGGTACCCTCACACATATTATTCCCTCATTTAATGGATATTTTCACCAAAAAGTGAAGTTTTCAAAAAGTCAGAAAATTGGCTGAAAACGACTTAATATCAAGGACTCATCGGGCGAATCACTCTGGAACTGAAATCGGAATGCTCACTGACATTTTCCCCTCTCCGAAAGTCTGAAAAATGATGGAAAAATGACTAAGTCCAAAAAAATTTTTTTTAAACTTTTTTTCAATTTTACCCCTGTGGGATATACATTCTACCCACACACATTTGGAACTCTCATGGGGTACCCTCACACATATTATTCCCTCATTTAATGGATATTTTCACCAAAAAGTGAAGTTTTCAAAAAGTCCGAAAATTGGCTGAAAACGACTTAATATCAAGGACTCATCCGGCGAATCGCTCTGGAACTGAAATCGGAATGCTCACTGACATTTTCCCCTCTCCGAAAGTCTGAAAAATGATGGAAAAATGACTAAGTACAAAAAAAAAATTTTTTAACTTTTTTCAATTTTACCCCCGTGGGATATATATTCTACCCACACACATTTGGAACTCTCCTGGGGTACCCTCACACATATTATTCCCTCATTTAATGGATATTTTCACCAAAAAGTGAAGTTTTCAAAAAGTCCGAAAATTGGCTGAAAACGACTTAATATCAAGGACTCATCCGGCGAATCGCTCTGGAACTGAAATCGGAATGCTCACTGACATTTTCCCCTCTCCGAAAGTCTGAAAAGTGATGGAAAAATGACTAAGTCCAAAAAAAATTTTTTTCAACTTTTTTCAATTTTACCCCCATGGGATATATATTCTGCCCACACACATTTGGAGCTCTCCTGGGGTACCCTCACACATATTATTCCCTCATTTAATGGATATTTTCACCAAAAAGTGAAGTTTTCAAAAAGTCCGAAAATTGGCTGAAAACGACTTAATATCAAGGACTCATCCGGCGAATCGCTCTGGAACTGAAATCGGAATGCTCACTGACATTTTCCCCTCTCCGAAAGTCTGAAAAATGATGGAAAAATGACTAAGTCCAAAAAAAATTTTTTTAAACTTTTTTTCAATTTTACCCCTGTGGGATATACATTCTACCCACACACATTTGGAACTCTCCTGGGGTACCCTCACACATATTATTCCCTCATTTAATGGATATTTTCACCAAAAAGTGAAGTTTTCAAAAAGTCCGAAAATTGGCTGAAAACGACTTAATATCAAGGACTCATCCGGCGAATCGCTCTGGAACTGAAATCGGAATGCTCACTGACATTTTCCCCTCTCCGAAAGTCTGAAAAATGATGGAAAAATGACTAAGTACAAAAAAAAAATTTTTTAACTTTTTTCAATTTTACCCCCGTGGGATATATATTCTACCCACACACATTTGGAACTCTCCTGGGGTACCCTCACACATATTATTCCCTCATTTAATGGATATTTTCACCAAAAAGTGAAGTTTTCAAAAAGTCCGAAAATTGGCTGAAAACGACTTAATATCAAGGACTCATCCGGCGAATCGCTCTGGAACTGAAATCGGAATGCTCACTGACATTTTCCCCTCTCCGAAAGTCTGAAAAGTGATGGAAAAATGACTAAGTCCAAAAAAAATTTTTTTCAACTTTTTTCAATTTAACCCCCATGGGATATATATTCTGCCCACACACATTTGGAACTCTCCTGGGGTACCCTCACACATATTATTCCCTCATTTAATGGATATTTTCACCAAAAAGTGACGTTTTCAAAAAGTCCGAAAATTGGCTGAAAACGACTTAATATCAAGGACTCATCCGGCGAATCGCTCTGGAACTGAAATCGGAATGCTCACTGACATTTTCCCCTCTCCGAAAGTCTGAAAAATGATGGAAAAATGACTAAGTCCAAAAAAAATTTTTTTCAACTTTTTTCAATTTTACCCCCATGGGATATATATTCTGCCCACACACATTTGGAACTCTCCTGGGGTACCCTCACACATATTATTCCCTCATTTAATGGATATTTTCACCAAAAAGTGAAGTTTTCAAAAAGTCAGAAAATTGGCTGAAAACGACTTAATATCAAGGACTCATCCGGCGAATCGCTCTGGAACTGAAATCGGAATGCTCACTGACATTTTCCCCTCTCCGAAAGTCTGAAAAATGATGGAAAAATGACTAAGTCCAAAAAAAATTTTTTTCAACTTTTTTCAATTTGACCCCCATGGGATATATATTCTGCCCACACACATTTGGAACTCTCCTGGGGTACCCTCACACATATTATTCCCTCATTTAATGGATATTTTCACCAAAAAGTGAAGTTTTCAAAAAGTCAGAAAATTGGCTGAAAACGACTTAATATCAAGGACTCATCGGGCGAATCACTCTGGAACTGAAATCGGAATGCTCACTGACATTTTCCCCTCTCCGAAAGTCTGAAAAATGATGGAAAAATGACTAAGTCCAAAAAAATTTTTTTTAAACTTTTTTTCAATTTTACCCCTGTGGGATATACATTCTACCCACACACATTTGGAACTCTCCTGGGGTACCCTCACACATATTATTCCCTCATTTAATGGATATTTTCACCAAAAAGTGAAGTTTTCAAAAAGTCCGAAAATTGGCTGAAAACGACTTAATATCAAGGACTCATCCGGCGAATCGCTCTGGAACTGAAATCGGAATGCTCACTGACATTTTCCCCTCTCCGAAAGTCTGAAAAATGATGGAAAAATGACTAAGTACAAAAAAAAATTTTTTTAACTTTTTTCAATTTTACCCCCGTGGGATATATATTCTACCCACACACATTTGGAACTCTCCTGGGGTACCCTCACACATATTATTCCCTCATTTAATGGATATTTTCACCAAAAAGTGAAGTTTTCAAAAAGTCCGAAAATTGGCTGAAAACGACTTAATATCAAGGACTCATCCGGCGAATCGCTCTGGAACTGAAATCGGAATGCTCACTGACATTTTCCCCTCTCCGAAAGTCTGAAAAGTGATGGAAAAATGACTAAGTCCAAAAAAAATTTTTTTCAACTTTTTTCAATTTTACCCCCATGGGATATATATTCTGCCCACACACATTTGGAACTCTCCTGGGGTACCCTCACCCATATTATTCCCTCATTTAATGGATATTTTCACCAAAAAGTGAAGTTTTCAAAAAGTCAGAAAATTGGCTGAAAACGACTTAATATCAAGGACTCATCAGGCGAATCACTCTGGAACTGAAATCGGAATGCTCACTGACATTTTCCCCTCTCCGAAAGTCTGAAAAATGATGGAAAAATGACTAAGTCCAAAAAAAATTTTTTTAAACTTTTTTTCAATTTTACCCCTGTGGGATATACATTCTACCCACACACATTTGGAACTCTCCTGGGGTACCCTCACACATATTATTCCCTCATTTAATGGATATTTTCACCAAAAAGTGAAGTTTTCAAAAAGTCCGAAAATTGGCTGAAAACGACTTAATATCAAGGACTCATCCGGCGAATCGCTCTGGAACTGAAATCGGAATGCTCACTGACATTTTCCCCTCTCCGAAAGTCTGAA
This sequence comes from Phyllobates terribilis, assembly GCF_046119375.1. Classification (NCBI taxonomy): domain Eukaryota; kingdom Metazoa; phylum Chordata; class Amphibia; order Anura; family Dendrobatidae; genus Phyllobates; species Phyllobates terribilis. The sequence continues at coordinate 3,205,504 of NW_027362966.1, read as the reverse complement.
AAATGATGGAAAAATGACTAAGTACAAAAAAAAAATTTTTTAACTTTTTTCAATTTTACCCCCGTGGGATATATATTCTACCCACACACATTTGGAACTCTCCTGGGGTACCCTCACACATATTATTCCCTCATTTAATGGATATTTTCACCAAAAAGTGAAGTTTTCAAAAAGTCCGAAAATTGGCTGAAAACGACTTAATATCAAGGACTCATCCGGCGAATCGCTCTGGAACTGAAATCGGAATGCTCACTGACATTTTCCCCTCTCTGAAAGTCTGAAAAATGATGGAAAAATGACTAAGTCCAAAAAAAATTTTTTTAAACTTTTTTCAATTTTACCCCCATGGGATATATATTCTACTCACACACATTTGGAACTCTCCTGGGGTACCCTCACACATATTATTCCCTCATTTAATGGATATTTTCAACAAAAAGTGAAGTTTTCAAAAAGTCAGAAAATTGGCTGAAAACGACTTAATATCAAGGACTCATCCGGCGAATCGCTCTGGAACTGAAATCGGAATGCTCACTGACATTTTCCCCTCTCCGAAAGTCTGAAAAATGATGGAAAAATGACTAAGTCCAAAAAAAATTTTTTTCAACTTTTTTCAATTTTACCCCCATGGGATATATATTCTGCCCACACACATTTGGAACTCTCCTGGGGTACCCTCACACATATTATTCCCTCATTTAATGGATATTTTCACCAAAAAGTGAAGTTTTCAAAAAGTCAGAAAATTGGCTGAAAACGACTTAATATCAAGGACTCATCGGGCGAATCACTCTGGAACTGAAATCGGAATGCTCACTGACATTTTCCCCTCTCCGAAAGTCTGAAAAATGATGGAAAAATGACTAAGTCCAAAAAAAATTTTTTTAAACTTTTTTTCAATTTTACCCCTGTGGGATATACATTCTACCCACACACATTTGGAACTCTCCTGGGGTACCCTCACACATATTATTCCCTCATTTAATGGATATTTTCACCAAAAAGTGAAGTTTTCAAAAAGTCCGAAAATTGGCTGAAAACGACTTAATATCAAGGACTCATCCGGCGAATCACTCTGGAACTGAAATCGGAATGCTCACTGACATTTTCCCCTCTCCGAAAGTCTGAAAAATGATGGAAAAATGACTAAGTCCAAAAAAAATTTTTTTCAACTTTTTTCAATTTTACCCCCATGGGATATATATTCTGCCCACACACATTTGGAACTCTCCTGGGGTACCCTCACACATATTATTCCCTCATTTAATGGATATTTTCACCAAAAAGTGAAGTTTTCAAAAAGTCAGAAAATTAGCTGAAAACGACTTAATCGGGCGAATCACTCTGGAACAGAAATCAGAATGCTCACTGACATTTTCCCCTCTCCGAAAGTCTGAAAAATGATGGAAAAATGACTAAGTCCAAAAAAAATTTTTTTCAACTTTTTTCAATTTTACCCCCATGGGATATATATTCTGCCCACACACATTTGGAACTCTCCTGGGGTACCCTCACACATATTATTCCCTCATTTAATGGATATTTTCACCAAAAAGTGAAGTTTTCAAAAAGTCCGAAAATTGGCTGAATACGACTTAATATCAAGGACTCATCTGGCGAATCGCTCTGGAACTGAAATCGGAATGCTCACTGACATTTTCCCCTCTCCGAAAGTCTGAAAAATGATGGAAAAATGACTAAGTACAAAAAAAAATTTTTTAAACTTTTTTCAATTTTACCCCCGTGGGATATATATTCTACCCACACACATTTGGAACTCTCCTGGGGTACCCTCACACATATTATTCCCTCATTTAATGGATATTTTCACCAAAAAGTGAAGTTTTCAAAAAGTCAGAAAATTGTCTGAAAATGACTTAATATCAAGGACTCATCGGGCGAATCACTCTGGAACTGAAATCGGAATGCTCTCTGACATTTTCCCCTCTCCGAAAGTCTGAAAAATGATGGAAAAATGACTAAGTCCAAAAAAAATTTTTTTAAACTTTTTTTCAATTTTACCCCTGTGGGATATACATTCTACCCACACACATTTGGAACTCTCCTGGGGTACCCTCACACATATTATTCCCTCATTTAATGGATATTTTCACCAAAAAGTGAAGTTTTCAAAAAGTCCGAAAATTGGCTGAAAACGACTTAATATCAAGGACTCATCCGGCGAATCGCTCTGGAACTGAAATCGGAATGCTCACTGACATTTTCCCCTCTCCGAAAGTCTGAAAAATGATGGAAAAATGACTAACTACAAAAAAAAATTTTTTAAACTTTTTTCAATTTTACCCCCGTGGGATATATATTCTACCCACACACATTTGGAACTCTCCTGGGGTACCCTCACACATATTATTCCCTCATTTAATGGATATTTTCACCAAAAAGTGAAGTTTTCAAAAAGTCCGAAAATTGGCTGAAAACGACTTAATATCAAGGACTCATCCGGCGAATCGCTCTGGAACTGAAATCGGAATGCTCACTGACATTTTCCCCTCTCCGAAAGTCTGAAAAATGATGGAAAAATGACTAAGTCCAAAAACAATTTTTTTAAACTTTTTTCAATTTTACCCCCATGGGATATATATTCTACCCACACACATTTGGAACTCTCCTGGGGTACCCTCACATATATTATTCCCTCATTTAATGGATATTTTCACCAAAAGTGAAGTTTTCAAAATGTCCGAAAATTGGCTGAAAACGACTTAATATCAAGGACTCATCCGGCGAATCGCTCTGGAACTGAAATCGGAATGCTCACTGACATTTTCCCCTCTCCGAAAGTCTGAAAAATGATGGAAAAATGACTAAGTCCAAAAAAAATTTTTTTCAACTTTTTTCAATTTTACCCCCATGGGATATATATTCTGCCCACACACATTTGGAACTCTCCTGGGGTACCCTCACACATATTATTCCCTCATTTAATGGATATTTTCACCAAAAAGTGAAGTTTTCAAAAAGTCAGAAAATTGGCTGAAAACGACTTAATATCAAGGACTCATCGGGCGAATCACTCTGGAACAGAAATCGGAATGCTCACTGACATTTTCCCCTCTCCGAAAGTCTGAAAAATGATGGAAAAATGACTAAGTCCCAAAAAAATTTTTTTAAACTTTTTTCAATTTTACCCCCATGGGATATATATTCTACCCACACACATTTGGAACTCTCCTGGGGTACCCTCACATATATTATTCCCTCATTTAATGGATATTTTCACCAAAAAGTGAAGTTTTCAAAAAGTCCGAAAATTGGCTGAAAATGACTTAATATCAAGGACTCCATCCGGCGAATCGCTCTGGAACTGAAATCGGAATGCTCACTGACATTTTCCCCTCTCCGAAAGTCTGAAAAATGATGGAAAAATGACTAAGTCCAAAAAAAATTTTTTTCAACTTTTTTCAATTTTACCCCCATGGGATATATATTCTGCCCACACACATTTGGAACTCTCCTGGGGTACCCTCACACATATTATTCCCTCATTTAATGGATATTTTCACCAAAAAGTGAAGTTTTCAAAAAGTCAGAAAATTGGCTGAAAACGACTTAATATCAAGGACTCATCGGGCGAATCACTCTGGAACTGAAATCGGAATGCTCACTGACATTTTCCCCTCTCCGAAAGTCTGAAAAATGATGGAAAAATGACTAAGTCCAAAAAAAATTTTTTTCAACTTTTTTCAATTTTACCCCCATGGGATATATATTCTACCCACACACATTTGGAACTCTCCTGGGGTACCCTCACACATATTATTCCCTCATTTAATGGATATTTTCACCAAAAAGTGAAGTTTTCAAAAAGTCCGAAAATTGGCTGAATACGACTTGATATCAAGGACTCATCTGGCGAATCGCTCTGGAACTGAAATCGGAATGCTCACTGACATTTTCCCCTCTCCGAAAGTCTGAAAAATGATGGAAAAATGACTAAGTCCAAAAAAAATTTTTTTCAACTTTTTTCAATTTTACCCCCATGGGATATATATTCTGCCCACACACATTTGGAACTCTCCTGGGGTACCCTCACACATATTATTCCCTCATTTAATGGATATTTTCACCAAAAAGTGAAGTTTTCAAAAAGTCAGAAAATTGGCTGAAAACGACTTAATATCAAGGACTCATCGGGCGAATCACTCTGGAACAGAAATCGGAATGCTCACTGACATTTTCCCCTCTCCGAAAGTCTGAAAAATGATGGAAAAATGACTAAGTCCCAAAAAAATTTTTTTAAACTTTTTTCAATTTTACCCCCATGGGATATATATTCTACCCACACACATTTGGAACTCTCCTGGGGTACCCTCACATATATTATTCCCTCATTTAATGGATATTTTCACCAAAAAGTGAAGTTTTCAAAAAGTCCGAAAATTGGCTGAAAATGACTTAATATCAAGGACTCCATCCGGCGAATCGCTCTGGAACTGAAATCGGAATGCTCACTGACATTTTCCCCTCTCCGAAAGTCTGAAAAATGATGGAAAAATGACTAAGTCCAAAAAAAATTTTTTTCAACTTTTTTCAATTTTACCCCCATGGGATATATATTCTGCCCACACACATTTGGAACTCTCCTGGGGTACCCTCACACATATTATTCCCTCATTTAATGGATATTTTCACCAAAAAGTGAAGTTTTCAAAAAGTCAGAAAATTGGCTGAAAACGACTTAATATCAAGGACTCATCGGGCGAATCACTCTGGAACTGAAATCGGAATGCTCACTGACATTTTCCCCTCTCCGAAAGTCTGAAAAATGATGGAAAAATGACTAAGTCCAAAAAAAATTTTTTTCAACTTTTTTCAATTTTACCCCCATGGGATATATATTCTACCCACACACATTTGGAACTCTCCTGGGGTACCCTCACACATATTATTCCCTCATTTAATGGATATTTTCACCAAAAAGTGAAGTTTTCAAAAAGTCCGAAAATTGGCTGAATACGACTTAATATCAAGGACTCATCTGGCGAATCGCTCTGGAACTGAAATCGGAATGCTCACTGACATTTTCCCCTCTCCGAAAGTCTGAAAAATGATGGAAAAATGACTAAGTACAAAAAAAAAATTTTTAAACTTTTTTCAATTTTACCCCCGTGGGATATATATTCTACCCACACACATTTGGAACTCTCCTGGGGTACCCTCACATATATTATTCCCTCATTTAATGGATATTTTCACCAAAAAGTGAAGTTTTCAAAAAGTCCGAAAATTGGCTGAAAACGACTTAATATCAAGGACTCATCCGGCGAATCGCTCTGGAACTGAAATCGGAATGCTCACTGACATTTTCCCCTCTCCGAAAGTCTGAAAAATGATGGAAAAATGACTAAGTCCAAAAAAAATTTTTTTCAACTTTTTTCAATTTTACCCCCATGGGATATATATTCTGCCCACACACATTTGGAACTCTCCTGGGGTACCCTCACACATATTATTCCCTCATTTAATGGATATTTTCACCAAAAAGTGAAGTTTTCAAAAAGTCAGAAAATTGGCTGAAAACGACTTAATATCAAGGACTCATCGGGCGAATCACTCTGGAACTGAAATCGGAATGCTCACTGCCATTTTCCCCTCTCCGAAAGTCTGAAAAATGATGGAAAAATGACTAAGTCCAAAAAAAATTTTTTTCAACTTTTTTCAATTTTACCCCCATGGGATATATATTCTACCCACACACATTTGGAACTCTCCTGGGGTACCCTCACACATATTATTCCCTCATTTAATGGATATTTTCACCAAAAAGTGAAGTTTTCAAAAAGTCAGAAAATTGTCTGAAAATGACTTAATATCAAGGACTCATCGGGCGAATCACTCTGGAACTGAAATCGGAATGCTCTCTGACATTTTCCCCTCTCCGAAAGTCTGAAAAATGATGGAAAAATGACTAAGTCCAAAAAAAATTTTTTTCAACTTTTTTCAATTTTACCCCCATGGGATATATATTCTGCCCACACACATTTGGAACTCTCCTGGGGTACCCTCACACATATTATTCCCTCATTTAATGGATATTTTCACCAAAAAGTGAAGTTTTCAAAAAGTCAGAAAATTGGCTGAAAACGACTTAATATCAAGGACTCATCGGGCGAATCACTCTGGAACTGAAATCGGAATGCTCACTGACATTTTCCCCTCTCCGAAAGTCTGAAAAATGATGGAAAAATGACTAAGTCCAAAAAAAATTTTTTTCAACTTTTTTCAATTTTACCCCCATGGGATATATATTCTACCCACACACATTTGGAACTCTCCTGGGGTACCCTCACACATATTATTCCCTCATTTAATGGATATTTTCACCAAAAAGTGAAGTTTTCAAAAAGTCCGAAAATTGGCTGAATACGACTTGATATCAAGGACTCATCTGGCGAATCGCTCTGGAACTGAAATCGGAATGCTCACTGACATTTTCCCCTCTCCGAAAGTCTGAAAAATGATGGAAAAATGACTAAGTCCAAAAAAAATTTTTTTCAACTTTTTTCAATTTTACCCCCATGGGATATATATTCTGCCCACACACATTTGGAACTCTCCTGGGGTACCCTCACACATATTATTCCCTCATTTAATGGATATTTTCACCAAAAAGTGAAGTTTTCAAAAAGTCAGAAAATTGGCTGAAAACGACTTAATATCAAGGACTCATCGGGCGAATCACTCTGGAACAGAAATCGGAATGCTCACTGACATTTTCCCCTCTCCGAAAGTCTGAAAAATGATGGAAAAATGACTAAGTCCCAAAAAAATTTTTTTAAACTTTTTTCAATTTTACCCCCATGGGATATATATTCTACCCACACACATTTGGAACTCTCCTGGGGTACCCTCACATATATTATTCCCTCATTTAATGGATATTTTCACCAAAAAGTGAAGTTTTCAAAAAGTCCGAAAATTGGCTGAAAATGACTTAATATCAAGGACTCCATCCGGCGAATCGCTCTGGAACTGAAATCGGAATGCTCACTGACATTTTCCCCTCTCCGAAAGTCTGAAAAATGATGGAAAAATGACTAAGTCCAAAAAAAATTTTTTTCAACTTTTTTCAATTTTACCCCCATGGGATATATATTCTGCCCACACACATTTGGAACTCTCCTGGGGTACCCTCACACATATTATTCCCTCATTTAATGGATATTTTCACCAAAAAGTGAAGTTTTCAAAAAGTCAGAAAATTGGCTGAAAACGACTTAATATCAAGGACTCATCGGGCGAATCACTCTGGAACTGAAATCGGAATGCTCACTGACATTTTCCCCTCTCCGAAAGTCTGAAAAATGATGGAAAAATGACTAAGTCCAAAAAAAATTTTTTTCAACTTTTTTCAATTTTACCCCCATGGGATATATATTCTACCCACACACATTTGGAACTCTCCTGGGGTACCCTCACACATATTATTCCCTCATTTAATGGATATTTTCACCAAAAAGTGAAGTTTTCAAAAAGTCCGAAAATTGGCTGAATACGACTTAATATCAAGGACTCATCTGGCGAATCGCTCTGGAACTGAAATCGGAATGCTCACTGACATTTTCCCCTCTCCGAAAGTCTGAAAAATGATGGAAAAATGACTAAGTACAAAAAAAAAATTTTTAAACTTTTTTCAATTTTACCCCCGTGGGATATATATTCTACCCACACACATTTGGAACTCTCCTGGGGTACCCTCACATATATTATTCCCTCATTTAATGGATATTTTCACCAAAAAGTGAAGTTTTCAAAAAGTCCGAAAATTGGCTGAAAACGACTTAATATCAAGGACTCATCCGGCGAATCGCTCTGGAACTGAAATCGGAATGCTCACTGACATTTTCCCCTCTCCGAAAGTCTGAAAAATGATGGAAAAATGACTAAGTCCAAAAAAAATTTTTTTCAACTTTTTTCAATTTTACCCCCATGGGATATATATTCTGCCCACACACATTTGGAACTCTCCTGGGGTACCCTCACACATATTATTCCCTCATTTAATGGATATTTTCACCAAAAAGTGAAGTTTTCAAAAAGTCAGAAAATTGGCTGAAAACGACTTAATATCAAGGACTCATCGGGCGAATCACTCTGGAACTGAAATCGGAATGCTCACTGCCATTTTCCCCTCTCCGAAAGTCTGAAAAATGATGGAAAAATGACTAAGTCCAAAAAAAATTTTTTTCAACTTTTTTCAATTTTACCCCCATGGGATATATATTCTACCCACACACATTTGGAACTCTCCTGGGGTACCCTCACACATATTATTCCCTCATTTAATGGATATTTTCACCAAAAAGTGAAGTTTTCAAAAAGTCAGAAAATTGTCTGAAAATGACTTAATATCAAGGACTCATCGGGCGAATCACTCTGGAACTGAAATCGGAATGCTCTCTGACATTTTCCCCTCTCCGAAAGTCTGAAAAATGATGGAAAAATGACTAAGTACAAAAAAAAATTTTTTAAACTTTTTTCAATTTTACCCCCGTGGGATATATATTCTACCCACACACATTTGGAACTCTCCTGGGGTACCCTCACACATATTATTCCCTCATTTAATGGATATTTTCACCAAAAAGTGAAGTTTTCAAAAAGTCAGAAAATTGTCTGAAAATGACTTAATATCAAGGACTCATCGGGCGAATCACTCTGGAACTGAAATCGGAATGCTCTCTGACATTTTCCCCTCTCCGAAAGTCTGAAAAATGATGGAAAAATGACTAAGTCCAAAAAAAATTTTTTTAAACTTTTTTTCAATTTTACCCCTGTGGGATATACATTCTACCCACACACATTTGGAACTCTCCTGGGGTACCCTCACACATATTATTCCCTCATTTAATGGATATTTTCACCAAAAAGTGAAGTTTTCAAAAAGTCCGAAAATTGGCTGAAAACGACTTAATATCAAGGACTCATCCGGCGAATCGCTCTGGAACTGAAATCGGAATGCTCACTGACATTTTCCCCTCTCCGAAAGTCTGAAAAATGATGGAAAAATGACTAACTACAAAAAAAAATTTTTTAAACTTTTTTCAATTTTACCCCCGTGGGATATATATTCTACCCACACACATTTGGAACTCTCCTGGGGTACCCTCACACATATTATTCCCTCATTTAATGGATATTTTCACCAAAAAGTGAAGTTTTCAAAAAGTCCGAAAATTGGCTGAAAACGACTTAATATCAAGGACTCATCCGGCGAATCGCTCTGGAACTGAAATCGGAATGCTCACTGACATTTTCCCCTCTCCGAAAGTCTGAAAAATGATGGAAAAATGACTAAGTCCAAAAACAATTTTTTTAAACTTTTTTCAATTTTACCCCCATGGGATATATATTCTACCCACACACATTTGGAACTCTCCTGGGGTACCCTCACATATATTATTCCCTCATTTAATGGATATTTTCACCAAAAGTGAAGTTTTCAAAAAGTCCGAAAATTGGCTGAAAACGACTTAATATCAAGGACTCATCCGGCGAATCGCTCTGGAACTGAAATCGGAATGCTCACTGACATTTTCCCCTCTCCGAAAGTCTGAAAAATGATGGAAAAATGACTAAGTCCAAAAAAAATTTTTTTCAACTTTTTTCAATTTTACCCCCATGGGATATATATTCTGCCCACACACATTTGGAACTCTCCTGGGGTACCCTCACACATATTATTCCCTCATTTAATGGATATTTTCACCAAAAAGTGAAGTTTTCAAAAAGTCAGAAAATTGGCTGAAAACGACTTAATATCAAGGACTCATCGGGCGAATCACTCTGGAACAGAAATCGGAATGCTCACTGACATTTTCCCCTCTCCGAAAGTCTGAAAAATGATGGAAAAATGACTAAGTCCAAAAAAAATTTTTTTAAACTTTTTTCAATTTTACCCCCATGGGATATATATTCTACCCACACACATTTGGAACTCTCCTGGGGTACCCTCACATATATTATTCCCTCATTTAATGGATATTTTCACCAAAAAGTGAAGTTTTCAAAAAGTCCGAAAATTGGCTGAAAATGACTTAATATCAAGGACTCCATCCGGCGAATCGCTCTGGAACTGAAATCGGAATGCTCACTGACATTTTCCCCTCTCCGAAAGTCTGAAAAATGATGGAAAAATGACTAAGTCCAAAAAAAATTTTTTTCAACTTTTTTCAATTTTACCCCCATGGGATATATATTCTGCCCACACACATTTGGAACTCTCCTGGGGTACCCTCACACATATTATTCCCTCATTTAATGGATATTTTCACCAAAAAGTGAAGTTTTCAAAAAGTCAGAAAATTGGCTGAAAACGACTTAATATCAAGGACTCATCGGGCGAATCACTCTGGAACTGAAATCGGAATGCTCACTGACATTTTCCCCTCTCCGAAAGTCTGAAAAATGATGGAAAAATGACTAAGTCCAAAAAAAATTTTTTTCAACTTTTTTCAATTTTACCCCCATGGGATATATATTCTACCCACACACATTTGGAACTCTCCTGGGGTACCCTCACACATATTATTCCCTCATTTAATGGATATTTTCACCAAAAAGTGACGTTTTCAAAAAGTCCGAAAATTGGCTGAATACGACTTAATATCAAGGACTCATCTGGCGAATCGCTCTGGAACTGAAATCGGAATGCTCACTGACATTTTCCCCTCTCCGAAAGTCTGAAAAATGATGGAAAAATGACTAAGTACAAAAAAAAAATTTTTAAACTTTTTTCAATTTTACCCCCATGGGATATATATTCTACCCACACACATTTGGAACTCTCCTGGGGTACCCTCACATATATTATTCCCTCATTTAATGGATATTTTCACCAAAAAGTGAAGTTTTCAAAAAGTCCGAAAATTGGCTGAAAATGACTTAATATCAAGGACTCCATCCGGCGAATCGCTCTGGAACTGAAATCGGAATGCTCACTGACATTTTCCCCTCTCCGAAAGTCTGAAAAATGATGGAAAAATGACTAAGTCCAAAAAAAATTTTTTTCAACTTTTTTCAATTTTACCCCCATGGGATATATATTCTGCCCACACACATTTGGAACTCTCCTGGGGTACCCTCACACATATTATTCCCTCATTTAATGGATATTTTCACCAAAAAGTGAAGTTTTCAAAAAGTCAGAAAATTGTCTGAAAATGACTTAATATCAAGGACTCATCGGGCGAATCACTCTGGAACTGAAATCGGAATGCTCTCTGACATTTTCCCCTCTCCGAAAGTCTGAAAAATGATGGAAAAATGACTAAGTACAAAAAAAAATTTTTTAAACTTTTTTCAATTTTACCCCCGTGGGATATATATTCTACCCACACACATTTGGAACTCTCCTGGGGTACCCTCACACATATTATTCCCTCATTTAATGGATATTTTCACCAAAAAGTGAAGTTTTCAAAAAGTCAGAAAATTGTCTGAAAATGACTTAATATCAAGGACTCATCGGGCGAATCACTCTGGAACTGAAATCGGAATGCTCTCTGACATTTTCCCCTCTCCGAAAGTCTGAAAAATGATGGAAAAATGACTAAGTCCAAAAAAAATTTTTTTAAACTTTTTTTCAATTTTACCCCTGTGGGATATACATTCTACCCACACACATTTGGAACTCTCCTGGGGTACCCTCACACATATTATTCCCTCATTTAATGGATATTTTCACCAAAAAGTGAAGTTTTCAAAAAGTCCGAAAATTGGCTGAAAACGACTTAATATCAAGGACTCATCCGGCGAATCGCTCTGGAACTGAAATCGGAATGCTCACTGACATTTTCCCCTCTCCGAAAGTCTGAAAAATGATGGAAAAATGACTAACTACAAAAAAAAATTTTTTAAACTTTTTTCAATTTTACCCCCGTGGGATATATATTCTACCCACACACATTTGGAACTCTCCTGGGGTACCCTCACACATATTATTCCCTCATTTAATGGATATTTTCACCAAAAAGTGAAGTTTTCAAAAAGTCCGAAAATTGGCTGAAAACGACTTAATATCAAGGACTCATCCGGCGAATCGCTCTGGAACTGAAATCGGAATGCTCACTGACATTTTCCCCTCTCCGAAAGTCTGAAAAATGATGGAAAAATGACTAAGTCCAAAAACAATTTTTTTAAACTTTTTTCAATTTTACCCCCATGGGATATATATTCTACCCACACACATTTGGAACTCTCCTGGGGTACCCTCACATATATTATTCCCTCATTTAATGGATATTTTCACCAAAAGTGAAGTTTTCAAAAAGTCCGAAAATTGGCTGAAAACGACTTAATATCAAGGACTCATCCGGCGAATCGCTCTGGAACTGAAATCGGAATGCTCACTGACATTTTCCCCTCTCCGAAAGTCTGAAAAATGATGGAAAAATGACTAAGTCCAAAAAAAATTTTTTTCAACTTTTTTCAATTTTACCCCCATGGGATATATATTCTGCCCACACACATTTGGAACTCTCCTGGGGTACCCTCACACATATTATTCCCTCATTTAATGGATATTTTCACCAAAAAGTGAAGTTTTCAAAAAGTCAGAAAATTGGCTGAAAACGACTTAATATCAAGGACTCATCGGGCGAATCACTCTGGAACAGAAATCGGAATGCTCACTGACATTTTCCCCTCTCCGAAAGTCTGAAAAATGATGGAAAAATGACTAAGTCCAAAAAAAATTTTTTTAAACTTTTTTCAATTTTACCCCCATGGGATATATATTCTACCCACACACATTTGGAACTCTCCTGGGGTACCCTCACATATATTATTCCCTCATTTAATGGATATTTTCACCAAAAAGTGAAGTTTTCAAAAAGTCCGAAAATTGGCTGAAAATGACTTAATATCAAGGACTCCATCCGGCGAATCGCTCTGGAACTGAAATCGGAATGCTCACTGACATTTTCCCCTCTCCGAAAGTCTGAAAAATGATGGAAAAATGACTAAGTCCAAAAAAAATTTTTTTCAACTTTTTTCAATTTTACCCCCATGGGATATATATTCTGCCCACACACATTTGGAACTCTCCTGGGGTACCCTCACACATATTATTCCCTCATTTAATGGATATTTTCACCAAAAAGTGAAGTTTTCAAAAAGTCAGAAAATTGGCTGAAAACGACTTAATATCAAGGACTCATCGGGCGAATCACTCTGGAACTGAAATCGGAATGCTCACTGACATTTTCCCCTCTCCGAAAGTCTGAAAAATGATGGAAAAATGACTAAGTCCAAAAAAAATTTTTTTCAACTTTTTTCAATTTTACCCCCATGGGATATATATTCTACCCACACACATTTGGAACTCTCCTGGGGTACCCTCACACATATTATTCCCTCATTTAATGGATATTTTCACCAAAAAGTGACGTTTTCAAAAAGTCCGAAAATTGGCTGAATACGACTTAATATCAAGGACTCATCTGGCGAATCGCTCTGGAACTGAAATCGGAATGCTCACTGACATTTTCCCCTCTCCGAAAGTCTGAAAAATGATGGAAAAATGACTAAGTACAAAAAAAAAATTTTTAAACTTTTTTCAATTTTACCCCCATGGGATATATATTCTACCCACACACATTTGGAACTCTCCTGGGGTACCCTCACATATATTATTCCCTCATTTAATGGATATTTTCACCAAAAAGTGAAGTTTTCAAAAAGTCCGAAAATTGGCTGAAAATGACTTAATATCAAGGACTCCATCCGGCGAATCGCTCTGGAACTGAAATCGGAATGCTCACTGACATTTTCCCCTCTCCGAAAGTCTGAAAAATGATGGAAAAATGACTAAGTCCAAAAAAAATTTTTTTCAACTTTTTTCAATTTTACCCCCATGGGATATATATTCTGCCCACACACATTTGGAACTCTCCTGGGGTACCCTCACACATATTATTCCCTCATTTAATGGATATTTTCACCAAAAAGTGAAGTTTTCAAAAAGTCAGAAAATTGGCTGAAAACGACTTAATATCAAGGACTCATCGGGCGAATCACTCTGGAACTGAAATCGGAATGCTCACTGACATTTTCCCCTCTCCGAAAGTCTGAAAAATGATGGAAAAATGACTAAGTCCAAAAAAAATTTTTTTCAACTTTTTTCAATTTTACCCCCATGGGATATATATTCTACCCACACACATTTGGAACTCTCCTGGGGTACCCTCACACATATTATTCCCTCATTTAATGGATATTTTCACCAAAAAGTGAAGTTTTCAAAAAGTCAGAAAATTGTCTGAAAATGACTTAATATCAAGGACTCATCGGGCGAATCACTCTGGAACTGAAATCGGAATGCTCTCTGACATTTTCCCCTCTCCGAAAGTCTGAAAAATGATGGAAAAATGACTAAGTATAAAAAAAATTTTTTTAAACTTTTTTTCAATTTTACCCCTGTGGGATATACATTCTACCCACACACATTTGGAACTCTCCTGGGGTACCCTCAACACATATTATTCCCTCATTTAATGGATATTTTCACCAAAAAGTGAAGTTTTCAAAAAGTCCGAAAATTGGCTGAAAACGACTTAATATCAAGGACTCATCCGGCGAATCGCTCTGGAACTGAAATCGGAATGCTCACTGACATTTTCCCCTCTCCGAAAGTCTGAAAAATGATGGAAAAATGACTAACTACAAAAAAAAATTTTTTAAACTTTTTTCAATTTTACCCCCTTGGGATATATATTCTACCCACACACATTTGGAACTCTCCTGGGGTACCCTCACACATATTATTCCCTCATTTAATGGATATTTTCACCAAAAAGTGAAGTTTTCAAAAAGTCCGAAAATTGGCTGAAAACGACTTAATATCAAGGACTCATCCGGCGAATCGCTCTGGAACTGAAATCGGAATGCTCACTGACATTTTCCCCTCTCCGAAAGTCTGAAAAATGATGGAAAAATGACTAAGTCCAAAAAAAATTTTTTTAAACTTTTTTCAATTTTACCCCCATGGGATATATATTCTACCCACACACATTTGGAACTCTCCTGGGGTACCCTCACACATATTATTCCCTCATTTAATGGATATTTTCACCAAAAAGTGAAGTTTTCAAAAAGTCCGAAAATTGGCTGAAAACGACTTAATATCAAGGACTCATCCGGCGAATCGCTCTGGAACTGAAATCGGAATGCTCACTGACATTTTCCCCTCTCCGAAAGTCTGAAAAATGATGGAAAAATGACTAAGTCCAAAAAAAATTTTTTTCAACTTTTTTCAATTTTACCCCCATGGGATATATATTCTGCCCACACACATTTGGAACTCTCCTGGGGTACCCTCACACATATTATTCCCTCATTTAATGGATATTTTCACCAAGAAGTGAAGTTTTCAAAAAGTCAGAAAATTGGCTGAAAACGACTTAATATCAAGGACTCATCGGGCGAATCACTCTGGAACTGAAATCAGAATGCTCACTGACATTTTCCCCTCTCCGAAAGTCTGAAAAATGATGGAAAAATGACTAAGTCCAAAAAAAATGTTTTTACACTTTTTTCAATTTTACCCCCATGGTATATATATTCTACCCACACACATTTGGAACTCTCCTGGGGTACCCTCACACATATTATTCCCTCATTTAATGGATATTTTCACCAAAAAGTGAAGTTTTCAAAAAGTCCGAAAATTGGCTGAAAACGACTTAATATCAAGGACTCATCCGGCGAATCGCTCTGGAACTGAAATCGGAATGCTCACTGACATTTTCCCCTCTCCGAAAGTCTGAAAAATGATGGAAAAATGACTAAGTACAAAAAAAAAATTTTTAAACTTTTTTCAATTTTACCCCCGTGGGATATATATTCTACCCACACACATTTGGAACTCTCCTGGGGTACCCTCACATATATTATTCCCTCATTTAATGGATATTTTCACCAAAAAGTGAAGTTTTCAAAAAGTCCGAAAATTGGCTGAAAACGACTTAATATCAAGGACTCATCCGGCGAATCGCTCTGGAACTGAAATCGGAATGCTCACTGACATTTTCCCCTCTCCGAAAGTCTGAAAAATGATGGAAAAATGACTAAGTCCAAAAAAAATTTTTTTCAACTTTTTTCAATTTTACCCCCATGGGATATATATTCTGCCCACACACATTTGGAACTCTCCTGGGGTACCCTCACACATATTATTCCCTCATTTAATGGATATTTTCACCAAAAAGTGAAGTTTTCAAAAAGTCCGAAAATTGGCTGAATACGACTTAATATCAAGGACTCATCTGGCGAATCGCTCTGGAACTGAAATCGGAATGCTCACTGACATTTTCCCCTCTCCGAAAGTCTGAAAAATGATGGAAAAATGACTAAGTACAAAAAAAAATTTTTTAAACTTTTTTCAATTTTACCCCCGTGGGATATATATTCTACCCACACACATTTGGAACTCTCCTGGGGTACCCTCACACATATTATTCCCTCATTTAATGGATATTTTCACCAAAAAGTGAAGTTTTCAAAAAGTCAGAAAATTGTCTGAAAATGACTTAATATCAAGGACTCATCGGGCGAATCACTCTGGAACTGAAATCGGAATGCTCTCTGACATTTTCCCCTCTCCGAAAGTCTGAAAAATGATGGAAAAATGACTAAGTCCAAAAAAAATTTTTTTAAACTTTTTTTCAATTTTACCCCTGTGGGATATACATTCTACCCACACACATTTGGAACTCTCCTGGGGTACCCTCACACATATTATTCCCTCATTTAATGGATATTTTCACCAAAAAGTGAAGTTTTCAAAAAGTCCGAAAATTGGCTGAAAACGACTTAATATCAAGGACTCATCCGGCGAATCGCTCTGGAACTGAAATCGGAATGCTCACTGACATTTTCCCCTCTCCGAAAGTCTGAAAAATGATGGAAAAATGACTAACTACAAAAAAAAATTTTTTAAACTTTTTTCAATTTTACCCCCGTGGGATATATATTCTACCCACACACATTTGGAACTCTCCTGGGGTACCCTCACACATATTATTCCCTCATTTAATGGATATTTTCACCAAAAAGAGAAGTTTTCAAAAAGTCCGAAAATTGGCTGAAAACGACTTAATATCAAGGACTCATCCGGCGAATCGCTCTGGAACTGAAATCGGAATGCTCACTGACATTTTCCCCTCTCCGAAAGTCTGAAAAATGATGGAAAAATGACTAAGTCCAAAAACAATTTTTTTAAACTTTTTTCAATTTTACCCCCATGGGATATATATTCTACCCACACACATTTGGAACTCTCCTGGGGTACCCTCACATATATTATTCCCTCATTTAATGGATATTTTCACCAAAAGTGAAGTTTTCAAAAAGTCCGAAAATTGGCTGAAAACGACTTAATATCAAGGACTCATCCGGCGAATCGCTCTGGAACTGAAATCGGAATGCTCACTGACATTTTCCCCTCTCCGAAAGTCTGAAAAATGATGGAAAAATGACTAAGTCCAAAAAAAATTTTTTTCAACTTTTTTCAATTTTACCCCCATGGGATATATATTCTGCCCACACACATTTGGAACTCTCCTGGGGTACCCTCACACATATTATTCCCTCATTTAATGGATATTTTCACCAAAAAGTGAAGTTTTCAAAAAGTCAGAAAATTGGCTGAAAACGACTTAATATCAAGGACTCATCGGGCGAATCACTCTGGAACAGAAATCGGAATGCTCTCTGACATTTTCCCCTCTCCGAAAGTCTGAAAAATGATGGAAAAATGACTAAGTACAAAAAAAAATTTTTTAAACTTTTTTCAATTTTACCCCCGTGGGATATATATTCTACCCACACACATTTGGAACTCTCCTGGGGTACCCTCACACATATTATTCCCTCATTTAATGGATATTTTCACCAAAAAGTGAAGTTTTCAAAAAGTCAGAAAATTGTCTGAAAATGACTTAATATCAAGGACTCATCGGGCGAATCACTCTGGAACTGAAATCGGAATGCTCTCTGACATTTTCCCCTCTCCGAAAGTCTGAAAAATGATGGAAAAATGACTAAGTCCAAAAAAAATTTTTTTAAACTTTTTTTCAATTTTACCCCTGTGGGATATACATTCTACCCACACACATTTGGAACTCTCCTGGGGTACCCTCACACATATTATTCCCTCATTTAATGGATATTTTCACCAAAAAGTGAAGTTTTCAAAAAGTCCGAAAATTGGCTGAAAACGACTTAATATCAAGGACTCATCCGGCGAATCGCTCTGGAACTGAAATCGGAATGCTCACTGACATTTTCCCCTCTCCGAAAGTCTGAAAAATGATGGAAAAATGACTAACTACAAAAAAAAATTTTTTAAACTTTTTTCAATTTTACCCCCGTGGGATATATATTCTACCCACACACATTTGGAACTCTCCTGGGGTACCCTCACACATATTATTCCCTCATTTAATGGATATTTTCACCAAAAAGTGAAGTTTTCAAAAAGTCCGAAAATTGGCTGAAAACGACTTAATATCAAGGACTCATCCGGCGAATCGCTCTGGAACTGAAATCGGAATGCTCACTGACATTTTCCCCTCTCCGAAAGTCTGAAAAATGATGGAAAAATGACTAAGTCCAAAAACAATTTTTTTAAACTTTTTTCAATTTTACCCCCATGGGATATATATTCTACCCACACACATTTGGAACTCTCCTGGGGTACCCTCACATATATTATTCCCTCATTTAATGGATATTTTCACCAAAAGTGAAGTTTTCAAAAAGTCCGAAAATTGGCTGAAAACGACTTAATATCAAGGACTCATCCGGCGAATCGCTCTGGAACTGAAATCGGAATGCTCACTGACATTTTCCCCTCTCCGAAAGTCTGAAAAATGATGGAAAAATGACTAAGTCCAAAAAAATTTTTTTTCAACTTTTTTCAATTTTACCCCCATGGGATATATATTCTGCCCACACACATTTGGAACTCTCCTGGGGTACCCTCACACATATTATTCCCTCATTTAATGGATATTTTCACCAAAAAGTGAAGTTTTCAAAAAGTCAGAAAATTGGCTGAAAACGACTTAATATCAAGGACTCATCGGGCGAATCACTCTGGAACAGAAATCGGAATGCTCACTGACATTTTCCCCTCTCCGAAAGTCTGAAAAATGATGGAAAAATGACTAAGTCCAAAAAAAATTTTTTTAAACTTTTTTCAATTTTACCCCCATGGGATATATATTCTACCCACACACATTTGGAACTCTCCTGGGGTACCCTCACATATATTATTCCCTCATTTAATGGATATTTTCACCAAAAAGTGAAGTTTTCAAAAAGTCCGAAAATTGGCTGAAAATGACTTAATATCAAGGACTCCATCCGGCGAATCGCTCTGGAACTGAAATCGGAATGCTCACTGACATTTTCCCCTCTCCGAAAGTCTGAAAAATGATGGAAAAATGACTAAGTCCAAAAAAAAATTTTTTCAACTTTTTTCAATTTTACCCCAATGGGATATATATTCTGCCCACACACATTTGGAACTCTCCTGGGGTACCCTCACACATATTATTCCCTCATTTAATGGATATTTTCACCAAAAAGTGAAGTTTTCAAAAAGTCAGAAAATTGGCTGAAAACGACTTAATATCAAGGACTCATCGGGCGAATCACTCTGGAACTGAAATCGGAATGCTCACTGACATTTTCCCCTCTCCGAAAGTCTGAAAAATGATGGAAAAATGACTAAGTCCAAAAAAAATTTTTTTCAACTTTTTTCAATTTTACCCCCATGGGATATATATTCTACCCACACACATTTGGAACTCTCCTGGGGTACCCTCACACATATTATTCCCTCATTTAATGGATATTTTCACCAAAAAGTGAAGTTTTCAAAAAGTCCGAAAATTGGCTGAATACGACTTAATATCAAGGACTCATCTGGCGAATCGCTCTGGAACTGAAATCGGAATGCTCACTGACATTTTCCCCACTCCGAAAGTCTGAAAAATGATGGAAAAATGACTAAGTACAAAAAAAAAATTTTTAAACTTTTTTCAATTTTACCCCCGTGGGATATATATTCTACCCACACACATTTGGAACTCTCCTGGGGTACCCTCACACATATTATTCCCTCATTTAATGGATATTTTCACCAAAAAGTGAAGTTTTCAAAAAGTCAGAAAATTGTCTGAAAATGACTTAATATCAAGGACTCATCGGGCGAATCACTCTGGAACTGAAATCGGAATGCTCACTGACATTTTCCCCTCTCCGAAAGTCTGAAAAATGATGGAAAAATGACTAAGTCCAAAAAAAATTTTTTTAAACTTTTTTCAATTTTACCCCCATGGGATATATATTCTACCCACACACATTTGGAACTCTCCTGGGGTACCCTCACATATATTATTCCCTCATTTAATGGATATTTTCACCAAAAAGTGAAGTTTTCAAAAAGTCCGAAAATTGGCTGAAAACGACTTAATATCAAGGACTCATCCGGCGAATCGCTCTGGAACTGAAATCGGAATGCTCACTGACATTTTCCCCTCTCCGAAAGTCTGAAAAATGATGGAAAAATGACTAAGTCCAAAAAAAATTTTTTTCAACTTTTTTCAATTTTACCCCCATGGGATATATATTCTGCCCACACACATTTGGAACTCTCCTGGGGTACCCTCACACATATTATTCCCTCATTTAATGGATATTTTCACCAAAAAGTGAAGTTTTCAAAAAGTCAGAAAATTGGCTGAAAACGACTTAATATCAAGGACTCATCGGGCGAATCACTCTGGAACTGAAATCGGAATGCTCACTGACATTTTCCCCTCTCCGAAAGTCTGAAAAATGATGGAAAAATGACTAAGTCCAAAAAAAATTTTTTTCAACTTTTTTCAATTTTACCCCCATGGGATATATATTCTACCCACACACATTTGGAACTCTCCTGGGGTACCCTCACACATATTATTCCCTCATTTAATGGATATTTTCACCAAAAAGTGAAGTTTTCAAAAAGTCAGAAAATTGTCTGAAAATGACTTAATATCAAGGACTCATCGGGCGAATCACTCTGGAACTGAAATCGGAATGCTCTCTGACATTTTCCCCTCTCCGAAAGTCTGAAAAATGATGGAAAAATGACTAAGTCCAAAAAAAATTTTTTTAAACTTTTTTCAATTTTACCCCTGTGGGATATACATTCTACCCACACACATTTGGAACTCTCCTGGGGTACCCTCACACATATTATTCCCTCATTTAATGGATATTTTCACCAAAAAGTGAAGTTTTCAAAAAGTCCGAAAATTGGCTGAAAACGACTTAATATCAAGGACTCATCCGGCGAATCGCTCTGGAACTGAAATCGGAATGCTCACTGACATTTTCCCCTCTCCGAAAGTCTGAAAAATGATGGAAAAATGACTAAATACAAAAAAAAATTTTTTAAACTTTTTTCAATTTTACCCCCTTGGGATATATATTCTACCCACACACATTTGGAACTCTCCTGGGGTACCCTCACACATATTATTCCCTCATTTAATGGATATTTTCACCAAAAAGTGAAGTTTTCAAAAAGTCCGAAAATTGGCTGAAAACGACTTAATATCAAGGACTCATCCGGCGAATCGCTCTGGAACTGAAATCGGAATGCTCACTGACATTTTCCCCTCTCCGAAAGTCTGAAAAATGATGGAAAAATGACTAAGTCCAAAAAAAATTTTTTTAAACTTTTTTCAATTTTACCCCCATGGGATATATATTCTACCCACACACATTTGGAACTCTCCTGGGGTACCCTCACACATATTATTCCCTCATTTAATGGATATTTTCACCAAAAAGTGAAGTTTTCAAAAAGTCCGAAAATTGGCTGAAAACGACTTAATATCAAGGACTCATCCGGCGAATCGCTCTGGAACTGAAATCGGAATGCTCACTGACATTTTCCCCTCTCCGAAAGTCTGAAAAATGATGGAAAAATGACTAAGTCCAAAAAAAATTTTTTTCAACTTTTTTCAATTTTACCCCCATGGGATATATATTCTGCCCACACACATTTGGAACTCTCCTGGGGTACCCTCACACATATTATTCCCTCATTTAATGGATATTTTCACCAAGAAGTGAAGTTTTCAAAAAGTCAGAAAATTGGCTGAAAACGACTTAATATCAAGGACTCATCGGGCGAATCACTCTGGAACTGAAATCAGAATGCTCACTGACATTTTCCCCTCTCCGAAAGTCTGAAAAATGATGGAAAAATGACTAAGTCCAAAAAAAATGTTTTTACACTTTTTTCAATTTTACCCCCATGGTATATATATTCTACCCACACACATTTGGAACTCTCCTGGGGTACCCTCACACATATTATTCCCTCATTTAATGGATATTTTCACCAAAAAGTGAAGTTTTCAAAAAGTCCGAAAATTGGCTGAAAACGACTTAATATCAAGGACTCATCCGGCGAATCGCTCTGGAACTGAAATCGGAATGCTCACTGACATTTTCCCCTCTCCGAAAGTCTGAAAAATGATGGAAAAATGACTAAGTACAAAAAAAAAATTTTTAAACTTTTTTCAATTTTACCCCCGTGGGATATATATTCTACCCACACACATTTGGAACTCTCCTGGGGTACCCTCACATATATTATTCCCTCATTTAATGGATATTTTCACCAAAAAGTGAAGTTTTCAAAAAGTCCGAAAATTGGCTGAAAACGACTTAATATCAAGGACTCATCCGGCGAGTTGCTCTGGAACTGAAATCGGAATGCTCACTGACATTTTCCCCTCTCCGAAAGTCTGAAAAATGATGGAAAAATGACTAAGTACAAAAAAAAAATTTTTAAACTTTTTTCAATTTTACCCCCGTGGGATATATATTCTACCCACACACATTTGGAACTCTCCTGGGGTACCCTCACACATATTATTCCCTCATTTAATGGATATTTTCACCAAAAAGTGAAGTTTTCAAAAAGTCCGAAAATTGGCTGAAAACGACTTAATATCAAGGACTCATCCGTCGAATCGCTCTGGAACTGAAATCGGAATGCTCACTGACATTTTCCCCTCTCCGAAAGTCTGAAAAATGATGGAAAAATGACTAAGTACAAAAAAAAAATTTTTAAACTTTTTTCAATTTTACCCCCGTGGGATATATATTCTACCCACACACATTTGGAACTCTCCTGGGGTACCCTCACACATATTATTCCCTCATTTAATGGATATTTTCACCAAAAAGTGAAGTTTTCAAAAAGTCAGAAAATTGTCTGAAAATGACTTAATATCAAGGACTCATCGGGCGAATCGCTCTGGAACTGAAATCGGAATGCTCACTGACATTTTCCCCTCTCCGAAAGTCTGAAAAATGATGGAAAAATGACTAAGTACAAAAAAAAAATTTTTAAACTTTTTTCAATTTTACCCCCGTGGGATATATATTCTACCCACACACATTTGGAACTCTCCTGGGGTACCCTCACATATATTATTCCCTCATTTAATGGATATTTTCACCAAAAAGTGAAGTTTTCAAAAAGTCCGAAAATTGGCTGAAAACGACTTAATATCAAGGACTCATCCGGAGAATCGCTCTGGAACTGAAATCGGAATGCTCACTGACATTTTCCCCTCTCCGAAAGTCTGAAAAATGATGGAAAAATGACTAAGTCCAAAAAAAATTTTTTTCAACTTTTTTCAATTTTACCCCCATGGGATATATATTCTGCCCACACACATTTGGAACTCTCCTGGGGTACCCTCACACATATTATTCCCTCATTTAATGGATATTTTCACCAAAAAGTGAAGTTTTCAAAAAGTCAGAAAATTGGCTGAAAACGACTTAATATCAAGGACTCATCGGGCGAATCACTCTGGAACTGAAATCGGAATGCTCACTGACATTTTCCCCTCTCCGAAAGTCTGAAAAATGATGGAAAAATGACTAAGTCCAAAAAAAATTTTTTTCAACTTTTTTCAATTTTACCCCCATGGGATATATATTCTACCCACACACATTTGGAACTCTCCTGGGGTACCCTCACACATATTATTCCCTCATTTAATGGATATTTTCACCAAAAAGTGAAGTTTTCAAAAAGTCCAAAAATTGGCTGAAAACGACTTAATATCAAGGACTCATCCGTCGAATCGCTCTGGAACTGAAATCGGAATGCTCACTGACATTTTCCCCTCTCCGAAAGTCTGAAAAATGATGGAAAAATGACTAACTACAAAAAAAAATTTTTTAAACTTTTTTCAATTTTACCCCCGTGGGATATATATTCTACCCACACACATTTGGAACTCTCCTGGGGTACCCTCACACATATTATTCCCTCATTTAATGGATATTTTCACCAAAAAGTGAAGTTTTCAAAAAGTCCGAAAATTGGCTGAAAACGACTTAATATCAAGGACTCATCCGGCGAATAGCTCTGGAACTGAAATCGGAATGCTCACTGACATTTTCCCCTCTCCGAAAGTCTGAAAAATGATGGAAAAATGACTAAGTCCAAAAAAAATTTTTAAACTTTTTTCAATTTTACCCCCATGGGATATATATTCTGCCCACACACATTTGGAACTCTCCTGGGGTACCCTCACACATATTATTCCCTCATTTAATGGATATTTTCACCAAAAAGTGAAGTTTTCAAAAAGTCAGAAAATTGGCTGAAAACGACTTAATATCAAGGACTCATCGGGCGAATCACTCTGGAACTGAAATCAGAATGCTCACTGACATTTTCCCCTCTCCGAAAGTCTGAAAAATGATGGAAAAATGACTAAGTCCAAAAAGAATGTTTTTACACTTTTTTCAATTTTACCCCCATGGTATATATATTCTACCCACACACATTTGGAACTCTCCTGGGGTACCCTCACACATATTATTCCCTCATTTAATGGATATTTTCACCAAAAAGTGAAGTTTTCAAAAAGTCCGAAAATTGGCTGAAAACGACTTAATATCAAGGACTCATCCGGCGAATCGCTCTGGAACTGAAATCGGAATGCTCACTGACATTTTCCCCTCTCCGAAAGTCTGAAAAATGATGGAAAAATGACTAAGTACAAAAAAAAAATTTTTAAACTTTTTTCAATTTTACCCCCGTGGGATATATATTCTACCCACACACATTTGGAACTCTCCTGGGGTACCCTCACACATATTATTCCCTCATTTAATGGATATTTTCACCAAAAAGTGAAGTTTTCAAAAAGTCCGAAAATTGGCTGAAAACGACTTAATATCAAGGACTCATCCGGCGAATCGCTCTGGAACTGAAATCGGAATGCTCACTGACATTTTCCCCTCTCCGAAAGTCTGAAAAATGATGGAAAAATGACTAACTACAAAAAAAAAATTTTTAAACTTTTTTCAATTTTACCCCCGTGGGATATATATTCTACCCACACACATTTGGAACTCTCCTGGGGTACCCTCACACATATTATTCCCTCATTTAATGGATATTTTCACCAAAAAGTGAAGTTTTCAAAAAGTCCGAAAATTGGCTGAAAACGACTTAATATCAAGGACTCATCCGGCGAATCGCTCTGGAACTGAAATCGGAATGCTCACTGACATTTTCCCCTCTCCGAAAGTCTGAAAAATGATGGAAAAATGACTAAGTCCAAAAAAAATTTTTTTAAACTTTTTTCAATTTTACCCCCATGGGATATATATTCTACCCACACACATTTGGAACTCTCCTGGGGTACCCTCACACATATTATTCCCTCATTTAATGGATATTTTCACCAAAAAGTGAAGTTTTCAAAAAGTCCGAAAATTGGCTGAAAACGACTTAATATCAAGGACTCATCCGGCGAATCGCTCTGGAACTGAAATCGGAATGCTCACTGACATTTTCCCCTCTCCGAAAGTCTGAAAAATGATGGAAAAATGACTAACTACAAAAAAAAATTTTTTAAACTTTTTTCAATTTTACCCCCGTGGGATATATATTCTACCCACACACATTTGGAACTCTCCTGGGGTACCCTCACACATATTATTCCCTCATTTAATGGATATTTTCACCAAAAAGTGAAGTTTTCAAAAAGTCCGAAAATTGGCTGAAAACGACTTAATATCAAGGACTCATCCGGCGAATCGCTCTGGAACTGAAATCGGAATGCTCACTGACATTTTCCCCTCTCCGAAAGTCTGAAAAATGATGGAAAAATGACTAAGTCCAAAAAAAATTTTTTTAAACTTTTTTCAATTTTACCCCCATGGGATATATATTCTACCCACACACATTTGGAACTCTCCTGGGGTACCCTCACACATATTATTCCCTCATTTAATGGATATTTTCACCAAAAAGTGAAGTTTTCAAAAAGTCCGAAAATTGGCTGAAAACGACTTAATATCAAGGACTCATCTGGCGAATCGCTCTGGAACTGAAATCGGAATGCTCACTGACATTTTCCCCTCTCCGAAAGTCTGAAAAATGATGGAAAAATGACTAAGTCCAAAAAAAATGTTTTTACACTTTTTTCAATTTTACCCCCATGGTATATATATTCTACCCACACACATTTGGAACTCTCCTGGGGTACCCTCACACATATTATTCCCTCATTTAATGGATATTTTCACCAAAAAGTGAAGTTTTCAAAAAGTCAGAAAATTGTCTGAAAATGACTTAATATCAAGGACTCATCGGGCGAATCACTCTGGAACTGAAATCGGAATACTCACTGACATTTTCCCCTCTCCGAAAGTCTGAAAAATGATGGAAAAATGACTAAGTCCCAAAAAAATTTTTTTAAACCTTTTTTCAATTTTACCATCATGGGATATATATTCTACCCACACACATTTGGAACTCTCCTGGGGTACCCTCACACATATTATTCCCTCATTTAATGGATATTTTCACCAAAAAGTGAAGATTTCAAAAAGTCCGAAAATTGGCTGAAAACGACTTAATATCAAGGACTCATCCGGCGAATCGCTCTGGAACTGAAATCGGAATGCTCACTGACATTTTCCCCTCTCCGAAAGTCTGAAAAATGATGGAAAAATGACTAAGTACAAAAAAAAATTTTTTAAACTTTTTTCAATTTTACCCCCGTGGGATATATATTCTACCCACACACATTTGGAACTCTCCTGGGGTACCCTCACACATATTATTCCCTCATTTAATGGATATTTTCACCAAAAAGTGAAGTTTTCAAAAAGTCCGAAAATTGTCTGAAAATGACTTAATATCAAGGACTCATTGGGCGAATCACTCTGGAACTGAAATCGGAATACTCACTGACATTTTCCCCTCTCCGAAAGTCTGAAAAATGAGGGAAAAATCACTAAGTCCAAAAAAAATTTTTTTAAACTTTTTTCAATTTTACCCCCGTGGGATATATATTCTACCCACACACATTTGGAACTCTCCTGGGGTACCCTCACACATATTATTCCCTCATTTAATGGATATTTTCACCAAAAAGTGAAGTTTTCAAAAAGTCAGAAAATTGGCTGAAAACGACTTAATATCAAGGACTCATCCGGCGAATCGCTCTGGAACTGAAATCGGAATGCTCACTGACATTTTCCCCTCTCCGAAAGTCTGAAAAATGATGGAAAAATGACTAAGTCCAAAAAAAATTTTTTTCAACTTTTTTCAATTTTACCCCCATGGGATATATATTCTGCCCACACACATTTGGAACTCTCCTGGGGTACCCTCACACATATTATTCCCTCATTTAATGGATATTTTCACCAAAAAGTGAAGTTTTCAAAAAGTCCGAAAATTGGCTGAAAACGACTTAATATCAAGGACTCATCCGGCGAATCGCTCTGGAACTGAAATCGGAATGCTCACTGACATTTTCCCCTCTCCGAAAGTCTGAAAAATGATGGAAAAATGACTAAGTACAAAAAAAAATTTTTTAAACTTTTTTCAATTTACCCCCGTGGGATATATATTCTACCCACACACATTTGGAACTCTCCTGGGGTACCCTCACACATATTATTCCCTCATTTAATGGATATTTTCACCAAAAAGTGAAGTTTTCAAAAAGTCAGAAAATTGTCTGAAAATGACTTAATATCAAGGACTCATCGGGCGAATCACTCTGGAACTGAAATCGGAATACTCACTGACATTTTCCCCTCTCCGAAAGTCTGAAAAATGATGGAAAAATGACTAAGTCCCAAAAAAATTTTTTTAAACCTTTTTTCAATTTTACCATCATGGGATATATATTCTACCCACACACATTTGGAACTCTCCTGGGGTACCCTCACACATATTATTCCCTCATTTAATGGATATTTTCACCAAAAAGTGAAGATTTCAAAAAGTCCGAAAATTGGCTGAAAACGACTTAATATCAAGGACTCATCCGGCGAATCGCTCTGGAACTGAAATCGGAATGCTCACTGACATTTTCCCCTCTCCGAAAGTCTGAAAAATGATGGAAAAATGACTAAGTACAAAAAAAAATTTTTTAAACTTTTTTCAATTTTACCCCCGTGGGATATATATTCTACCCACACACATTTGGAACTCTCCTGGGGTACCCTCACACATATTATTCCCTCATTTAATGGATATTTTCACCAAAAAGTGAAGTTTTCAAAAAGTCCGAAAATTGTCTGAAAATGACTTAATATCAAGGACTCATTGGGCGAATCACTCTGGAACTGAAATCGGAATACTCACTGACATTTTCCCCTCTCCGAAAGTCTGAAAAATGAGGGAAAAATCACTAAGTCCAAAAAAAATTTTTTTAAACTTTTTTCAATTTTACCCCCGTGGGATATATATTCTACCCACACACATTTGGAACTCTCCTGGGGTACCCTCACACATATTATTCCCTCATTTAATGGATATTTTCACCAAAAAGTGAAGTTTTCAAAAAGTCCGAAAATTGTCTGAAAATGACTTAATATCAAGGACTCATCGGGCGAATCACTCTGGAACTGAAATCGGAATACTCACTGACATTTTCCCCTCTCCGAAAGTCTGAAAAATGAGGGAAAAATGACTAAGTCCCAAAAAAATTTTTTTCAACTTTTTTCAATTTTACCCCCATGGGATATATTTTCTGCCCACACACATTTGGAACTCTCCTGGGGTACCCTCACACATATTATTCCCTCATTTAATGGATATTTTCACCAAAAAGTGAAGTTTTCAAAAAGTCAGAAAATTGGCTGAAAACGACTTAATATCAAGGACTCATCTGGCGAATCACTCTGGAACTGAAATCAGAATGCTCACTGACATTTTCCCCTCTCCGAAAGTCTGTAAAATGATGGAAAAATTACTAAGTCAAAAAAAAATTTTTTTACACTTTTTTCAATTTTACCCCCATGGGATATATATTCTACCCACACACATTTGGAACTCTCCTGGGGTACCCTCACACATATTATTCCCTCATTTAATGGATATTTTCACCAAAAAGTGAAGTTTTCAAAAAGTCCGAAAATTGGCTGAAAACGACTTAATATCAAGGACTCATCCGGCGAATCGCTCTGGAACTGAAATCGGAATGCTCACTGACATTTTCCCCTCTCCGAAAGTCTGAAAAATGATGGAAAAATGACTAAGTACAAAAAAAAATTTTTTAAACTTTTTTCAATTTTACCCCCGTGGGATATATATTCTACCCACACACATTTGGAACTCTCCTGGGGTACCCTCACACATATTATTCCCTCATTTAATGGATATTTTCACCAAAAACTGAAGTTTTCAAAAAGTCAGAAAATTGGCTGAAAACGACTTAATATCAAGGACTCATCCGGCGAATCGCTCTGGAACTGAAATCGGAATGCTCACTGACATTTTCCCCTCTCCGAAAGTCTGAAAAATGATGGAAAAATGACTAAGTCCAAAAAAATTTTTTTCAACTTTTTTTCAATTTTACCCCTGTGGGATATACATTCTACCCACACACATTTGGAACTCTCCTGGGGTAACCTCGCATATATTATTCCCTCATTTAATGGATATTTTCACCAAAAAGTGAAGTTTTCAAAAAGTCAGAAAATTGGCTGAAAACGACTTAATATCAAGGACTCATCGGGCGAATCACTCTGGAACTGAAATCAGAATGCTCACTGACATTTTCCCCTCTCCGAATGTCTAAAAAATGATGGAAAAATGACTAAGTCCAAAAAAAATTTTTTTAAACTTTTTTTCAATTTTACCCCTGTGGGAAATACATTCTACCCACACACATTTGGAACTCTCCTGGGGTACCCACACACATATTATTCCCTCATTTAATGGATATTTTCACCAAAAAGTGAAGTTTTCAAAAAGTCAGAAAATTGTCTGAAAACAACTTAATATCAAGGACTCATCGGGCGAATCACTCTGGAACTGAAATCGGAATACTCACTGACATTTTCCCCTCTCCGAAAGTCTGAAAAATGAGGGAAAAATAAGTCCAAAAAAAAATTTTTTCAACTTTTTCAATTTTACCCCCGTGGGATATATATTCTTCCCACACACATTTGGAACTCTCCTGGGGTACCCTCACACATATTATTCCCTCATTTAATGGATATTTTCACCAAAAAGTGAAGTTTTCAAAAAGTCAGAAAATTGTCTGAAAACGATTTAATATCAAGGACTCATCGGGCGAATCACTCTGGAACTGAAATCGGAATGCTCACTGACATTTTCCCCTCTCCGAATGTCTAAAAAATGATGGAAAAATGACTAAGTCCAAAAAAAAATTTTTTAAACTATTTTTCAATTTTACCCCTGTGGGAAATACATTCTACCCACACACATTTGGAACTCTCCTGGGGTACCCTCACACATATTATTCCCTCATTTAATGGATATTTTCACCAAAAAGTGAAGTTTTCAAAAAGTCAGAAATTTGTCTGAAAACGATTTAATATCAAGGACTCATCGGGCGAATCACTCTGGAACTGAAATCGGAATGCTCACTGACATTTTCCCCTCTCCGAATGTCTAAAAAATGATGGAAAAATGACTAAGTCCAAAAAAAATTTTTTTAAACTTTTTTTCAATTTTACCCCTGTGGGAAATACATTCTACCCACACACATTTGGAACTCTCCTGGCGTACCCACACACATATTATTCCCTCATTTAATGGATATTTTCACCAAAAAGTGAAGTTTTCAAAAAGTCAGAAAATTGTCTGAAAACGACTTAATATCAAGGACTCATCGGGCGAATCACTCTGGAACTGAAATCGGAATACTCACTGACATTTTCCCCTCTCCGAAAGTCTGAAAAATGAGGGAAAAATAACAGTCCAAAAAAAAATTTTTTCAACTTTTTCAATTTTACCCCCGTGGGATATATATTCTACCCACACACATTTGGAACTCTCCTGGGGTACCCTCACACATATTATTCCCTCATTTAATGGATATTTTCACCAAAAAGTGAAGTTTTCAAAAAGTCAGAAAATTGGCTGAAAACGACTTAATATCAAGGACTCATCGGGCGAATCACTCTGGAACTGAAATCGGAATGCTCACTGACATTTTCCCCTCTCTGAAAGTCTGAAAAATGATGGAAAAATGACTAAGTCCAAAAAAATTTTTTTTTAACTTTTTTCAATTTTACCCCCGTGGGATATATATTCTACCCACACACATTTGGAACTCTCCTGGGGTACCCTCACACATATTATTCCCTCATTTAATTGATATTTTCACCAAAAAGTGAAGTTTTCAAAAAGTCAGAAAATTGGCTGAAAACGACTTAATATCAAGGACTCATCCGGCGAATCGCTCTGGAACTGAAATCGGAATGCTCACTGATATTTTCCCCTCTCCGAAAGTCTGAAAAATGATGGAAAAATGACTAAGTCCAAAAAAAATTTTTTTCAACTTTTTTTCAATTTTACCCCTGTGGGATATACATTATACCCACACACATTTGAAACTCTCCTGGGGTACCCTCACACATATTATTCCCTCATTTAATGGATATTTGCACCAAAAAGTGAAGTTTTCAAAAAGTCAGAAAATTGGCTGAAAACGACTTAATATCAAGGACTCATCGGGCGAATCACTCTGGAACTGAAATCTGAATACTCACTGACATTTTCCCCTCTCCGAAAGTCTGAAAAATGAGGGAAAAATAACAGTCCAAAAAAAAATTTTTTAAACTTTTTTTCAATTTTACCCCTGTGGGAAATACATTCTACCCACACACATTTGGAACTCTCCTGGGGTACCCACACACATATTATTCCCTCATTTAATGGATATTTGCACCAAAAAGTGAAGTTTTCAAAAAGTCAGAAAATTGGCTGAAAACGACTTAATATCAAGGACTCATCGGGCGAATCACTCTGGAACTGAAATCTGAATACTCACTGACATTTTCCCCTCTCCGAAAGTCTGAAAAATGAGGGAAAAATAACAGTCCAAAAAAAAATTTTTTCAACTTTTTAAATTTTACCCCCGTGGGATATATATTCTACCCACACACATTTGGAACTCTCCTGGGGTACCCTCACACATATTATTCCCTCATTTAATGGATATTTTCACCAAAAAGTGAAGTTTTCAAAAAGTCAGAAAATTGTCTGAAAACGAATTAATATCAAGGACTCATCGGGCGAATCACTCTGGAACTGAAATCGGAATACTCACTGATATTTTCCCCTCTCCGAAAGTCTGAAAAATGAGGGAAAAATGACTAAGTCCAAAAAAAATTTTTTAAACTTTTTTCAATTTTACCCCCGTGGGATATATATTCTACCCACACACATTTGGAACTCTCCTGGGGTACCCTCACACATATTATTCCCTCATTTAATGGATATTTTCACCAAAAAGTGAAGTTTTCAAAAAGTCAGAAAATTTTCTGAAAAACACTTAATATCAAGGACTCATCGGGCGAATCACTCTGGAACTGAAATCGGAATACTCACTGACATTTTCCCCTCTCCGAAAGTCTGAAAAATGATGGAAAAATGACTAAGTCCAAAAAAAATTTTTTTAAACTTTTTTTCAATTTTACCCCTGTGGGATATACATTCTACCCACACACATTTGGAACTCTCCTGGGGTAACCTCGCACATATTATTCCCTCATTTAATGGATATTTTCACCAAAAAGTGAAGTTTTCAAAAAGTCAGAAAATTGGCTGAAAACGACTTAATATCAAGGACTCATCGGGCGAATCACTCTGGAACTGAAATCAGAATGCTCACTGACATTTTCCCCTCTCCGAAAGTCTGAAAAATGATGGAAAAATGACTAAGTCCAAAAAAAATTTTTTTACACTTTTTTCAATTTTACCCCCATGGTATATATATTCTACCCACACAAATTTGGAACTCTCCTGGGGTACCCTCACACATATTATTCCCTCATTTAATGGATATTTTCACCAAAAAGTGAAGATTTCAAAAAGTCCGAAAATTGGCTGAAAACGACTTAATATCAAGGACTCATCCGGCGAATCGCTCTGGAACTGAAATCGGAATGCTCACTGACATTTTCCCCTCTCCGAAAGTCTAAAAAATGATGGAAAAATGACTAAGTCCAAAAAAAATTTTTTTAAACTTTTTTTCAATTTTACCCCTGTGGGAAATACATTCTACCCACACACATTTGGAACTCTCCTGGCGTACCCACACACATATTATTCCCTCATTTAATGGATATTTTCACCAAAAAGTGAAGTTTTCAAAAAGTCAGAAAATTGTCTGAAAACGACTTAATATCAAGGACTCATCGGGCGAATCACTCTGGAACTGAAATCGGAATACTCACTGACATTTTCCCCTCTCCGAAAGTCTGAAAAATGAGGGAAAAATAGCAGTCCAAAAAAAAATTTTTTCAACTTTTTCAATTTTACCCCCGTGGGATATATATTCTACCCACACACATTTGGAACTCTCCTGGGGTACCCTCACACATATTATTCCCTCATTTAATGGATATTTTCACCAAAAAGTGAAGTTTTCAAAATGTCAGAAAATTGGCTGAAAACGACTTAATATCAAGGACTCATCGGGCGAATCACTCTGGAACTGAAATCGGAATGCTCACTGACATTTTCCCCTCTCTGAAAGTCTGAAAAATGATGGAAAAATGACTAAGTCCAAAAAAATTTTTTTTAAACTTTTTTCAATTTTACCCCCGTGGGATATATATTCTACCCACACACATTTGGAACTCTCCTGGGGTACCCTCACACATATTATTCCCTCATTTAATTGATATTTTCACCAAAAAGTGAAGTTTTCAAAAAGTCAGAAAATTGGCTGAAAACGACTTAATATCAAGGACTCATCCGGCGAATCGCTCTGGAACTGAAATCGGAATGCTCACTGATATTTTCCCCTCTCCGAAAGTCTGAAAAATGATGGAAAAATGACTAAGTCCAAAAAAAATTTTTTTCAACTTTTTTTCAATTTTACCCCTGTGGGATATACATTATACCCACACACATTTGAAACTCTCCTGGGGTACCCTCACACATATTATTCCCTCATTTAATGGAAATTTGCACCAAAAAGTGAAGTTTTCAAAAAGTCAGAAAATTGGCTGAAAACGACTTAATATCAAGGACTCATCGGGCGAATCACTCTGGAACTGAAATCTGAATACTCACTGACATTTTCCCCTCTCCGAAAGTCTGAAAAATGAGGGAAAAATAACAGTCCAAAAAAAAATTTTTTAAACTTTTTTTCAATTTTACCCCTGTGGGAAATACATTCTACCCACACACATTTGGAACTCTCCTGGGGTACCCACACACATATTATTCCCTCATTTAATGGATATTTTCACCAAAAAGTGAAGTTTTCAAAAAGTCAGAAAATTGTCTGAAAACGACTTAATATCAAGGACTCATCGGGCGAATCACTCTGGAACTGAAATCGGAATACTCACTGACATTTTCCCCTCTCCGAAAGTCTGAAAAATGAGGGAAAAATAACAGTCCAAAAAAAAATTTTTTCAACTTTTTCAATTTTACCCCCGTGGGATATATATTCTACCCACACACATTTGGAACTCTCCTGGGGTACCCTCACACATATTATTCCCTCATTTAATGGATATTTTCACCAAAAAGTGAAGTTTTCAAAAAGTCAGAAAATTGTCTGAAAACGAATTAATATCAAGGACTCATCGGGCGAATCACTCTGGAACTGAAATCGGAATACTCACTGATATTTTCCCCTCTCCGAAAGTCTGAAAAATGAGGGAAAAATGACTAAGTCCAAAAAAAAATTTTTTAAACTTTTTCAATTTTACCTCCGTGGGATATATATTCTACCCACACACATTTGGAACTCTCCTGGGGTACCCTCGCACATATTATTCCCTCATTTAATGGATATTTTCACCAAAAAGTGAAGTTTTCAAAAAGTCAGAAAATTGGCTGAAAACGACTTAATATCAAGGACTCATCGGGCGAATCACTCTGGAACTGAAATCGGAATGCTCACTGACATTTTCCCCTCTCTGAAAGTCTGAAAAATGATGGAAAAATGACTAAGTCCAAAAAAATTTTTTTTCAACTTTTTTCAATTTTACCCCCATGGGATATATATTCTGCCCACACACATTTGGAACTCTCCTGGGTACCCTCACACATATTATTCCCTCATTTAATGGATATTTTCACCAAAAAGTGAAGTTTTCAAAAAGTCAGAAAATTGGCTGAAAACGACTTAATATCAAGGACTCATCGGGCGAATCGCTCTGGAACTGAAATCGGAATGCTCACTGATATTTTCCCCTCTCCGAAAGTCTGAAAAATGATGGAAAAATGACTAAGTCCAAAAAAATTTTTTTTCAACTTTTTTTCAATTTTACCCCTGTGGGATATACATTATACCCACACACATTTGAAACTCTCCTGGGGTACCCTCACACATATTATTCCCTCATTTAATGGATATTTGCACCAAAAAGTGAAGTTTTCAAAAAGTCAGAAAATTGGCTGAAAACGACTTAATATCAAGGACTCATCGGGCGAATCACTCTGGAACTGAAATCTGAATACTCACTGACATTTTCCCCTCTCCGAAAGTCTGAAAAATGAGGGAAAAATAACAGTCCAAAAAAAAATTTTTTCAACTTTTTAAATTTTACCCCCGTGGGATATATATTCTACCCACACACATTTGGAACTCTCCTGGGGTACCCTCACACATATTATTCCCTCATTTAATGGATATTTTCACCAAAAAGTGAAGTTTTCAAAAAGTCAGAAAATTGTCTGAAAACGAATTAATATCAAGGACTCATCGGGCGAATCACTCTGGAACTGAAATCGGAATACTCACTGATATTTTCCCCTCTCCGAAAGTCTGAAAAATGAGGGAAAAATGACTAAGTCCAAAAAACATTTTTTTCATCTTTTTTCAATTTTACCCCCATGGGATATATATTCTGCTCACACACATTTGGAACTCTCCTGGGGTACAATCACACATATTATTCCCTCATTTAATGGATATTTTCACCAAAAAGTGAATCTTTCAAAAAGTCAGAAAATTGGCTGAAAACGACTTAATATCAAGGACTCATCGGGCGAATCACTCTGGAACTGAAATCGGAATGCTCACTGACATTTTCCCCTCTCCGAAAGTCTGAAAAATGATGGAAAAATGACTAAGTCCCCAAAAAATTTTTTCAACTTTTTTCAATTTTACCCCCATGGGAAATATATTCTGCTCACACACATTTGGAACTCTCCTGGGGTACCCTCACACATATTATTCCCTCATTTAATGGATATTTTCACCAAAAAGTGAAGTTTTCAAAAAGTCAGAAAATTGGCTGAAAACGACTTAATATCAAGGACTCATCGGGCGAATCACTCTGGAACTGAAATCGGAATACTCACTGACATTTTCCCCTCTCCGAAAGTCTGAAAAATGATGGAAAAATGACTAAGTCCAAAAAAAATTTTTTTAAACTTTTTTTCAATTTTACCCCTGTGGGATATACATTCTACCCACACACATTTGGAACTCTCCTGGGGTAACCTCGCACATATTATTCCCTCATTTAATGGATATTTTCACCAAAAAGTGAAGTTTTCAAAAAGTCAGAAAATTGGCTGAAAACGACTTAATATCAAGGACTCATCGGGCGAATCACTCTGGAACTGAAATCAGAATGCTCACTGACATTTTCCCCTCTCCGAAAGTCTGAAAAATGATGGAAAAATGACTAAGTCCAAAAAAAATTTTTTTACACTTTTTTCAATTTTACCCCCATGGTATATATATTCTACCCACACACATTTGGAACTCTCCTGGGGTACCCTCACACATATTATTCCCTCATTTAATGGATATTTTCACCAAACAGTGAAGATTTCAAAAAGTCCGAAAATTGGCTGAAAACGACTTAATATCAAGGACTCATCCGGCGAATCGCTCTGGAACTGAAATCGGAATGCTCACTGACATTTTCCCCTCTCCGAAAGTCTGAAAAATGATGGAAAAATGACTAAATACAAAAAAAAAATTTTTAAACTTTTTTCAATTTTACCCCCGTGGGATATATATTCTACCCACACACATTTGGAACTCTCCTGGGGTACCCTCACACATATTATTCCCTCATTTAATGGATATTTTCACCAAAAAGTGAAGTTTTCAAAAAGTCAGAAAATTGTCTGAAAATGACTTAATATCAAGGACTCATCGGGCGAATCACTCTGGAACTGAAATCGGAATGCTCACTGACATTTTTCCCTCTCCGAAAGTCTGAAAAATGATGGAAAAATGACTAAGTCCAAAAAAATTTTTTTCAACTTTTTTCAATTTTACCCCCATGGGATATATATTCTGCCCACACACATTTGGAACTCTCCTGGGGTACCCTCACACATATTATTCCCTCATTTAATGGATATTTTCACCAAAAAGTGAAGTTTTCAAAAAGTCAGAAAATTGTCTGAAAACGATTTAATATCAAGGACTCATCGGGCGAATCACTCTGGAACTGAAATCGGAATGCTCACTGACATTTTCCCCTCTCCGAAAGTCTAAAAAATGATGGAAAAATGACTAAGTCCAAAAAAAATTTTTTTAAACTTTTTTTCAATTTTACCCCTGTGGGAAATACATTCTACCCACACACATTTGGAACTCTCCTGGGGTACCCACACACATATTATTCCCTCATTTAATGGATATTTTCACCAAAAAGTGAAGATTTCAAAAAGTCCGAAAATTGGCTGAAAACGACTTAATATCAAGGACTCATCCGGCGAATCGCTCTGGAACTGAAATCGGAATGCTCACTGACATTTTCCCCTCTCCGAAAGTCTGAAAAATGATGGAAAAATGACTAAGTACAAAAAAAAATTTTTTAAACTTTTTTCAATTTTACCCCCGTGGGATATATATTCTACCCACACACATTTGGAACTCTCCTGGGGTACCCTCACACATATTATTCCCTCATTTAATGGATATTTTCACCAAAAAGTGAAGTTTTCAAAAAGTCAGAAAATTGTCTGAAAATGACTTAATATCAAGGACTCATCGGGCGAATCACTCTGGAACTGAAATCGGAATGCTCACTGACATTTTTCCCTCTCCGAAAGTCTGAAAAATGATGGAAAAATGACTAAGTCCAAAAAAATTTTTTTCAACTTTTTTCAATTTTACCCCCATGGGATATATATTCTGCCCACACATTTGGAACTCTCCTGGGGTACCCTCACACATATTATTCCCTCATTTAATGGATATTTTCACCAAAAAGTGAAGTTTTCAAAAAGTCAGAAAATTGTCTGAAAACGATTTAATATCAAGGACTCATCGGGCGAATCACTCTGGAACTGAAATCGGAATGCTCACTGACATTTTCCCCTCTCCGAAAGTCTAAAAAATGATGGAAAAATGACTAAGTCCAAAAAAATTTTTTTCAACTTTTTTCAATTTTACCCCCATGGGATATATATTCTGCCCACACACATTTGGAACTCTCCTGGGGTACCCTCACACATATTATTCCCTCATTTAATGGATATTTTCACCAAAAAGTGAAGTTTTCAAAAAGTCAGAAAATTGTCTGAAAACGATTTAATATCAAGGACTCATCGGGCGAATCACTCTGGAACTGAAATCGGAATGCTCACTGACATTTTCCCCTCTCCGAAAGTCTAAAAAATGATGGAAAAATGACTAAGTCCAAAAAAAATTTTTTTAAACTTTTTTTCAATTTTACCCCTGTGGGAAATACATTCTACCCACACACATTTGGAACTCTCCTGGGGTACCCACACACATATTATTCCCTCATTTAATGGATATTTTCACCAAAAAGTGAAGATTTCAAAAAGTCCGAAAATTGGCTGAAAACGACTTAATATCAAGGACTCATCCGGCGAATCGCTCTGGAACTGAAATCGGAATGCTCACTGACATTTTCCCCTCTCCGAAAGTCTGAAAAATGATGGAAAAATGACTAAGTACAAAAAAAAATTTTTTAAACTTTTTTCAATTTTACCCCCGTGGGATATATATTCTACCCACACACATTTGGAACTCTCCTGGGGTACCCTCACACATATTATTCCCTCATTTAATGGATATTTTCACCAAAAAGTGAAGTTTTCAAAAAGTCAGAAAATTGTCTGAAAATGACTTAATATCAAGGACTCATCGGGCGAATCACTCTGGAACTGAAATCGGAATGCTCACTGACATTTTTCCCTCTCCGAAAGTCTGAAAAATGATGGAAAAATGACTAAGTCCAAAAAAATTTTTTTCAACTTTTTTCAATTTTACCCCCATGGGATATATATTCTGCCCACACACATTTGGAACTCTCCTGGGGTACCCTCACACATATTATTCCCTCATTTAATGGATATTTTCACCAAAAAGTGAAGTTTTCAAAAAGTCAGAAAATTGTCTGAAAACGATTTAATATCAAGGACTCATCGGGCGAATCACTCTGGAACTGAAATCGGAATGCTCACTGACATTTTCCCCTCTCCGAAAGTCTAAAAAATGATGGAAAAATGACTAAGTCCAAAAAAAATTTTTTTAAACTTTTTTTCAATTTTACCCCTGTGGGAAATACATTCTACCCACACACATTTGGAACTCTCCTGGTGTACCCACACACATATTATTCCCTCATTTAATGGATATTTTCACCAAAAAGTGAAGTTTTCAAAAAGTCAGAAAATTGTCTGAAAATGACTTAATATCAAGGACTCATCGGGCGAATCACTCTGGAACTGAAATCGGAATACTCACTGACATTTTCCCCTCTCCGAAAGTCTGAAAAATGAGGGAAAAATAACAGTCCAAAAAAAAATTTTTTCAACTTTTTCAATTTTACCCCCGTGGGATATATATTCTACCCACACACATTTGGAACTCTCCTGGGGTACCCTCACACATATTATTCCCTCATTTAATGGATATTTTCACCAAAAACTGAAGTTTTCAAAAAGTCAGAAAATTGTCTGAAAACGAATTAATATCAAGGACTCATCGGGCGAATCACTCTGGAACTGAAATCGGAATACTCACTGATATTTTCCCCTCTCCGAAAGTCTGAAAAATGAGGGAAAAATGACTAAGTCCAAAAAAAAATTTTTTAAACTTTTTCAATTTTACCCCCGTGGGATATATATTCTACCCACACACATTTGGAACTCTCCTGGGGTACCCTCGCACATATTATTCCCTCATTTAATGGATATTTTCACCAAAAAGTGAAGTTTTCAAAAAGTCAGAAAATTGGCTGAAAACGACTTAATATCAAGGACTCATCGGGCGAATCACTCTGGAACTGAAATCGGAATGCTCACTATCATTTTCCCCTCTCTGAAAGTCTGAAAAATGATGGAAAAATGACTAAGTCCAAAAAAATTTTTTTTCAACTTTTTTCAATTTTACCCCCATGGGATATATATTCTGCCCACACACATTTGGAACTCTCCTGGGTACCCTCACACATATTATTCCCTCATTTAATGGATATTTTCACCAAAAAGTGAAGTTTTCAAAAAGTCAGAAAATTGGCTGAAAACGACTTAATATCAAGGACTCATCGGGCGAATCGCTCTGGAACTGAAATCGGAATGCTCACTGATATTTTCCCCTCTCCGAAAGTCTGAAAAATGATGGAAAAATGACTAAGTCCAAAAAAATTTTTTTTCAACTTTTTTTCAATTTTACCCCTGTGGGATATACATTATACCCACACACATTTGAAACTCTCCTGGGGTACCCTCACACATATTATTCCCTCATTTAATGGATATTTGCACCAAAAAGTGAAGTTTTCAAAAAGT
Source organism: Phyllobates terribilis (assembly GCF_046119375.1). Taxonomy (NCBI): domain Eukaryota; kingdom Metazoa; phylum Chordata; class Amphibia; order Anura; family Dendrobatidae; genus Phyllobates; species Phyllobates terribilis. The sequence goes on along the minus strand of NW_027362966.1, from coordinate 3,164,184 downwards.
CAGAAAATTGGCTGAAAACGACTTAATATCAAGGACTCATCGGGCGAATCACTCTGGAACTGAAATCTGAATACTCACTGACATTTTCCCCTCTCCGAAAGTCTGAAAAATGAGGGAAAAATAACAGTCCAAAAAAAAATTTTTTCAACTTTTTAAATTTTACCCCCGTGGGATATATATTCTACCCACACACATTTGGAACTCTCCTGGGGTACCCTCACACATATTATTCCCTCATTTAATGGATATTTTCACCAAAAAGTGAAGTTTTCAAAAAGTCAGAAAATTGTCTGAAAACAAATTAATATCAAGGACTCATCGGGCGAATCACTCTGGAACTGAAATCGGAATACTCACTGATATTTTCCCCTCTCCGAAAGTCTGAAAAATGAGGGAAAAATGACTAAGTCCAAAAAACATTTTTTTCATCTTTTTTCAATTTTACCCCCATGGGATATATATTCTGCTCACACACATTTGGAACTCTCCTGGGGTACAATCACACATATTATTCCCTCATTTAATGGATATTTTCACCAAAAAGTTAATCTTTCAAAAAGTCAGAAAATTGGCTGAAAACGACTTAATATCAAGGACTCATCGGGCGAATCACTCTGGAACTGAAATCGGAATGCTCACTGACATTTTCCCCTCTCCGAAAGTCTGAAAAATGATGGAAAAATGACTAAGTCCCCAAAAAATTTTTTCAACTTTTTTCAATTTTACCCCCATGGGAAATATATTCTGCTCACACACATTTGGAACTCTCCTGGGGTACCCTCACACATATTGTTCCCTCATTTAATGGATATTTTCACCAAAAAGTGAAGTTTTCAAAAAGTCAGAAAATTGTCTGAAAACGATTTAATATCAAGGACTCATCGGGCGAATCACTCTGGAACTGAAATCGGAATGCTCACTGACATTTTCCCCTCTCCGAAAGTCTAAAAAATGATGGAAAAATGACTAAGTCCAAAAAAAATTTTTTTAAACTTTTTTTCAATTTTACCCCTGTGGGAAATACATTCTACCCACACACATTTGGAACTCTCCTGGGGTACCCACACACATATTATTCCCTCATTTAATGGATATTTTCACCAAAAAGTGAAGTTTTCAAAAAGTCAGAAAATTGTCTGAAAACGACTTAATATCAAGGACTCATCGGGCGAATCACTCTGGAACTGAAATCGGAATACTCACTGACATTTTCCCCTCTCCGAAAGTCTGAAAAATGAGGGAAAAATAACAGTCCAAAAAAAAATTTTTTCAACTTTTTCAATTTTACCCCCGTGGGATATATATTCTACCCACACACATTTGGAACTCTCCTGGGGTACCCTCACACATATTATTCCCTCATTTAATGGATATTTTCACCAAAAAGTGAAGTTTTCAAAAAGTCAGAAAATTGTCTGAAAACGAATTAATATCAAGGACTCATCGGGCGAATCACTCTGGAACTGAAATCGGAATACTCACTGATATTTTCCCCTCTCCGAAAGTCTGAAAAATGAGGGAAAAATGACTAAGTCCAAAAAAAAATTTTTTAAACTTTTTCAATTTTACCCCCGTGGGATATATATTCTACCCACACACATTTGGAACTCTCCTGGGGTACCCTCGCACATATTATTCCCTCATTTAATGGATATTTTCACCAAAAAGTGAAGTTTTCAAAAAGTCAGAAAATTGTCTGAAAACGACTTAATATCAAGGACTCATCGGGCGAATCACTCTGGAACTGAAATCGGAATACTCACTGACATTTTCCCCTCTCCGAAAGTCTGAAAAATGAGGGAAAAATAACAGTCCAAAAAAAAATTTTTTCAACTTTTTCAATTTTACCCCCGTGGGATATATATTCTACCCACACACATTTGGAACTCTCCTGGGGTACCCTCACACATATTATTCCCTCATTTAATGGATATTTTCACCAAAAAGTGAAGTTTTCAAAAAGTCAGAAAATTGTCTGAAAACGAATTAATATCAAGGACTCATCGGGCGAATCACTCTGGAACTGAAATCGGAATACTCACTGATATTTTCCCCTCTCCGAAAGTCTGAAAAATGAGGGAAAAATGACTAAGTCCAAAAAAAAAATTTTTTAAACTTTTTCAATTTTACCCCCGTGGGATATATATTCTACCCACACACATTTGGAACTCTCCTGGGGTACCCTCGCACATATTATTCCCTCATTTAATGGATATTTTCACCAAAAAGTGAAGTTTTCAAAAAGTCAGAAAATTGGCTGAAAACGACTTAATATCAAGGACTCATCGGGCGAATCACTCTGGAACTGAAATCGGAATGCTCACTGACATTTTCCCCTCTCTGAAAGTCTGAAAAATGATGGAAAAATGACTAAGTCCAAAAAAATTTTTTTTCAACTTTTTTCAATTTTACCCCCATGGGATATATATTCTGCCCACACACATTTGGAACTCTCCTGGGTACCCTCACACATATTATTCCCTCATTTAATGGATATTTGCACCAAAAAGTGAAGTTTTCAAAAAGTCAGAAAATTGGCTGAAAACGACTTAATATCAAGGACTCATCGGGCGAATCACTCTGGAACTGAAATCTGAATACTCACTGACATTTTCCCCTCTCCGAAAGTCTGAAAAATGAGGGAAAAATAACAGTCCAAAAAAAAATTTTTTCAACTTTTTAAATTTTACCCCCGTGGGATATATATTCTACCCACAAACATTTGGAACTCTCCTGGGGTACCCTCACACATATTATTCCCTCATTTAATGGATATTTTCACCAAAAAGTGAAGTTTTCAAAAAGTCAGAAAATTGTCTGAAAACGAATTAATATCAAGGACTCATCGGGCGAATCACTCTGGAACTGAAATCGGAATACTCACTGATATTTTCCCCTGTCCGAAAGTCTGAAAAATGAGGGAAAAATGACTAAGTCCAAAAAACATTTTTTTCATCTTTTTTCAATTTTACCCCCATGGGATATATATTCTGCTCACACACATTTGGAACTCTCCTGGGGTACAATCACACATATTATTCCCTCATTTAATGGATATTTTCACCAAAAAGTGAATCTTTCAAAAAGTCAGAAAATTGGCTGAAAACGACTTAATATCAAGGACTCATCGGGCGAATCACTCTGGAACTGAAATCGGAATGCTCACTGACATTTTCCCCTCTCCGAAAGTCTGAAAAATGATGGAAAAATGACTAAGTCCCCAAAAAATTTTTTCAACTTTTTTCAATTTTACCCCCATGGGAAATATATTCTGCTCACACACATTTGGAACTCTCCTGGGGTACCCTCACACATATTATTCCCTCATTTAATGGATATTTTCACCAAAAAGTGAAGTTTTCAAAAAGTCAGAAAATTGGCTGAAAACGACTTAATATCAAGGACTCATCGGGCGAATCACTCTGGAACTGAAATCGGAATGCTCACTGACATTTTCCCCTCTCTGAAAGTCTGAAAAATGATGGAAAAATGACTAAGTCCAAAAAAATTTTTTTTCAACTTTTTTCAATTTTACCCCCATGGGATATATATTCTGCCCACACACATTTGGAACTCTCCTGGGTACCCTCACACATATTATTCCCTCATTTAATGGATATTTTCACCAAAAAGTGAAGTTTTCAAAAAGTCAGAAAATTGTCTGAAAATGACTTAATATCAAGGACTCATCGGGCGAATCACTCTGGAACTGAAATCGGAATGCTCACTGACATTTTCCCCTCTCCGAAAGTCTGAAAAATGATGGAAAAATGACTAAGTCCAAAAAAAATTTTTTTAAACTTTTTTTCAATTTTACCCCTGTGGGATATACATTCTACCCACACACATTTGGAACTCTCCTGGGGTAACCTCGCACATATTATTCCCTCATTTAATGGATATTTTCACCAAAAAGTGAAGTTTTCAAAAAGTCAGAAAATTGGCTGAAAACGACTTAATATCAAGGACTCATCGGGCTTATCACTCTGGAACTGAAATCAGAATGCTCACTGACATTTTCCCCTCTCCGAAAGTCTGAAAAATGATGGAAAAATGACTAAGTCCAAAAAAAATTTTTTTACACTTTTTTCAATTTTACCCCCATGGTATATATATTCTACCCACACACATTTGGAACTCTCCTGGGGTACCCTCACACATATTATTCCCTCATTTAATGGATATTTTCACCAAAAAGTGAAGATTTCAAAAAGTCCGAAAATTGGCTGAAAACGACTTAATATCAAGGACTCATCCGGCGAATCGCTCTGGAACTGAAATCGGAATGCTCACTGACATTTTCCCCTCTCCGAAAGTCTGAAAAATGATGGAAAAATGACTAAGTACAAAAAAAAAATTTTTAAACTTTTTTCAATTTTACCCCCGTGGGATATATATTCTACCCACACACATTTGGAACTCTCCTGGGGTACCCTCACACATATTATTCCCTCATTTAATGGATATTTTCACCAAAAAGTGAAGTTTTCAAAAAGTCAGAAAATTGTCTGAAAATGACTTAATATCAAGGACTCATCGGGCGAATCACTCTGGAACTGAAATCGGAATGCTCACTGACATTTTTCCCTCTCCGAAAGTCTGAAAAATGATGGAAAAATGACTAAGTCCAAAAAAATTTTTTTCAACTTTTTTCAATTTTACCCCCATGGGATATATATTCTGCCCACACACATTTGGAACTCTCCTGGGGTACCCTCACACATATTATTCCCTCATTTAATGGATATTTTCACCAAAAAGTGAAGTTTTCAAAAAGTCAGAAAATTGTCTGAAAACGAATTAATATCAAGGACTCATCGGGCGAATCACTCTGGAACTGAAATCGGAATGCTCACTGACATTTTCCCCTCTCCGAAAGTCTAAAAAATGATGGAAAAATGACTAAGTCCAAAAAAAATTTTTTTAAACTTTTTTTCAATTTTACCCCTGTGGGAAATACATTCTACCCACACACATTTGGAACTCTCCTGGGGTACCCACACACATATTATTCCCTCATTTAATGGATATTTTCACCAAAAAGTGAAGATTTCAAAAAGTCCGAAAATTGGCTGAAAACGACTTAATATCAAGGACTCATCCGGCGAATCGCTCTGGAACTGAAATCGGAATGCTCACTGACATTTTCCCCTCTCCGAAAGTCTGAAAAATGATGGAAAAATGACTAAGTACAAAAAAAAATTTTTTAAACTTTTTTCAATTTTACCCCCGTGGGATATATATTCTACCCACACACATTTGGAACTCTCCTGGGGTACCCTCACACATATTATTCCCTCATTTAATGGATATTTTCACCAAAAAGTGAAGTTTTCAAAAAGTCAGAAAATTGTCTGAAAATGACTTAATATCAAGGACTCATCGGGCGAATCACTCTGGAACTGAAATCGGAATGCTCACTGACATTTTTCCCTCTCCGAAAGTCTGAAAAATGATGGAAAAATGACTAAGTCCAAAAAAATTTTTTTCAACTTTTTTCAATTTTACCCCCATGGGATATATATTCTGCCCACACACATTTGGAACTCTCCTGGGGTACCCTCACACATATTATTCCCTCATTTAATGGATATTTTCACCAAAAAGTGAAGTTTTCAAAAAGTCAGAAAATTGTCTGAAAACGATTTAATATCAAGGACTCATCGGGCGAATCACTCTGGAACTGAAATCGGAATGCTCACTGACATTTTCCCCTCTCCGAAAGTCTAAAAAATGATGGAAAAATGACTAAGTCCAAAAAAAATTTTTTTAAACTTTTTTTCAATTTTACCCCTGTGGGAAATACATTCTACCCACACACATTTGGAACTCTCCTGGGGTACCCACACACATATTATTCCCTCATTTAATGGATATTTTCACCAAAAAGTGAAGTTTTCAAAAAGTCAGAAAATTGTCTGAAAACGACTTAATATCAAGGACTCATCGGGCGAATCACTCTGGAACTGAAATCGGAATACTCACTGACATTTTCCCCTCTCCGAAAGTCTGAAAAATGAGGGAAAAATAACAGTCCAAAAAAAAATTTTTTCAACTTTTTCAATTTTACCCCCGTGGGATATATATTCTACCCACACACATTTGGAACTCTCCTGGGGTACCCTCACACATATTATTCCCTCATTTAATGGATATTTTCACCAAAAAGTGAAGTTTTCAAAAAGTCAGAAAATTGTCTGAAAACGAATTAATATCAAGGACTCATCGGGCGAATCACTCTGGAACTGAAATCGGAATACTCACTGATATTTTACCCTCTCCGAAAGTCTGAAAAATGAGGGAAAAATGACTAAGTCCAAAAAAAAATTTTTTAAACTTTTTCAATTTTACCCCCGTGGGATATATATTCTACCCACACACATTTGGAACTCTAATGGGGTACCCTCGCACATATTATTCCCTCATTTAATGGATATTTTCACCAAAAAGTGAAGTTTTCAAAAAGTCAGAAAATTGGCTGAAAACGACTTAATATCAAGGACTCTTCGGGCGAATCACTCTGGAACTGAAATCGGAATGCTCACTGACATTTTCCCCTCTCTGAAAGTCTGAAAAATGATGGAAAAATGACTAAGTCCAAAAAAATTTTTTTTCAACTTTTTTCAATTTTACCCCCATGGGATATATATTCTGCCCACACACATTTGGAACTCTCCTGGGTACCCTCACACATATTATTCCCTCATTTAATGGATATTTTCACCAAAAAGTGAAGTTTTCAAAAAGTCAGAAAATTGGCTGAAAACGACTTAATATCAAGGACTCATCGGGCGAATCGCTCTGGAACTGAAATCAGAATGCTCACTGACATTTTCCCCCCCTTCGAAAGTCTGAAAAATGATGAAAAAATGACTAAATCCAAAAAAATTTTTTTTAAACTTTTTTCAATTTTACCCCCGTGGGATATATATTCTACCCACACACATTTGGAACTCTCCTGGGGTACCCTCACACATATTATTCCCTCATTTAATAGATATTTTCACCAAAAAGTGAAGTTTTCAAAAAGTCAGAAAATTGGCTGAAAACGACTTAATATCAAGGACTCATCCGGCGAATCGCTCTGGAACTGAAATCGGAATGCTCACTGATATTTTCCCCTCTCCGAAAGTCTGAAAAATGATGGAAAAATGACTAAGTCTAAAAAAATTTTTTTTCAACTTTTTTTCAATTTTACCCCTGTGGGATATACATTATACCCACACACATTTGAAACTCTCCTGGGGTACCCTCACACATATTATTCCCTCATTTAATGGATATTTGCACCAAAAAGTGAAGTTTTCAAAAAGTCAGAAAATTGGCTGAAAACGACTTAATATCAAGGACTCATCGGGCGAATCACTCTGGAACTGAAATCTGAATACTCACTGACATTTTCCCCTCTCCGAAAGTCTGAAAAATGAGGGAAAAATAACAGTCCAAAAAAAAATTTTTTCAACTTTTTAAATTTTACCCCCGTGGGATATATATTCTGCCCACACACATTTGGAACTCTCCTGGGGTACCCTCACACATATTATTCCCTCATTTAATGGATATTTTCACCAAAAAGTGAAGTTTTCAAAAAGTCAGAAAATTGTCTGAAAACGAATTAATATCAAGGACTCATCGGGCGAATCACTCTGGAACTGAAATCGGAATACTCACTGATATTTTCCCCTCTCCGAAAGTCTGAAAAATGAGGGAAAAATGACTAAGTCCAAAAAAAAATTTTTTAAACTTTTTCAATTTTACCCCCGTGGGATATATATTCTACCCACACACATTTGGAACTCTCCTGGGGTACCCTCACACATATTATTCCCTCATTTAATGGATATTTTCACCAAAAAGTGAAGTTTTCAAAAAGTCAGAAAATTGTCTGAAAACGAATTAATATCAAGGACTCATCGGGCGAATCACTCTGGAACTGAAATCGGAATACTCACTGATATTTTACCCTCTCCGAAAGTCTGAAAAATGAGGGAAAAATGACTAAGTCCAAAAAAAAATTTTTTAAACTTTTTCAATTTTACCCCCGTGGGATATATATTCTACCCACACACATTTGGAACTCTAATGGGGTACCCTCGCACATATTATTCCCTCATTTAATGGATATTTTCACCAAAAAGTGAAGTTTTCAAAAAGTCAGAAAATTGGCTGAAAACGACTTAATATCAAGGACTCTTCGGGCGAATCACTCTGGAACTGAAATCGGAATGCTCACTGACATTTTCCCCTCTCTGAAAGTCTGAAAAATGATGGAAAAATGACTAAGTCCAAAAAAATTTTTTTTCAACTTTTTTCAATTTTACCCCCATGGGATATATATTCTGCCCACACACATTTGGAACTCTCCTGGGGTACCCTCACACATATTATTCCCTCATTTAATGGATATTTTCACCAAAAAGTGAAGTTTTCAAAAAGTCAGAAAATTGTCTGAAAACGATTTAATATCAAGGACTCATCGGGCGAATCACTCTGGAACTGAAATCGGAATGCTCACTGACATTTTCCCCTCTCCGAAAGTCTAAAAAATGATGGAAAAATGACTAAGTCCAAAAAAAATTTTTTTAAACTTTTTTTCAATTTTACCCCTGTGGGAAATACATTCTACCCACACACATTTGGAACTCTCCTGGGGTACCCACACACATATTATTCCCTCATTTAATGGATATTTTCACCAAAAAGTGAAGTTTTCAAAAAGTCAGAAAATTGTCTGAAAACGACTTAATATCAAGGACTCATCGGGCGAATCACTCTGGAACTGAAATCGGAATACTCACTGACATTTTCCCCTCTCCGAAAGTCTGAAAAATGAGGGAAAAATAACAGTCCAAAAAAAAATTTTTTCAACTTTTTCAATTTTACCCCCGTGGGATATATATTCTACCCACACACATTTGGAACTCTCCTGGGGTACCCTCACACATATTATTCCCTCATTTAATGGATATTTTCACCAAAAAGTGAAGTTTTCAAAAAGTCAGAAAATTGTCTGAAAACGAATTAATATCAAGGACTCATCGGGCGAATCACTCTGGAACTGAAATCGGAATACTCACTGATATTTTACCCTCTCCGAAAGTCTGAAAAATGAGGGAAAAATGACTAAGTCCAAAAAAAAATTTTTTAAACTTTTTCAATTTTACCCCCGTGGGATATATATTCTACCCACACACATTTGGAACTCTAATGGGGTACCCTCGCACATATTATTCCCTCATTTAATGGATATTTTCACCAAAAAGTGAAGTTTTCAAAAAGTCAGAAAATTGGCTGAAAACGACTTAATATCAAGGACTCTTCGGGCGAATCACTCTGGAACTGAAATCGGAATGCTCACTGACATTTTCCCCTCTCTGAAAGTCTGAAAAATGATGGAAAAATGACTAAGTCCAAAAAAATTTTTTTTCAACTTTTTTCAATTTTACCCCCATGGGATATATATTCTGCCCACACACATTTGGAACTCTCCTGGGTACCCTCACACATATTATTCCCTCATTTAATGGATATTTTCACCAAAAAGTGAAGTTTTCAAAAAGTCAGAAAATTGGCTGAAAACGACTTAATATCAAGGACTCATCGGGCGAATCGCTCTGGAACTGAAATCAGAATGCTCACTGACATTTTCCCCCCCTTCGAAAGTCTGAAAAATGATGAAAAAATGACTAAATCCAAAAAAATTTTTTTTAAACTTTTTTCAATTTTACCCCCGTGGGATATATATTCTACCCACACACATTTGGAACTCTCCTGGGGTACCCTCACACATATTATTCCCTCATTTAATAGATATTTTCACCAAAAAGTGAAGTTTTCAAAAAGTCAGAAAATTGGCTGAAAACGACTTAATATCAAGGACTCATCCGGCGAATCGCTCTGGAACTGAAATCGGAATGCTCACTGATATTTTCCCCTCTCCGAAAGTCTGAAAAATGATGGAAAAATGACTAAGTCTAAAAAAATTTTTTTTCAACTTTTTTTCAATTTTACCCCTGTGGGATATACATTATACCCACACACATTTGAAACTCTCCTGGGGTACCCTCACACATATTATTCCCTCATTTAATGGATATTTGCACCAAAAAGTGAAGTTTTCAAAAAGTCAGAAAATTGGCTGAAAACGACTTAATATCAAGGACTCATCGGGCGAATCACTCTGGAACTGAAATCTGAATACTCACTGACATTTTCCCCTCTCCGAAAGTCTGAAAAATGAGGGAAAAATAACAGTCCAAAAAAAAATTTTTTCAACTTTTTAAATTTTACCCCCGTGGGATATATATTCTGCCCACACACATTTGGAACTCTCCTGGGGTACCCTCACACATATTATTCCCTCATTTAATGGATATTTTCACCAAAAAGTGAAGTTTTCAAAAAGTCAGAAAATTGTCTGAAAACGAATTAATATCAAGGACTCATCGGGCGAATCACTCTGGAACTGAAATCGGAATACTCACTGATATTTTCCCCTCTCCGAAAGTCTGAAAAATGAGGGAAAAATGACTAAGTCCAAAAAAAAATTTTTTAAACTTTTTCAATTTTACCCCCGTGGGATATATATTCTACCCACACACATTTGGAACTCTCCTGGGGTACCCTCACACATATTATTCCCTCATTTAATGGATATTTTCACCAAAAAGTGAAGTTTTCAAAAAGTCAGAAAATTGTCTGAAAACGAATTAATATCAAGGACTCATCGGGCGAATCACTCTGGAACTGAAATCGGAATACTCACTGATATTTTACCCTCTCCGAAAGTCTGAAAAATGAGGGAAAAATGACTAAGTCCAAAAAAAAATTTTTTAAACTTTTTCAATTTTACCCCCGTGGGATATATATTCTACCCACACACATTTGGAACTCTAATGGGGTACCCTCGCACATATTATTCCCTCATTTAATGGATATTTTCACCAAAAAGTGAAGTTTTCAAAAAGTCAGAAAATTGGCTGAAAACGACTTAATATCAAGGACTCTTCGGGCGAATCACTCTGGAACTGAAATCGGAATGCTCACTGACATTTTCCCCTCTCTGAAAGTCTGAAAAATGATGGAAAAATGACTAAGTCCAAAAAAATTTTTTTTCAACTTTTTTCAATTTTACCCCCATGGGATATATATTCTGCCCACACACATTTGGAACTCTCCTGGGTACCCTCACACATATTATTCCCTCATTTAATGGATATTTTCACCAAAAAGTGAAGTTTTCAAAAAGTCAGAAAATTGGCTGAAAACGACTTAATATCAAGGACTCATCGGGCGAATCGCTCTGGAACTGAAATCAGAATGCTCACTGACATTTTCCCCCCCTTCGAAAGTCTGAAAAATGATGAAAAAATGACTAAATCCAAAAAAATTTTTTTTAAACTTTTTTCAATTTTACCCCCGTGGGATATATATTCTACCCACACACATTTGGAACTCTCCTGGGGTACCCTCACACATATTATTCCCTCATTTAATGGATATTTTCACCAAAAAGTGAAGTTTTCAAAAAGTCAGAAAATTGGCTGAAAACGACTTAATATCAAGGACTCATCCGGCGAATCGCTCTGGAACTGAAATCGGAATGCTCACTGATATTTTCCCCTCTCCGAAAGTCTGAAAAATGATGGAAAAATGACTAAGTCTAAAAAAATTTTTTTTCAACTTTTTTTCAATTTTACCCCTGTGGGATATACATTATACCCACACACATTTGAAACTCTCCTGGGGTACCCTCACACATATTATTCCCTCATTTAATGGATATTTGCACCAAAAAGTGAAGTTTTCAAAAAGTCAGAAAATTGGCTGAAAACGACTTAATATCAAGGACTCATCGGGCGAATCACTCTGGAACTGAAATCTGAATACTCACTGACATTTTCCCCTCTCCGAAAGTCTGAAAAATGAGGGAAAAATAACAGTCCAAAAAAAAATTTTTTCAACTTTTTAAATTTTACCCCCGTGGGATATATATTCTGCCCACACACATTTGGAACTCTCCTGGGGTACCCTCACACATATTATTCCCTCATTTAATGGATATTTTCACCAAAAAGTGAAGTTTTCAAAAAGTCAGAAAATTGTCTGAAAACGAATTAATATCAAGGACTCATCGGGCGAATCACTCTGGAACTGAAATCGGAATACTCACTGATATTTTCCCCTCTCCGAAAGTCTGAAAAATGAGGGAAAAATGACTAAGTCCAAAAAAAAATTTTTTAAACTTTTTCAATTTTACCCCCGTGGGATATATATTCTACCCACACACATTTGGAACTCTCCTGGGGTACCCTCACACATATTATTCCCTCATTTAATGGATATTTTCACCAAAAAGTGAAGTTTTCAAAAAGTCAGAAAATTGGCTGAAAACGACTTAATATCAAGGACTAATCGGGCGAATCACTCTGGAACTGAAATCGGAATGCTCACTGACATTTTCCACTCTCTGAAAGTCTGAAAAATGATGGAAAAATGACTAAGTCCAAAAAAATTTTTTTTCAACTTTTTTCAATTTTACCCCCATGGGATATATATTCTGCCCACACACATTTGGAACTCTCCTGGGTACCCTCACACATATTATTCCCTCATTTAATGGATATTTTCACCAAAAAGTGAAGTTTTCAAAAAGTCAGAAAATTGGCTGAAAACGACTTAATATCAAGGACTCATCGGGCGAATCGCTCTGGAACTCAAATCAGAATGCTCACTGACATTTTCCCCCCTTCGAAAGTCTGAAAAATGATGAAAAAATGACTAAGTCCAAAAAAATTTTTTTTAAACTTTCTTCAATTTTACCCCCGTGGGATATATATTCTACCCACACACATTTGGAACTCTCCTGGGGTACCCTCACACATATTATTCCCTCATTTAATGGATATTTTCACCAAAAAGTGAAGTTTTCAAAAAGTCAGAAAATTGGCTGAAAACGACTTAATATCAAGGACTCATCCGGCGAATCGCTCTGGAACTGAAATCGGAATGCTCACTGATATTTTCCCCTCTCCGAAAGTCTGAAAAATGATGGAAAAATGACTAAGTCCAAAAAAATTTTTTTTCAACTTTTTTTCAATTTTACCCCTGTGGGATATACATTATACCCACACACATTTGAAACTCTCCTGGGGTACCCTCACACATATTATTCCCTCATTTAATGGATATTTTCACCAAAAAGTGAAGTTTTCAAAAAGTCAGAAAATTGGCTGAAAACGACTTAATATCAAGGACTCATCGGGCGAATCACTCTGGAACTGAAATCTGAATACTCACTGACATTTTACCCTCTCCGAAAGTCTGAAAAATGAGTGAAAAATGACTAAGTCCAAAAAACATTTTTTTCATCTTTTTTCAATTTTACCCCCATGGGATATATATTCTGCTCACACACATTTGGAACTCTCCTGGGGTACAATCACACATATTATTCCCTCATTTAATGGATATTTTCACCAAAAAGTGAATCTTTCAAAAAGTCAGAAAATTGGCTGAAAACGACTTAATATCAAGGACTCATCGGGCGAATCACTCTGGAACTGAAATCGGAATGCTCACTGACATTTTCCCCTCTCCGAAAGTCTGAAAAATGATGGAAAAATGACTAAGTCCCCAAAAAATTTTTTCAACTTTTTTCAATTTTACCCCCATGGGATATATATTCTGCTCACACACATTTGGAACTCTCCTGGGGTACCCTCACACATATTATTCCCTCATTTAATGGATATTTTCACCAAAAAGTGAAGTTTTCAAAAAGTCAGAAAATTGGCTGAAAACGACTTAATATCAAGGACTCATCGGGCGAATCACTCTGGAACTGAAATCGGAAAACTCACTGACATTTTCCCCTCTCCGAAAGTCTGAGAAATGATGGAAAAATGACTAAGTCCAAAAAAAATTTTTTTAAACTTTTTTTCAATTTTACCCCTGTGGGATATACATTCTACCCACACACATTTGGAACTCTCCTGGGGTAACCTCGCACATATTATTCCCTCATTTAATGGATATTTTCACCAAAAAGTGAAGTTTTCAAAAAGTCAGAAAATTGGCTGAAAACGACTTAATATCAAGGACTCATCGGGCGAATCACTCTGGAACTGAAATCAGAATGCTCACTGACATTTTCCCCTCTCCGAAAGTCTGAAAAATGATGGAAAAATGACTAAGTCCAAAAAAAATTTTTTTACACTTTTTTCAATTTTACCCCCATGGTATATATATTCTACCCACACACATTTGGAACTCTCCTGGGGTACCCTCACACATATTATTCCCTCATTTAATGGATATTTTCACCAAAAAGTGAAGATTTCAAAAAGTCCGAAAATTGGCTGAAAACGACTTAATATCAAGGACTCATCCGGCGAATCGCTCTGGAACTGAAATCTGAATACTCACTGACATTTTACCCTCTCCGAAAGTCTGAAAAATGAGTGAAAAATGACTAAGTCCAAAAAACATTTTTTTCATCTTTTTTCAATTTTACCCCCATGGGATATATATTCTGCTCACACACATTTGGAACTCTCCTGGGGTACAATCACACATATTATTCCCTCATTTAATGGATATTTTCACCAAAAAGTGAAGTTTTCAAAAAGTCAGAAAATTGGCTGAAAACGACTTAATATCAAGGACTCATCGGGCGAATCACTCTGGAACTGAAATCGGAATACTCACTGACATTTTCCCCTCTCCGAAAGTCTGAAAAATGAGGGAAAAATGACTAAGTCCAAAAAAAATTTTTTTCAACTTTTTTCAATTTTACCCCCGTGGGATATATATTCTACCCACACACATTTGGAACTCTCCTGGGGTACCCTCGCACATATTATTCCCTCATTTAATGGATATTTTCACCAAAAAGTGAAGTTTTCAAAAAGTCAGAAAATTGGCTGAAAACGACTTAATATCAAGGACTCATTGGGCGAATCACTCTGGAACTGAAATCGGAATACTCACTGACATTTTCCCCTCTCCGAAAGTCTGAAAAATGAGGGAAAAATGACTAAGTCCAAAAAAAATTTTTTTCAACTTTTTTCAATTTTACCCCCGTGGGATATATATTCTACCCACACACATTTGGAACTCTCCTGGGGTACCCTCGCACATATTATTCCCTCATTTAATGGATATTTTCACCAAAAAGTGAAGTTTTCAAAAAGTCAGAAAATTGGCTGAAAACGACTTAATATCAAGGACTCATTGGGCGAATCACTCTGGAACTGAAATCGGAATACTCACTGACATTTTCCCCTCTCCGAAAGTCTGAAAAATGAGGGAAAAATGACTAAGTCCAAAAAAAATTTTTTTCAACTTTTTTCAATTTTACCCCCGTGGGATATATATTCTACCCACACACATTTGGAACTCTCCTGGGGTACCCTCGCACATATTATTCCCTCATTTAATGGATATTTTCACCAAAAAGTGAAGTTTTCAAAAAGTCAGAAAATTGGCTGAAAACGACTTAATATCAAGGACTCATTGGGCGAATCACTCTGGAACTGAAATCGGAATACTCACTGACATTTTCCCCTCTCCGAAAGTCTGAAAACTGATGGAAAAATTATTAAGTCCAAAAAAATTTTTTTTCAACTTTTTTTCAATTTTACCCCTGTGGGATATACATTATACCCACACACATTTGAAACTCTCCTGGGGTACCCTCACACATATTATTCCCTCATTTAATGGATATTTTCACCAAAAAGTGAAGTTTTCAAAAAGTCAGAAAATTGGCTGAAAACGACTTAATATCAAGGACTCATCGGGCGAATCACTCTGGAACTGAAATCTGAATACTCACTGACATTATACCCTCTCCGAAAGTCTGAAAAATGAGTGAAAAATGACTAAGTCCAAAAAACATTTTTTTCATCTTTTTTCAATTTTACCCCCGTGGGATATATATTCTACCCACACACATTTGGAACTCTCCTGGGGTACAATCACACATATTATTCCCTCATTTAATGGATATTTTCACCAAAAAGTGAATCTTTCAAAAAGTCAGAAAATTGGCTGAAAACGACTTAATATCAAGGACTCATCGGGCGAATCGCTCTGGAACTGAAATCGGAATGCTCACTGACATTTTCCCCTCTCCGAAAGTCTGAAAACTGATGGAAAAATGACTAAGTCCAAAAAAATTTTTTTAAAACTTTTTTCAATTTTACCCCCGTGGGATATATATTCTACCCACACACATTTGGAACTCTCCTGGGGTACCCTTGCATATATTATCCCCTCATTTAATGGATACTTTCACCAAAAAGTGAAGTTTTCAAAAAGTCAGAAAATTGGCTGAAAACGACTTAATATCAAGGACTCATCGGGCGAATCACTCTGGAACTGAAATCGGAATACTCACTGACATTTTCCCCTCTCCGAAAGTCTGAAAAATGAGGGAAAAATGACTAAGTCCAAAAAAAATTTTTTTCAACTTTTTTCAATTTTACCCCCGTGGGATATATATTCTACCCACACACATTTGGAACTCTCCTGGGGTACCCTCGCACATATTATTCCCTCATTTAATGGATATTTTCACCAAAAAGTGAAGTTTTCAAAAAGTCAGAAAATTGGCTGAAAACGACTTAATATCAAGGACTCATTGGGCGAATCACTCTGGAACTGAAATCGGAATACTCACTGACATTTTCCCCTCTCCGAAAGTCTGAAAAATGAGGGAAAAATGACTAAGTCCAAAAAAAATTTTTTTCAACTTTTTTCAATTTTACCCCCGTGGGATATATATTCTACCCACACACATTTGGAACTCTCCTGGGGTACCCTCGCACATATTATTCCCTCATTTAATGGATATTTTCACCAAAAAGTGAAGTTTTCAAAAAGTCAGAAAATTGGCTGAAAACGACTTAATATCAAGGACTCATTGGGCGAATCACTCTGGAACTGAAATCGGAATACTCACTGACATTTTCCCCTCTCCGAAAGTCTGAAAAATGAGGGAAAAATGACTAAGTCCAAAAAAAATTTTTTTCAACTTTTTTCAATTTTACCCCCGTGGGATATATATTCTACCCACACACATTTGGAACTCTCCTGGGGTACCCTCGCACATATTATTCCCTCATTTAATGGATATTTTCACCAAAAAGTGAAGTTTTCAAAAAGTCAGAAAATTGGCTGAAAACGACTTAATATCAAGGACTCATTGGGCGAATCACTCTGGAACTGAAATCGGAATACTCACTGACATTTTCCCCTCTCCGAAAGTCTGAAAACTGATGGAAAAATTATTAAGTCCAAAAAAATTTTTTTTCAACTTTTTTTCAATTTTACCCCTGTGGGATATACATTATACCCACACACATTTGAAACTCTCCTGGGGTACCCTCACACATATTATTCCCTCATTTAATGGATATTTTCACCAAAAAGTGAAGTTTTCAAAAAGTCAGAAAATTGGCTGAAAACGACTTAATATCAAGGACTCATCGGGCGAATCACTCTGGAACTGAAATCTGAATACTCACTGACATTATACCCTCTCCGAAAGTCTGAAAAATGAGTGAAAAATGACTAAGTCCAAAAAACATTTTTTTCATCTTTTTTCAATTTTACCCCCGTGGGATATATATTCTACCCACACACATTTGGAACTCTCCTGGGGTACAATCACACATATTATTCCCTCATTTAATGGATATTTTCACCAAAAAGTGAATCTTTCAAAAAGTCAGAAAATTGGCTGAAAACGACTTAATATCAAGGACTCATCGGGCGAATCGCTCTGGAACTGAAATCGGAATGCTCACTGACATTTTCCCCTCTCCGAAAGTCTGAAAACTGATGGAAAAATGACTAAGTCCAAAAAAATTTTTTTAAAACTTTTTTCAATTTTACCCCCGTGGGATATATATTCTACCCACACACATTTGGAACTCTCCTGGGGTACCCTTGCATATATTATCCCCTCATTTAATGGATACTTTCACCAAAAAGTGAAGTTTTCAAAAAGTCAGAAAATTGGCTGAAAACGACTTAATATCAAGGACTCATCGGGCGAATCACTCTGGAACTGAAATCGGAATGCTCACTGACATTTTCCCCTCTCCGAAAGTCTGAAAAATGATGGAAAAATGACTAAGTCCCCAAAAAATTTTTTCAACTTTTTTCAATTTTACCCCCATGGGATATATATTCTGCTCACACACATTTGGAACTCTCCTGGGGTACCCTCACACATATTATTCCCTCATTTAATGGATATTTTCACCAAAAAGTGAAGTTTTCAAAAAGTCAGAAAATTGGCTGAAAACGACTTAATATCAAGGACTCATCGGGCGAATCACTCTGGAACTGAAATCGGAAAACTCACTGACATTTTCCCCTCTCCGAAAGTCTGAGAAATGATGGAAAAATGACTAAGTCCAAAAAAAATTTTTTTAAACTTTTTTTCAATTTTACCCCTGTGGGATATACATTCTACCCACACACATTTGGAACTCTCCTGGGGTAACCTCGCACATATTATTCCCTCATTTAATGGATATTTTCACCAAAAAGTGAAGTTTTCAAAAAGTCAGAAAATTGGCTGAAAACGACTTAATATCAAGGACTCATCGGGCGAATCACTCTGGAACTGAAATCAGAATGCTCACTGACATTTTCCCCTCTCCGAAAGTCTGAAAAATGATGGAAAAATGACTAAGTCCAAAAAAAATTTTTTTACACTTTTTTCAATTTTACCCCCATGGTATATATATTCTACCCACACACATTTGGAACTCTCCTGGGGTACCCTCACACATATTATTCCCTCATTTAATGGATATTTTCACCAAAAAGTGAAGATTTCAAAAAGTCCGAAAATTGGCTGAAAACGACTTAATATCAAGGACTCATCCGGCGAATCGCTCTGGAACTGAAATCTGAATACTCACTGACATTTTACCCTCTCCGAAAGTCTGAAAAATGAGTGAAAAATGACTAAGTCCAAAAAACATTTTTTTCATCTTTTTTCAATTTTACCCCCATGGGATATATATTCTGCTCACACACATTTGGAACTCTCCTGGGGTACAATCACACATATTATTCCCTCATTTAATGGATATTTTCACCAAAAAGTGAAGTTTTCAAAAAGTCAGAAAATTGGCTGAAAACGACTTAATATCAAGGACTCATCGGGCGAATCACTCTGGAACTGAAATCGGAATACTCACTGACATTTTCCCCTCTCCGAAAGTCTGAAATATGAGGGAAAAATGACTAAGTCCAAAAAAAATTTTTTTCAACTTTTTTCAATTTTACCCCCGTGGGATATATATTCTACCCACACACATTTGGAACTCTCCTGGGGTACCCTCGCACATATTATTCCCTCATTTAATGGATATTTTCACCAAAAAGTGAAGTTTTCAAAAAGTCAGAAAATTGGCTGAAAACGACTTAATATCAAGGACTCATTGGGCGAATCACTCTGGAACTGAAATCGGAATACTCACTGACATTTTCCCCTCTCCGAAAGTCTGAAAAATGAGGGAAAAATGACTAAGTCCAAAAAAAATTTTTTTCAACTTTTTTCAATTTTACCCCCGTGGGATATATATTCTACCCACACACATTTGGAACTCTCCTGGGGTACCCTCGCACATATTATTCCCTCATTTAATGGATATTTTCACCAAAAAGTGAAGTTTTCAAAAAGTCAGAAAATTGGCTGAAAACGACTTAATATCAAGGACTCATTGGGCGAATCACTCTGGAACTGAAATCGGAATACTCACTGACATTTTCCCCTCTCCGAAAGTCTGAAAACTGATGGAAAAATTATTAAGTCCAAAAAAATTTTTTTTCAACTTTTTTTCAATTTTACCCCTGTGGGATATACATTATACCCACACACATTTGAAACTCTCCTGGGGTACCCTCACACATATTATTCCCTCATTTAATGGATATTTTCACCAAAAAGTGAAGTTTTCAAAAAGTCAGAAAATTGGCTGAAAACGACTTAATATCAAGGACTCATCGGGCGAATCACTCTGGAACTGAAATCTGAATACTCACTGACATTATACCCTCTCCGAAAGTCTGAAAAATGAGTGAAAAATGACTAAGTCCAAAAAACATTTTTTTCATCTTTTTTCAATTTTACCCCCGTGGGATATATATTCTACCCACACACATTTGGAACTCTCCTGGGGTACAATCACACATATTATTCCCTCATTTAATGGATATTTTCACCAAAAAGTGAATCTTTCAAAAAGTCAGAAAATTGGCTGAAAACGACTTAATATCAAGGACTCATCGGGCGAATCGCTCTGGAACTGAAATCGGAATGCTCACTGACATTTTCCCCTCTCCGAAAGTCTGAAAACTGATGGAAAAATGACTAAGTCCAAAAAAATTTTTTTAAAACTTTTTTCAATTTTACCCCCGTGGGATATATATTCTACCCACACACATTTGGAACTCTCCTGGGGTACCCTTGCATATATTATCCCCTCATTTAATGGATACTTTCACCAAAAAGTGAAGTTTTCAAAAAGTCAGAAAATTGGCTGAAAACGACTTAATATCAAGGACTCATCGGGCGAATCACTCTGGAACTGAAATCGGAATGCTCACTGACATTTTCCCCTCTCCGAAAGTCTGAAAAATGATGGAAAAATGACTAAGTCCCCAAAAAATTTTTTCAACTTTTTTCAATTTTACCCCCATGGGATATATATTCTGCTCACACACATTTGGAACTCTCCTGGGGTACCCTCACACATATTATTCCCTCATTTAATGGATATTTTCACCAAAAAGTGAAGTTTTCAAAAAGTCAGAAAATTGGCTGAAAACGACTTAATTTCAAGGACTCATCGGGCGAATCACTCTGGAACTGAAATCGGAATGCTCACTGACATTTTCCCCTCTCCGAAAGTCTGAAAAATGATGGAAAAATGACTAAGTCCCCAAAAAATTTTTTCAAATTTTTTCAATTTTACCCCCATGGGATATATATTCTGCCCACACACATTTGGAACTCTCCTGGGGTACCCTCACACATATTATTCCCTCATTTAATGGATATTTTCACCAAAAAGTGAAGTTTTCAAAAAGTCAGAAAATTGGCTGAAAACGACTTAATATC
This sequence comes from Phyllobates terribilis, assembly GCF_046119375.1. Taxonomy (NCBI): domain Eukaryota; kingdom Metazoa; phylum Chordata; class Amphibia; order Anura; family Dendrobatidae; genus Phyllobates; species Phyllobates terribilis. The sequence goes on along the minus strand of NW_027362966.1, from coordinate 3,143,036 downwards.
AAGGACTCATCGGGCGAATCGCTCTGGAACTGAAATCAGAATGCTCACTGACATTTTCCCCCCTTCGAAAGTCTGAAAAATGATGAAAAAATGACTAAGTCCAAAAAAATTTTTTTTAAACTTTTTTCAATTTTACCCCCGTGGGATATATATTCTACCCACACACATTTGGAACTCTCCTGGGGTACCCTCACACATATTATTCCCTCATTTAATGGATATTTTCACCAAAAAGTGAAGTTTTCAAAAAGTCAGAAAATTGGCTGAAAACGACTTAATATCAAGGACTCATCCGGCGAATCGCTCTGGAACTGAAATCGGAATGCTCACTGATATTTTCCCCTCTCCGAAAGTCTGAAAAATGATGGAAAAATGACTAAGTCCAAAAAACATTTTTTTCATCTTTTTTCAATTTTACCCCTGTGGGATATATATTCTACCCACACACATTTGGAACTCTCCTGGGGTACAATCACACATATTATTCCCTCATTTAATGGATATTTTCACCAAAAAGTGAATCTTTCAAAAAGTCAGAAAATTGGCTGAAAACGACTTAATATCAAGGACTCATCAGGCGAATCGCTCTGGAACTGAAATCGGAATGCTCACTGACATTTTCCCCTCTCCGAAAGTCTGAAAACTGATGGAAAAATGACTAATTCCAAAAAAAATTTTTTAAAACTTTTTTCAATTTTACCCCCGTGGGATATATATTCTACCCAAACACATTTGGAACTCTCCTGGGGTACCCTTGCATATATTATCCCCTCATTTAATGGATACTTTAACCAAAAAGTGAAGTTTTCAAAAAGTCAGAAAATTGGCTGAAAACGACTTAATATCAAGGACTCATCGGGCGAATCACTCTGGAACTGAAATCGGAATGCTCACTGACATTTTCCCCTCTCCGAAAGTCTGAAAAATGATGGAAAAATGACTAAGTCCCCAAAAAATTTTTTCAACTTTTTTCAATTTTACCCCCATGGGATATATATTCTGCTCACACACATTTGGAACTCTCCTGGGGTACCCTCACACATATTATTCCCTCATTTAATGGATATTTTCACCAAAAAGTGAAGTTTTCAAAAAGTCAGAAAATTGGCTGAAAACGACTTAATATCAAGGACTCATCGGGCGAATCACTCTGGAACTGAAATCGGAATACTCACTGACATTTTCCCCTCTCCGAAAGTCTGAAAAATGAGGGAAAAATGACTAAGTCCAAAAAAAATTTTTTTCAACTTTTTTCAATTTTACCCCTGTGGGATATATATTCTACCCACACACATTTGGAACTCTCCTGGGGCACCCTCGCACATATTATTCCCTCATTTAATGGATATTTTCACCAAAAAGTGAAGTTTTCAAAAAGTCAGAAAATTGGCTGAAAACGACTTAATATCAAGGACTCATTGTGCGAATCACTCTGGAACTGAAATCGGAATGCTCACTGACATTTTCCCCTCTCCGAAAGTCTGAAAAATGAGGGAAAAATGACTAAGTCCAAAAAAAATTTTTTTCAACTTTTTTCAATTTTACCCCGTGGGATATATATTCTACCCACACACATTTGGAACTCTCCTGGGGTACCCTCGCACATATTATTCCCTCATTTAATGGATATTTTCACCAAAAAGTGAAGTTTTCAAAAAGTCTGAAAATTGGCTGAAAACGACTTAATATCAAGGACTCATCGGGCGAATCACTCTGGAACTGAAATCGGAATGCTCACTGACATTTTCCCCTCTCCGAAAGTCTGAAAAATGATGGAAAAATGACTAAGTCCAAAAAAAATTTTTTTCAACTTTTTTCAATTTTACCCCCATGGGATATATATTCTGCCCACACACATTTGGAACTCTCCTGGGGTACCCTCACACATATTATTCCCTCATTTAATGGATATTTTCACCAAAAAGTGAAGTTTTCAAAAAGTCAGAAAATTGGCTGAAAACGACTTAATATCAAGGACTCATCGGGCGAATCACTCTGGAACTGAAATCGGAATACTCACTGACATTTTCCCCTCTCCGAAAGTCTGAAAAATGAGGGAAAAATGACTAAGTCCAAAAAAAATTTTTTTCAACTTTTTTCAATTTTACCCCTGTGGGATATATATTCTACCCACACACATTTGGAACTCTCCTGGGGCACCCTCGCACATATTATTCCCTCATTTAATGGATATTTTCACCAAAAAGTGAAGTTTTCAAAAAGTCAGAAAATTGGCTGAAAACGACTTAATATCAAGGACTCATTGGGCGAATCACTCTGGAACTGAAATCGGAATGCTCACTGACATTTTCCCCTCTCCGAAAGTCTGAAAAATGAGGGAAAAATGACTAAGTCCAAAAAAAATTTTTTTCAACTTTTTTCAATTTTACCCCGTGGGATATATATTCTACCCACACACATTTGGAACTCTCCTGGGGTACCCTCGCACATATTATTCCCTCATTTAATGGATATTTTCACCAAAAAGTGAAGTTTTCAAAAAGTCTGAAAATTGGCTGAAAACGACTTAATATCAAGGACTCATCGGGCGAATCACTCTGGAACTGAAATCGGAATGCTCACTGACATTTTCCCCTCTCCGAAAGTCTGAAAAATGATGGAAAAATGACTAAGTCCAAAAAAAATTTTTTTCAACTTTTTTCAATTTTACCCCCATGGGATATATATTCTGCCCACACACATTTGGAACTCTCCTGGGGTACCCTCACACATATTATTCCCTCATTTAATGGATATTTTCACCAAAAAGTGAAGTTATCAAAAAGTCAGAAAATTGTCTGAAAACGACTTAATATCAAGGACTCATCGGGCGAATTACTCTGGAAATGAAATCGGAATACTCACTGACATTTTCCCCTCTCCGAAAGTCTGAAAACTGTTGGAAAAATGACTAAGTCCAAAAGAATTTTTTTAAAACTTTTTTCAATTTTACCCCCGTGGGATATATATTCTACCCACACACATTTGGAACTCTCCTGGGGTACCCTTGCATATATTATTCCCTCATTTAATGGATACTTTCACCAAAAAGTGAAGTTTTCAAAAAGTCAGAAAATTGGCTGAAAACGACTTAATATCAAGGACTCATCGGGCGAATCACTCTGGAACTGAAATCGGAATGCTCACTGACATTTTCCCCTCTCCGAAAGTCTGAAAAATGATGGAAAAATGACTAAGTCCCCAAAAAATTTTTTCAACTTTTTTTAATTTTACCCCCATGGGATATATATTCTGCCCACACACATTTGGAACTCTCCTGGGGTACCCTACACATATTATTCCCTCATTTAATGGATATTTTCACCAAAAAGTGAAGTTTTCAAAAAGTCAGAAAATTGGCTGAAAACGACTTAATATCAAGGACTCATCCGGCGAATTGCTCTGGAACTGAAATCGGAATGCTCACTGATATTTTCCCCTCTCCGAAAGTCTGAAAAATGATGGAAAAATGACTAAGTCCAAAAAAATTTTTTTTCAACTTTTTTTCAATTTTACCCCTGTGGGATATACATTATACCCACACACATTTGAAACTCTCCTGGGGTACCCTCACACATATTATTCCCTCATTTAATGGATATTTTCACCAAAAAGTGAAGTTTTCAAAAAGTCAGAAAATTGGCTGAAAACGACTTAATATCAAGGACTCATCGGGCGAATCACTCTGGAACTGAAATCTGAATACTCACTGACATTTTACCCTCTCCGAAAGTCTGAAAAATGAGTGAAAAATGACTAAGTCCAAAAAACATTTTTTTCATCTTTTTTCAATTTTACCCCCGTGGGATATATATTCTACCCACACACATTTGGAACTCTCCTGGGGTACCCTCACACATATTATTCCCTCATTTAATGGATATTTTCACCAAAAAGTGAAGTTTTCAAAAAGTCAGAAAATTGGCTGAAAACGACTTAATATCAAGGACTCATCGGGCGAATCGCTCTGCAACTGAAATCGGAATGCTCACTGACATTTTCCCCCCTTCGAAAGTCTGAAAAATGATGGAAAAAGGACTAAGTCCAAAAAAACTTTTTTAAAACTTTTTTCAATTTTACCCCCGTGGGATATATATTCTACCCACACACATTTGGAACTCTCCTGGGGTACCCTCACACATATTACTCCCTCATTTAATGGATATTTTCACCAAAAAGTGAAGTTTTCAAAAAGTCAGAAAATTGTCTGAAAACGACTTAATATCAAGGACTCATCGGGCGAATCACTCTGGAACAGAAATCGGAATACTCACTGACATTTTCCCCTCTCCGAAAGTCTGAAAAATGAGGGAAAAATGACTAAGTCCAAAAAAAATTTTTTTCCACTTTTTCAATTTTACCCCCGTGGGATATATATTCTACCCACACACATTTGGAACTCTCCTGGGGTACCCTCACACATATTATTCCCTCATTTAATGGATATTTTCACCAAAAAGTGAAGTTTTCAAAAAGTCAGAAAATTGTCTGAAAACGACTTAATATCAAGGACTCATCGGGCGAATCACTCTGGAACTGAAATCGGAATACTCACTGACATTTTCCCCTCTCCGAAAGTCTGAAAAATGAGGGAAAAATGACTAAGTCCAAAAAAAATTTTTTTCAACTTTTTCAATTTTACCCCCGTGGGATATATATTCTACCCACACACATTTGGAACTCTCCTGGGGTACCTTCACACATATTATTCCCTCATTTAATGGATATTTTCACCAAAAAGTGAAGTTTTCAAAAAGTCAGAAAATTGTCTGAAAACGAATTAATATCAAGGACTCATCGGGCGAATCACTCTGGAACTGAAATCGGAATACTTACTGATATTTTCCCCTCTCCGAAAGTCTGAAAAATGAGGGAAAAATGACTAAGTCCAAAAAAAAAATTTTTCAACTTTTTCAATTTTACCCCCGTGGGATATATATTCTACCCACACACATTTGGAACTCTCCTGGGGTACCCTCGCACATATTATTCCCTCATTTAATGGATATTTTCACCAAAAAGTGAAGTTTTCAAAAAGTCAGAAAATTGTCTGAAAATGACTTATTATCAAGGACTCATCGGGCGAATCACTCTGGAACTGAAATCGGAATGCTCACTGACATTTTTCCCTCTCCGAAAGTCTGAAAAATGATGGAAAAATGACTAAGTCCAAAAAAATTTTTTTTCAACTTTTTTCAATTTTACCCCCATGGGATTTATATTCTGCCCACACACATTTGGAACTCTCCTGGGGTACCCTCACACATATTATTCCCTCATTTAATGGATATTTTCACCAAAAAGTGAAGTTTTCAAAAAGTCAGAAAATTGTCTGAAAACGACTTAATATCAAGGACTCATCGGGCGAATCACTCTGGAACTGAAATCGGAATGCTCACTGACATTTTCCCCTTTCCGAAAGTCTAAAAAATGATGGAAAAATGACTAAGTCCAAAAAAATTTTTTTTAAACTTTTTTTCAATTTTACCCCTGTGGGATATACATTCTACCCACACACATTTGGAACTCTCCTGGGGTACCCACACACATATTATTCCCTCATTTAATGGATATTTTCACCAAAAAGTGAAGTTTTCAAAAAGTCAGAAAATTGTCAGAAAACGACTTAATATCAAGGACTCATCGGGCGAATCACTCTGGAACTGAAATCGGAATAATCACTGACATTTTCCCCTCTCCGAAAGTCTGAAAAATGAGGGAAAAATGACTAAGTCCAAAAAAAATTTTTTTCAACTTTTTTTCAATTTTACCCCTGTGGGATATAAATTCTACCCACACACATTTGGAACTCTCCTGCGGTACCCTCACACATATTATTCCCTCATTTAATGGATATTTTCACCAAAAAGTGAAGTTTTCAAAAAGTCAGAAAATTGGCTGAAAATGACTTAATATCAAGGACTCATCGGGCGAATCACTCTGGAACTGAAATCGGAATACTCACTGACATTTTCCCCTCTCCGAAAGTCTGAAAAATGAGGGAAAAATGACTAAGTCCAAAAAAAATTTTTTTCAACTTTTTTCAATTTTACCCCCGTGGGATATATATTCTACCCACACACATTTGGAACTCTCCTGGGGTACCCTCACACATATTATTCCTTCATTTAATGGATATTTTCACCAAAAAGTGAAGTTTTCAAAAAGTCAGAAAATTGGCTGAAAACGACTTAATATCAAGGACTCATCGGGCGAATCACTCTGAAACTGAAATCGGAATACTCACTGACATTTTCCCCTCTCCGAAAGTCTGAAAAATGAGGGAAAAATGACTAAGTCCAAAAAAAATTTTTTTCAACTTTTTTGAATTTTACCCCCGTGGGATATATATTCTACCCACACACATTTGGAACTCTCCTGGGGTACCCTCACACATATTATTCCCTCATTTAATGGATATTTTCACCAAAAAGTGAAGTTTTCAAAAAGTCAGAAAATTGTCTGAAAACGACATAATATCAAGGACTCATCGGGCGAATTACTCTGGAACTGAAATCGGAATACTCACTGACATTTTCCCCTCTCCGAAAGTCTGAAAAATGAGGGAAAAATGACTAAGTCCAAAAAAAATTTTTTTCAACTTTTTCAATTTTACCCCCGTGGGATATATATTCTACCCACACACATTTGGAACTCTCCTGGGGTACCCTCACACATATTATTTCCTCATTTAATGGATATTTTCACCAAAAAGTGAAGTTTTCAAAAAGTCAGAAAATTGTCTGAAAACGAATTAATATCAAGGACTCATCAGGCGAATCACTCTGGAACTGAAATCGGAATACTCACTGATATTTTCCCCTCTCCGAAAGTCTGAAAAATGAGGGAAAAATGACTAAGTCCAAAAAAAAATTTTTTCTACTTTTTCAATTTTACCCCCGTGGGATATATATTCTACCCACACACATTTGGAACTCTCCTGGGGTACCCTCACACATATTATTCCCTCATTTAATGGATATTTTCACCAAAAAGTGAAGTTTTCAAAAAGTCAGAAAATTGTCTGAAAACGACATAATATCAAGGAATCATCGGGCGAATTACTCTGGAACTGAAATCGGAATACTCACTGACATTTTCCGCTCTCCGAAACTCTGAAAAATGAGGGAAAAATGACTAAGTCCAAAAAAATTTTTTTTCAACTTTTTTCAATTTTACCCCCATGGGATATATATTCTGCCCACACACATTTGGAACTCTCCTGGGGTACCCTCACACATATTATTCCCTCATTTAATGGATATTTTCACCAAAAAGTGAAGTTTTCGAAAAGTCAGAAAATTGTCTGAAAACGACTTAATATCAAGGACTCATCGGGCGAATCACTCTGGAACTGAAATCGGAATGCTCACTGACATTTTCCCCTCCCCGAAAGTCTGAAAAATGATGGAAAAATGACTAAGCCAAAAAAATTTTTTTTCAACTTTTTTCAATTTTACCCCTGTGGGATATACATTCTACCCACACACATTTGGAACTCTCCTGGGTTACCCACACACATATTATTCCCTCATTTAATGGATATTTTCACCAAAAAGTGAAGTTTTCAAAAAGTCAGAAAATTGGCTGAAAACGACTTAATATCAAGGACTCATCCGGCGAATCACTCTGGAACTGAAATCGGAATACTCACTGACATTTTCCCCTCTCCGAAAGTCTGAAAAATGAGGGAAAAATGACAGTCCAAAAAAAATTTTTTTCAACTTTTTCAATTTTACCCCCGTGGGATATATATTCTACCCACACACATTTGGAACTCTCCTGGGGTACCCTCACACATATTATTCCCTCATTTAATGGATATTTTCACCAAAAAGTGAAGTTTTCAAAATGTCAGAAAATTGTCAGAAAACGACTTAATATCAAGGACTCATCGGGCGAATCACTCTGGAACTGAAATCGGAATACTCACTGACATTTTCCCCTCTCCGAAAGTCTGAAAAATGAGGGGAAAATGACTAAGTCCAAAAAAAATTTTTTTCAACTTTTTTTCAATTTTACCCCTGTGGGATATAAATTCTACCCACACACATTTGGAACTCTCCTGCGGTACCCTCACACATATTATTCCCTCATTTAATGGATATTTTCACCAAAAAGTGAAGTTTTCAAAAAGTCTGAAAATTGGCTGAAAACAACTTAATATCAAGGACTCATCGGGCGAATCACTCTGGAACTGAAATCGGAATGCTCACTGACATTTTCCCCTCTCCGAAAGTCTGAAAAATGATGGAAAAATGACTAAGTCCAAAAAAAATTTTTTTCAACTTTTTTCAATTTTACCCCCATGGGATATATATTCTGCCCACACACATTTGGAACTCTCCTGGGGTACCCTCACACATATTATTCCCTCATTTAATGGATATTTTCACCAAAAAGTGAAGTTATCAAAAAGTCAGAAAATTGTCTGAAAACGACTTAATATCAAGGACTCATCGGGCGAATTACTCTGGAAATGAAATCGGAATACTCACTGACATTATCCCCTCTCCGAAAGTCTGAAAACTGTTGGAAAAATGACTAAGTCCAAAAGAATTTTTTTAAAACTTTTTTCAATTTTACCCCCGTGGGATATATATTCTACCCACACACATTTGGAACTCTCCTGGGGTACCCTTGCATATATTATTCCCTCATTTAATGGATACTTTCACCAAAAAGTGAAGTTTTCAAAAAGTCAGAAAATTGGCTGAAAACGACTTAATATCAAGGACTCATCGGGCGAATCACTCTGGAACTGAAATCGGAATGCTCACTGACATTTTCCCCTCTCCGAAAGTCTGAAAAATGATGGAAAAATGACTAAGTCCCCAAAAAATTTTTTCAACTTTTTTTAATTTTACCCCCATGGGATATATATTCTGCCCACACACATTTGGAACTCTCCTGGGGTACCCTCACACATATTATTCCCTCATTTAATGGATATTTTCACCAAAAAGTGAAGTTTTCAAAAAGTCAGAAAATTGGCTGAAAACGACTTAATATCAAGGACTCATCCGGCGAATTGCTCTGGAACTGAAATCGGAATGCTCACTGATATTTTCCCCTCTCCGAAAGTCTGAAAAATGATGGAAAAATGACTAAGTCCAAAAAAATTTTTTTTCAACTTTTTTTCAATTTTACCCCTGTGGGATATACATTATACCCACACACATTTGAAACTCTCCTGGGGTACCCTCACACATATTATTCCCTCATTTAATGGATATTTTCACCAAAAAGTGAAGTTTTCAAAAAGTCAGAAAATTGGCTGAAAACGACTTAATATCAAGGACTCATCGGGCGAATCACTCTGGAACTGAAATCTGAATACTCACTGACATTTTACCCTCTCCGAAAGTCTGAAAAATGAGTGAAAAATGACTAAGTCCAAAAAACATTTTTTTCATCTTTTTTCAATTTTACCCCCGTGGGATATATATTCTACCCACACACATTTGGAACTCTCCTGGGGTACCCTCACACATATTATTCCCTCATTTAATGGATATTTTCACCAAAAAGTGAAGTTTTCAAAAAGTCAGAAAATTGGCTGAAAACGACTTAATATCAAGGACTCATCGGGCGAATCGCTCTGCAACTGAAATCGGAATGCTCACTGACATTTTCCCCCCTTCGAAAGTCTGAAAAATGATGGAAAAAGGACTAAGTCCAAAAAAACTTTTTTAAAACTTTTTTCAATTTTACCCCCGTGGGATATATATTCTACCCACACACATTTGGAACTCTCCTGGGGTACCCTCACACATATTACTCCCTCATTTAATGGATATTTTCACCAAAAAGTGAAGTTTTCAAAAAGTCAGAAAATTGTCTGAAAACGACTTAATATCAAGGACTCATCGGGCGAATCACTCTGGAACAGAAATCGGAATACTCACTGACATTTTCCCCTCTCCGAAAGTCTGAAAAATGAGGGAAAAATGACTAAGTCCAAAAAAAATTTTTTTCCACTTTTTCAATTTTACCCCCGTGGGATATATATTCTACCCACACACATTTGGAACTCTCCTGGGGTACCCTCACACATATTATTCCCTCATTTAATGGATATTTTCACCAAAAAGTGAAGTTTTCAAAAAGTCAGAAAATTGTCTGAAAACGACTTAATATCAAGGACTCATCGGGCGAATCACTCTGGAACTGAAATCGGAATACTCACTGACATTTTCCCCTCTCCGAAAGTCTGAAAAATGAGGGAAAAATGACTAAGTCCAAAAAAAATTTTTTTCAACTTTTTCAATTTTACCCCCGTGGGATATATATTCTACCCACACACATTTGGAACTCTCCTGGGGTACCTTCACACATATTATTCCCTCATTTAATGGATATTTTCACCAAAAAGTGAAGTTTTCAAAAAGTCAGAAAATTGTCTGAAAACGAATTAATATCAAGGACTCATCGGGCGAATCACTCTGGAACTGAAATCGGAATACTTACTGATATTTTCCCCTCTCCGAAAGTCTGAAAAATGAGGGAAAAATGACTAAGTCCAAAAAAAAAATTTTTCAACTTTTTCAATTTTACCCCCGTGGGATATATATTCTACCCACACACATTTGGAACTCTCCTGGGGTACCCTCGCACATATTATTCCCTCATTTAATGGATATTTTCACCAAAAAGTGAAGTTTTCAAAAAGTCAGAAAATTGGCTGAAAACGACTTAAAATCAAGCACTCATCAGGCGAATCACTCTGGAACTGAAATTGGAATGCTCAATGACATTTTCCCCTCTCCGAAAGTCTGAAAAATGATGGAAAAATGACTAAGTCCAAAAAAATTTTTTTTCAACTTTTTTTCAATTTTACCCCAGTGGGATATACATTCTACCCACACACATTTGGAACTCTCCTGGGGTACCCTCACACATATTATTCCCTCATTTAATGGATATTTTCACCAAAAAGTGAAGTTTTCAAAAAGTCAGAAAATTGTCTGAAAATGACTTATTATCAAGGACTCATCGGGCGAATCACTCTGGAACTGAAATCGGAATGCTCACTGACATTTTTCCCTCTCCGAAAGTCTGAAAAATGATGGAAAAATGACTAAGTCCAAAAAAATTTTTTTTCAACTTTTTTCAATTTTACCCCCATGGGATTTATATTCTGCCCACACACATTTGGAACTCTCCTGGGGTACCCTCACACATATTATTCCCTCATTTAATGGATATTTTCACCAAAAAGTGAAGTTTTCAAAAAGTCAGAAAATTGTCTGAAAACGACTTAATATCAAGGACTCATCGGGCGAATCACTCTGGAACTGAAATCGGAATGCTCACTGACATTTTCCCCTTTCCGAAAGTCTAAAAAATGATGGAAAAATGACTAAGTCCAAAAAAATTTTTTTTAAACTTTTTTTCAATTTTACCCCTGTGGGATATACATTCTACCCACACACATTTGGAACTCTCCTGGGGTACCCACACACATATTATTCCCTCATTTAATGGATATTTTCACCAAAAAGTGAAGTTTTCAAAAAGTCAGAAAATTGTCAGAAAACGACTTAATATCAAGGACTCATCGGGCGAATCACTCTGGAACTGAAATCGGAATAATCACTGACATTTTCCCCTCTCCGAAAGTCTGAAAAATGAGGGAAAAATGACTAAGTCCAAAAAAAATTTTTTTCAACTTTTTTTCAATTTTACCCCTGTGGGATATAAATTCTACCCACACACATTTGGAACTCTCCTGCGGTACCCTCACACATATTATTCCCTCATTTAATGGATATTTTCACCAAAAAGTGAAGTTTTCAAAAAGTCAGAAAATTGGCTGAAAATGACTTAATATCAAGGACTCATCGGGCGAATCACTCTGGAACTGAAATCGGAATACTCACTGACATTTTCCCCTCTCCGAAAGTCTGAAAAATGAGGGAAAAATGACTAAGTCCAAAAAAAATTTTTTTCAACTTTTTTCAATTTTACCCCCGTGGGATATATATTCTACCCACACACATTTGGAACTCTCCTGGGGTACCCTCACACATATTATTCCTTCATTTAATGGATATTTTCACCAAAAAGTGAAGTTTTCAAAAAGTCAGAAAATTGGCTGAAAACGACTTAATATCAAGGACTCATCGGGCGAATCACTCTGAAACTGAAATCGGAATACTCACTGACATTTTCCCCTCTCCGAAAGTCTGAAAAATGAGGGAAAAATGACTAAGTCCAAAAAAAATTTTTTTCAACTTTTTTGAATTTTACCCCCGTGGGATATATATTCTACCCACACACATTTGGAACTCTCCTGGGGTACCCTCACACATATTATTCCCTCATTTAATGGATATTTTCACCAAAAAGTGAAGTTTTCAAAAAGTCAGAAAATTGTCTGAAAACGACATAATATCAAGGACTCATCGGGCGAATTACTCTGGAACTGAAATCGGAATACTCACTGACATTTTCCCCTCTCCGAAAGTCTGAAAAATGAGGGAAAAATGACTAAGTCCAAAAAAAATTTTTTTCAACTTTTTCAATTTTACCCCCGTGGGATATATATTCTACCCACACACATTTGGAACTCTCCTGGGGTACCCTCACACATATTATTTCCTCATTTAATGGATATTTTCACCAAAAAGTGAAGTTTTCAAAAAGTCAGAAAATTGTCTGAAAACGAATTAATATCAAGGACTCATCAGGCGAATCACTCTGGAACTGAAATCGGAATACTCACTGATATTTTCCCCTCTCCGAAAGTCTGAAAAATGAGGGAAAAATGACTAAGTCCAAAAAAAAATTTTTTCTACTTTTTCAATTTTACCCCCGTGGGATATATATTCTACCCACACACATTTGGAACTCTCCTGGGGTACCCTCACACATATTATTCCCTCATTTAATGGATATTTTCACCAAAAAGTGAAGTTTTCAAAAAGTCAGAAAATTGTCTGAAAACGACATAATATCAAGGAATCATCGGGCGAATTACTCTGGAACTGAAATCGGAATACTCACTGACATTTTCCGCTCTCCGAAACTCTGAAAAATGAGGGAAAAATGACTAAGTCCAAAAAAATTTTTTTTCAACTTTTTTCAATTTTACCCCCATGGGATATATATTCTGCCCACACACATTTGGAACTCTCCTGGGGTACCCTCACACATATTATTCCCTCATTTAATGGATATTTTCACCAAAAAGTGAAGTTTTCGAAAAGTCAGAAAATTGTCTGAAAACGACTTAATATCAAGGACTCATCGGGCGAATCACTCTGGAACTGAAATCGGAATGCTCACTGACATTTTCCCCTCCCCGAAAGTCTGAAAAATGATGGAAAAATGACTAAGCCAAAAAAATTTTTTTTCAACTTTTTTCAATTTTACCCCTGTGGGATATACATTCTACCCACACACATTTGGAACTCTCCTGGGTTACCCACACACATATTATTCCCTCATTTAATGGATATTTTCACCAAAAAGTGAAGTTTTCAAAAAGTCAGAAAATTGGCTGAAAACGACTTAATATCAAGGACTCATCCGGCGAATCACTCTGGAACTGAAATCGGAATACTCACTGACATTTTCCCCTCTCCGAAAGTCTGAAAAATGAGGGAAAAATGACAGTCCAAAAAAAATTTTTTTCAACTTTTTCAATTTTACCCCCGTGGGATATATATTCTACCCACACACATTTGGAACTCTCCTGGGGTACCCTCACACATATTATTCCCTCATTTAATGGATATTTTCACCAAAAAGTGAAGTTTTCAAAATGTCAGAAAATTGTCAGAAAACGACTTAATATCAAGGACTCATCGGGCGAATCACTCTGGAACTGAAATCGGAATACTCACTGACATTTTCCCCTCTCCGAAAGTCTGAAAAATGAGGGGAAAATGACTAAGTCCAAAAAAAATTTTTTTCAACTTTTTTTCAATTTTACCCCTGTGGGATATAAATTCTACCCACACACATTTGGAACTCTCCTGCGGTACCCTCACACATATTATTCCCTCATTTAATGGATATTTTCACCAAAAAGTGAAGTTTTCAAAAAGTCAGAAAATTGGCTGAAAACGACTTAATATCAAGGACTCATCCGGCGAATCACTCTGGAACTGAAATCGGAATACTCACTGACATTTTCCCCTCTCCGAAAGTCTGAAAAATGAGGGAAAAATGACAGTCCAAAAAAAATTTTTTCAACTTTTTTCAATGTTACCGCCATGGGATATATATTCTGCCCACACACATTTGGCACTCTCCTGGGGTACCCTCGCACATATTATTCCCTCATTTAATGGATATTTTCACCAAAAAGTGAAGTTTTCAAAAAGTCAGAAAATTGGCTGAAAACGACTTAATATCAAGGACTCATCGGGCGAATCACTCTGGAACTGAAATCGGAATGCTCACTGACATTTTCCCCTCTCCGAAAGTCTGAAAAATTATGGAAAAATGACTAAGTCCAAAAAAAAATTTTTTCAACTTTTTTCAATTTTACCGCCATGGGATATATATTCTGCCCACACACATTTGTAACTCTCCTGGGGTACCCTCACACATATTATTCCCTCATTTAATGGATATTTTCACCAAAAAGTGAAGTTTTCAAAAAGTCAGAAAATTGGCTGAAAACGACTTAATATCAAGGACTCATTGGGCGAATCACTCTGGAACTGAAATCTGAATACTCACTGACATTTTCCCCTCTCCGAAAGTCTGAAAAATGAGGGAAAAATGACTAAGTCCAAAAAAAATTTTTTTCATCTTTTTTCAATTTTACCCCCGTGGGATATATATTCTACCCACACACATTTGGAACTCTCCTGGGGTACCTTCACACATATTATTCCCTCATTTAATGGATATTTTCACCAAAAAGTGAAGTTTTCAAAAAGTCAGAAAATTGTCTGAAAACGAATTAATATCAAGGACTCATCGGGCGAATCACTCTGGAACTGAAATCGGAATACTTACTGATATTTTCCCCTCTCCGAAAGTCTGAAAAATGAGGGAAAAATGACTAAGTCCAAAAAAAAAATTTTTCAACTTTTTCAATTTTACCCCCGTGGGATATATATTCTACCCACACACATTTGGAACTCTCCTGGGGTACCCTCGCACATATTATTCCCTCATTTAATGGATATTTTCACCAAAAAGTGAAGTTTTCAAAAAGTCAGAAAATTGGCTGAAAATGACTTAAAATCAAGCACTCATCAGGCGAATCACTCTGGAACTGAAATTGGAATGCTCAATGACATTTTCCCCTCTCCGAAAGTCTGAAAAATGATGGAAAAATGACTAAGTCCAAAAAAATTTTTTTTCAACTTTTTTTCAATTTTACCCCAGTGGGATATACATTCTACCCACACACATTTGGAACTCTCCTGGGGTACCCTCACACATATTATTCCCTCATTTAATGGATATTTTCACCAAAAAGTGAAGTTTTCAAAAAGTCAGAAAATTGTCTGAAAATGACTTATTATCAAGGACTCATCGGGCGAATCACTCTGGAACTGAAATCGGAATGCTCACTGACATTTTTCCCTCTCCGAAAGTCTGAAAAATGATGGAAAAATGACTAAGTCCAAAAAAATTTTTTTTCAACTTTTTTCAATTTTACCCCCATGGGATTTATATTCTGCCCACACACATTTGGAACTCTCCTGGGGTACCCTCACACATATTATTCCCTCATTTAATGGATATTTTCACCAAAAAGTGAAGTTTTCAAAAAGTCAGAAAATTGTCTGAAAACGACTTAATATCAAGGACTCATCGGGCGAATCACTCTGGAACTGAAATCGGAATGCTCACTGACATTTTCCCCTTTCCGAAAGTCTAAAAAATGATGGAAAAATGACTAAGTCCAAAAAAATTTTTTTTAAACTTTTTTTCAATTTTACCCCTGTGGGATATACATTCTACCCACACACATTTGGAACTCTCCTGGGGTACCCACACACATATTATTCCCTCATTTAATGGATATTTTCACCAAAAAGTGAAGTTTTCAAAAAGTCAGAAAATTGTCAGAAAACGACTTAATATCAAGGACTCATCGGGCGAATCACTCTGGAACTGAAATCGGAATAATCACTGACATTTTCCCCTCTCCGAAAGTCTGAAAAATGAGGGAAAAATGACTAAGTCCAAAAAAAATTTTTTTCAACTTTTTTTCAATTTTCCCCTTGTGGGATATACATTCTACCCACACACATTTGTAACTCTCCTGGGGTACCCTCACACATATTATTCCCTCATTTAATGGATATTTTCACCAAAAAGTGAAGTTTTCAAAAAGTCAGAAAATTTGCTGAAAACGACTTAATATCAAGGACTCATCGGGCGAATCACTCTGGAACTGAAATCGGAATACTCACTGACATTTTCCCCTCTCCGAAAGTCTGAAAAATGAGGGAAAAATGACTAAGTCCAAAAAAAATTTTTTTCAACTTTTTCAATTTTACCCCCGTGGGATATATATTCTACCCACACACATTTGGAACTCTCCTGGGGTACCCTCGCACATATTATTCCCTCATTTAATGGATATTTTCACCAAAAAGTGAAGTTTTCAAAAAGTCAGAAAATTGGCTGAAAACGAATTAATATCAAGGACTCATTGGGCGAATAACTCTGGAACTGAAATCGGAATGCTCACTGACATTTTCCCCTCTCCAAAAGTCTGAAAAATGATGGAAACATGACTAAGTCCAAAAAAAATGTTTTTCAACTTTTTTCAATTTTACCCCCATGGGATATATATTCTGCCCACACACATTTGGAACTCTCCTGGGGTACCCTCACACATATTATTCCCTCATTTAATGGATATTTTCACCATAGAGTGAAGTTTTCAAAATGTCCGAAAATTGGCTGAAAACGACTTAATATCAAGGACTCATCCGGCGAATCGCTCTGGAACTGAAATCGGAATGCTCACTGACATTTTCCCCTCTCCGAAAGTCTGAAAAATGATGGAAAAATGACTAAGTCCAAAAAAATTTTTTTTCAACTTTTTTTCAATTTTACCCCTGTGGGATATACATTCTACCCACACACATTTGTAACTCTCCTGGGGTACCCTCACACATATTATTCCCTCATTTAATGGATATTTTCACCAAAAAGTGAAGTTTTCCAAAAGTCAGAAAATTGGCTGAAAACGACTTAATATCAAGGACTCATCGGGCGAATCACTCTGGAACTGAAATCGGAATACTCACTGACATTTTCCCCTCTCCGAAAGTCTGAAAAATGAGGGAAAAATGAATAAGTCCAAAAAAAATTTTTTTCAACTTTTTCAATTTTACCCCCGTGGGATATATATTCTACCCACACACATTTGGAACTCTCCTAGGGTACCCTCGCACATATTATTCCCTCATTTAATGGATATTTTCACCAAAAAGTGAAGTTTTCAAAAAGTCAGAAAATTGGCTGAAAACGAATTGATATCAAGGACTCATTGGGCGAATAACTCTGGAACTGAAATCGGAATGCTCACTGACATTTTCCCCTCTCCGAAAGTCTGAAAAATGAGGGAAAAATGACTAAGTCCAAAAATAATTTTTTTCATCTTGTTTCAATTTTATCCCCGTGGGATATATATTCTACCCACACACATTTGGAACTCTCCTGGGGTACAATCACACTTATTATTCCCTCATTTAATGGATATTTTCACCAAAAAGTGAATCTTTCAAAAAGTCAGAAAATTGGCTGAAAACGACTTAATATCAAGGACTCATCCGGCGAATCGCTCTGCAACTGAAATCGGAATGCTCACTGACATTTTCCCCTCTCCGAAAGTCTGAAAAATGATGGAAAAATGACTAAGTCCAAAAAAATTTTTTTAAAACTTTTTTCAATTTTACCCCCGTGGGATATATATTCTACCCACACACATTTGGAACTCTCCTGGGGTACCCTCACACATATTATTCCCTCATTTAATGGATATTTTCACCAAAAAGTGAAGTTTTCCAAAAGTCAGAAAATTGGCTGAAAACGACTTAATATCAAGGACTCATCGGGCGAATCACTCTGGAACTGAAATCGGAATACTCACTGACATTTTCCCCTCTCCGAAAGTCTGAAAAATGAGGGAAAAATGAATAAGTCCAAAAAAAATTTTTTTCAACTTTTTCAATTTTACCCCCGTGGGATATATATTCTACCCACACACATTTGGAACTCTCCTAGGGTACCCTCGCACATATTATTCCCTCATTTAATGGATATTTTCACCAAAAAGTGAAGTTTTCAAAAAGTCAGAAAATTGGCTGAAAACGAATTGATATCAAGGACTCATTGGGCGAATAACTCTGGAACTGAAATCGGAATGCTCACTGACATTTTCCCCTCTCCGAAAGTCTGAAAAATGAGGGAAAAATGACTAAGTCCAAAAATAATTTTTTTCATCT
This sequence comes from Phyllobates terribilis, assembly GCF_046119375.1. Classification (NCBI taxonomy): domain Eukaryota; kingdom Metazoa; phylum Chordata; class Amphibia; order Anura; family Dendrobatidae; genus Phyllobates; species Phyllobates terribilis. Next base: position 3,124,602 of record NW_027362966.1, on the reverse strand, counting down.
TGTTTCAATTTTATCCCCGTGGGATATATATTCTACCCACACACATTTGGAACTCTCCTGGGGTACAATCACACTTATTATTCCCTCATTTAATGGATATTTTCACCAAAAAGTGAATCTTTCAAAAAGTCAGAAAATTGGCTGAAAACGACTTAATATCAAGGACTCATCCGGCGAATCGCTCTGCAACTGAAATCGGAATGCTCACTGACATTTTCCCCTCTCCGAAAGTCTGAAAAATGATGGAAAAATGACTAAGTCCAAAAAAATTTTTTTAAAACTTTTTTCAATTTTACCCCCGTGGGATATATATTCTACCCACACACATTTGGAACTCTCCTGGGGTACCCTCGCACATATTATTCCCTCATTTAATGGATATTTTCACCAAAAAGTGAAGTTTTCAAAAAATCAGAAAATTGGCTGAAAACGACTTAATATCAAGGACTCATCGGGCGAACCACTCTGGAACTGAAATCAGAATGCTCACTGACATTTTCTCCTCTCTGAAAGTCTGAAAAATGATGGAAAAATGACTAAGTCCCAAAAAAATTTTTTTCAACTTTTTTCAATTTTACCCCCATGGGATATATATTCTGCCCACACACATTTGGAACTCTCCTGGGGTACCCTCACACATATTATTCCCTCATTTCATGGATATTTTCACCATAGAGTGAAGTTTTCAAAAAGTCCAAAAATTGGCTGAAAACGACTTAATATCAAGGACTCATCCGGCGAATCGCTCTGGAACTGAAATCGGAATGCTCACTGACATTTTCCCCTCTCCAAAAGTCTGAAAAATGATGGAAAAATGACTAAGTCCAAAAAAATTTTTTTTCAACTTTTTTTCAATTTTACCCCTGTGGGATATACATTCTACCCACACACATTTGTAACTCTCCTGGGGTACCCTCACACATATTATTCCCTCATTTAATGGATATTTTCACCAAAAAGTGAAGTTTTCAAAAAGTCAGAAAATTGGCTGAAAACGACTTAATATCAAGGACTCATCGGTCGAATCACTCTGGAACTGAAATCGGAATACTCACTGACATTTTCCCCTCTCCGAAAGTCTGAAACATGAGGGAAAAATGAATAAGTCCAAAAAAAATGTTTTTCAACTTTTTCAATTTTACCCCCGTGGGATATATATTCTACCCACACACATTTGGAACTCTCCTGGGGTACCCTCGCACATATTATTCCCTCATTTAATGGATATTTTCACCAAAAAGTGAAGTTTTCAAAAAGTCAGAAAATTGGCTGAAAACGAATTGATATCAAGGACTCATTGGGCGAATAACTCTGGAACTGAAATCGGAATGCTCACTGACATTTTCCCCTCTCCGAAAGTCTGAAAAATGAGGGAAAAATGACTAAGTCCAAAAATAATTTTTTTCATCTTGTTTCAATTTTACCCCCGTGGGATATATATTCTACCCACACACATTTGGAACTCTCCTGGGGTACAATCACACTTATTATTCCCTCATTTAATGGATATTTTCACCAAAAAGTGAATCTTTCAAAAAGTCAGAAAATTGGCTGAAAACGACTTAATATCAAGGACTCATCGGGCGAACCACTCTGGAACTGAAATCGGAATGCTCACTGACATTTTCTCCTCTCTGAAAGTCTGAAAAATGATGGAAAAATGACTAAGTCCAAAAAAAATTTTTTTCAACTTTTTTCAATTTTACCCCCATGGGATATATATTCTGCCCACACACATTTGGAACTCTCCTGGGGTACCCTCACACATATTATTCCCTCATTTAATGGATATTTTCACCAAAAAGTGAAGTTTTCAAAAAGTCAGAAAATTGGCTGAAAACGACTTAATATCAAGGACTCATCGGGCGAATCGCTCTGGAACTGAAATCGGAATGCTCACTGACATTTTCCCCCCTTCGAAAGTCTGAAAAATGATGAAAAAATGACTAAGTCCAAAAAAATTTTTTTTAAACTTTTTTCAATTTTACCCCCGTGGGATATATATTCTACCCACACACATTTGGAACTCTCCTGGGGTACCCTCACACATATTATTCCCTCATTTCATGGATATTTTCACCATAGAGTGAAGTTTTCAAAAAGTCCAAAAATTGGCTGAAAACGACTTAATATCAAGGACTCATCCGGCGAATCGCTCTGGAACTGAAATCGGAATGCTCACTGACATTTTCCCCTCTCCAAAAGTCTGAAAAATGATGGAAAAATGACTAAGTCCAAAAAAATTTTTTTTCAACTTTTTTTCAATTTTACCCCTGTGGGATATACATTCTACCCACACACATTTGTAACTCTCCTGGGGTACCCTCACACATATTATTCCCTCATTTAATGGATATTTTCTCCAAAAAGTGAAGTTTTCAAAAAGTCAGAAAATTGGCTGAAAACGACTTAATATCAAGGACTCATCGGGCGAATCACTCTGGAACTGAAATCGGAATACTCACTGACATTTTCCCCTCTCCGAAAGTCTGAAAAATGAGGGAAAAATGAATAAGTCCAAAAAAAATTTTTTTCAACTTTTTCAATTTTACCCCCGTGGGATATATATTCTACCCACACACATTTGGAACTCTCCTGGGGTACCCTCGCACATATTATTCCCTCATTTAATGGATATTTTCAACAAAAAGTGAAGTTTTCAAAAAGTCAGAAAATTGGCTGAAAACGACTTAATATCAAGGACTCATCGGGCGAATCACTCTGGAACTGAAATCGGAATACTCACTGACATTTTCCCCTCTCCGAAAGTCTGAAAAATGAGGGAAAAATGACTCAGTCCAAAAAAAATTTTTTTCATCTTTTTTCAATTTTACCCCCGTGGGATATATATTCTACCCACACACATTTGGAACTCTCCTGGGCTACAATCACACATATTATTCCCTCATTTAATGGATATTTTCACCAAAAAGTGAAGTTTTCAAAAAGTCAGAAAATTGGCTGAAAACGACTTAATATCAAGGACTCATCGGGCGAATCACTCTGGAACTGAAATCTGAATACTCACTGACATTTTCCCCTCTCCGAAAGTCTGAAAAATGAGGGAAAAATGACGAAGTCCAAAAAAAATTTTTTTCATCTTTTTTCAATTTTACCCCTGTGGGATATATATTCTACCCACACACATTTGGAACTCTCCTGGGGTACAATCACACATATTATTCCCTCATTTAATGGATATTTTCACCAAAAAGTGAATCTTTCAAAAAGTCAGAAAATTGGCTGAAAACGACTTAATATCAAGGACTCATCCGGCGAATCGCTCTGGAACTGAAATCGGAATGCTCACTGACATTTTCCCCTCTCCGAAAGTCTGAAAACTGATGGAAAAATGACTAAGTCCAAAAAAATTTTTTTAAAACTTTTTTCAATTTTACCCCCGTGGGATATATATTCTACCCACACACATTTGGAACTCTCCTGGGGTACCCTCACACATATTATTCCCTCATTTAATGGATATTTTCACCAAAAAGTGAAGTTTTCAAAAAGTCAGAAAATTGGCTGAAAACGACTTAATATCAAGGACTCATCCGGCGAATCGCTCTGGAACTGAAATCGGAATGCTCACTGACATTTGTCCCTCTCCGAAAGTCTGAAAAATGAGGGAAAAATGACTAAGTCCAAAAAAAATTTTTTTCAACTTTTTCAATTTTACCCCCGTGGGATATATATTCTACCCACACACATTTGGAACTCTCCTGGGGTACCCTCACACATATTATTCCCTCATTTAATGGATATTTTCACCATAGAGTGAAGTTTTCAAAAAGTCCGAAAATTGGCTGAAAACGACTTAATATCAAGGACTCATCCGGCGAATCGCTCTGGAACTGAAATCGGAATGCTCACTGACATTTTCCCCTCTCCGAAAGTCTGAAAAATGATGGAAAAATGACTAAGTCCAAAAAAATTTTTTTTCAACTTTTTTTCAATTTTACCCCTGTGGGATATACATTCTACCCACACACATTTGTAACTCTCCTGGGGTACCCTCACACATATTATTCCCTCATTTAATGGATATTTTCACCAAAAAGTGAAGTTTTCAAAAAGTCAGAAAATTGGCTGAAAACGACTTAATATCAAGGACTCATCGGGCGAACCACTCTGGAACTGAAATCGGAATGCTCACTGACATTTTCTCCTCTCTGAAAGTCTGAAAAATGATGGAAAAATGACTAAGTCCAAAAAAAATTTTTTTCAACTTTTTTCAATTTTACCCCCATGGGATATATATTCTGCCCACACACATTTGGAACTCTCCTGGGGTACCCTCACACATTTTATTCCCTCATTTAATGGATATTTTCACCAAAAAGTGAAGTTTTCAAAAAGTCAGAAAATTGGCTGAAAACGAATTAATATCAAGGACTCATCGGGCGAATCGCTCTGGAACTGAAATCGGAATGCTCACTGACATTTTCCCGCCTTCGAAAGTCTGAAAAATTATGAAAAAATGACTAAGTCCAAAAAAATTTTTTTTAAACTTTTTTCAATTTTACCCCCGTGGGATATATATTCTACCCACACACATTTGGAACTCTCCTGGGGTACCCTCACACATATTATTCCCTCATTTCATGGATATTTTCACCATAGAGTGAAGTTTTCAAAAAGTCCGAAAATTGGCTGAAAACGACTTAATATCAAGGACTCATCCGGCGAATCGCTCTGGAACTGAAATCGGAATGCTCACTGACATTTTCCCCTCTCCAAAAGTCTGAAAAATGATGGAAAAATGACTAAGTCCAAAAAAAATTTTTTTCAACTTTTTTTCAATTTTACCCCTGTGGGATATACATTCTACCCACACACATTTGTAACTCTCCTGGGGTACCCTCACACATATTATTCCCTCATTTAATGGATATTTTCACCAAAAAGTGAAGTTTTCAAAAAGTCAGAAAATTGGCTGAAAACGACTTAATATCAAGGACTCATCGGGCGAATCACTCTGGAACTGAAATCGGAATACTCACTGACATTTTCCCCTCTCCGAAAGTCTGAAAAATGAGGGAAAAATGACTAAGTCCAAAAAAAAATTTTTTCAACTTTTTCAAATTTACCCCCGTGGGATATATATTCTACCCACACACATTTGGAACTCTCCTGGGGTACCCTCACACATATTATTCCCTCATTTAATGGATATTTTCACCAAAAAGTAAAGTTTTCAAAAAGTCAGAAAATTGGCTGAAAACGACTTAATATCAAGGACTCATCGGGCGAATCACTCTGGAACTGAAATCGGAATACTCACTGACATTTTCCCCTCTCCGAAAGTCTGAAAAATGAGGGAAAAATGACTAAGTCCAAAAAAATTTTTTTTAAACTTTTTTCAATTTTACCCCCGTGGGATATATATTCTACCCACACACATTTGGAACTCTCCTGGGGTACCCTCACACATATTATTCCCTCATTTCATGGATATTTTCACCATAGAGTGAAGTTTTCAAAAAGTCCGAAAATTGGCTGAAAACGACTTAATATCAAGGACTCATCCGGCGAATCGCTCTGGAACTGAAATCGGAATGCTCACTGACATTTTCCCCTCTCCAAAAGTCTGAAAAATGATGGAAAAATGACTAAGTCCAAAAAAAATTTTTTTCAACTTTTTTTCAATTTTACCCCTGTGGGATATACATTCTACCCACACACATTTGTAACTCTCCTGGGGTACCCTCACACATATTATTCCCTCATTTAATGGATATTTTCACCAAAAAGTGAAGTTTTCAAAAAGTCAGAAAATTGGCTGAAAACGACTTAATATCAAGGGCTCTTCGGGCGAATCACTCTGGAACTGAAATCGGAATACTTACTGATATTTTCCCCTCTCCGAAAGTCTGAAAAATGAGGGAAAAATGACTAAGTCCAAAAAAAAAATTTTTCAACTTTTTCAATTTTACACCCGTGGGATATATATTCTACCCACACACATTTGGAACTCTCCTGGGGTACCCTCGCACATATTATTCCCTCATTTAATGGATATTTTCACCAAAAAGTGAAGTTTTCAAAAAGTCAGAAAATTGGCTGAAAACGACTTAAAATCAAGGACTCATCAGGCGAATCACTCTGGAACTGAAATTGGAATGCTCAATGACATTTTCCCCTCTCCGAAAGTCTGAAAAATGATGGAAAAATGACTAAGTCCAAAAAAATTTTTTTTCAACTTTTTTTCAATTTTACCCCAGTGGGATATACATTCTACCCACACACATTTGGAACTCTCCTGGGGTACCCTCACACATATTATTCCCTCATTTAATGGATATTTTCACCAAAAAGTGAAGTTTTCAAAAAGTCAGAAAATTGTCTGAAAATGACTTATTATCAAGGACTCATCGGGCGAATCACTCTGGAACTGAAATCGGAATGCTCACTGACATTTTTCCCTCTCCGAAAGTCTGAAAAATGATGGAAAAATGACTAAGCCCAAAAAAATTTTTTTTCAACTTTTTTCAATTTTACCCCCATGGGATATATATTCTGCCCACACACATTTGGAACTCTCCTGGGGTACCCTCACACATATTATTCCCTCATTTAATGGATATTTTCACCAAAAAGTGAAGTTTTCAAAAAGTCAGAAAATTGGCTGAAAACGACTTAATATCAAGGGCTCTTCGGGCGAATCACTCTGGAACTGAAATCGGAATACTTACTGATATTTTCCCCTCTCCGAAAGTCTGAAAAATGAGGGAAAAATGACTAAGTCCAAAAAAAAAATTTTTCAACTTTTTCAATTTTACACCCGTGGGATATATATTCTACCCACACACATTTGGAACTCTCCTGGGGTACCCTCGCACATATTATTCCCTCATTTAATGGATATTTTCACCAAAAAGTGAAGTTTTCAAAAAGTCAGAAAATTGGCTGAAAACGACTTAAAATCAAGGACTCATCAGGCGAATCACTCTGGAACTGAAATTGGAATGCTCAATGACATTTTCCCCTCTCCGAAAGTCTGAAAAATGATGGAAAAATGACTAAGTCCAAAAAAATTTTTTTTCAACTTTTTTTCAATTTTACCCCAGTGGGATATACATTCTACCCACACACATTTGGAACTCTCCTGGGGTACCCTCACACATATTATTCCCTCATTTAATGGATATTTTCACCAAAAAGTGAAGTTTTCAAAAAGTCAGAAAATTGTCTGAAAATGACTTATTATCAAGGACTCATCGGGCGAATCACTCTGGAACTGAAATCGGAATGCTCACTGACATTTTTCCCTCTCCGAAAGTCTGAAAAATGATGGAAAAATGACTAAGTCCAAAAAAATTTTTTTTCAACTTTTTTCAATTTTACCCCCATGGGATATATATTCTGCCCACACACATTTGGAACTCTCCTGGGGTACCCTCACACATATTATTCCCTCATTTAATGGATATTTTCACCAAAAAGTGAAGTTTTCAAAAAGTCAGAAAATTGTCTGAAAACGACTTAATATCAAGGACTCATCGGGCGAATCACTCTGGAACTGAAATCGGAATGCTCACTGACATTTTCCCCTTTCCGAAAGTCTAAAAAATGATGGAAAAATGACTAAGTCCAAAAAAATTTTTTTTAAACTTTTTTTCAATTTTACCCCTGTGGGATATACATTCTACCCACACACATTTGGAACTCTCCTGGGGTACCCACACACATATTATTCCCTCATTTAATGGATATTTTCACCAAAAAGTGAAGTTTTCAAAAAGTCAGAAAATTGTCAGAAAACGACTTAATATCAAGGACTCATCGGGCGAATCACTCTGGAACTGAAATCGGAATAATCACTGACATTTTCCCCTCTCCGAAAGTCTGAAAAATGAGGGAAAAATGACTAAGTCCAAAAAAAATTTTTTTCAACTTTTTTTCAATTTTACCCCTGTGGGATATAAATTCTACCCACACACATTTGGAACTCTCCTGCGGTACCCTCACACATATTATTCCCTCATTTAATGGCTACTTTCACCAAAAAGTGAAGTTTTCAAAAAGTCAGAAAATTGGCTGAAAACGACTTAATATCAAGGACTCATCGGGCGAATCACTCTGAAACTGAAATCGGAATACTCACTGACATTTTCCCCTCTCCGAAAGTCTGAAAAATGAGGGAAAAATGACTAAGTCCAAAAAAAATTTTTTTCAACTTTTTTGAATTTTACCCCCGTGGGATATATATTCTACCCACACACATTTGGAACTCTCCTGGGGTACCCTCACACATATTATTCCCTCATTTAATGGATATTTTCACCAAAAAGTGAAGTTTTCAAAAAGTCAGAAAATTGTCTGAAAACGACATAATATCAAGGACTCATCGGGCGAATTACTCTGGAACTGAAATCGGAATACTCACTGACATTTTCCCCTCTCCGAAAGTCTGAAAAATGAGGGAAAAATGACTAAGTCCAAAAAAAATTTTTTTCAACTTTTTCAATTTTACCCCCGTGGGATATATATTCTACCCACACACATTTGGAACTCTCCTGGGGTACCCTCACACATATTATTCCCTCATTTAATGGATATTTTCACCAAAAAGTGAAGTTTTCAAAAAGTCAGAAAATTGTCTGAAAACGAATTAATATCAAGGACTCATCAGGCGAATCACTCTGGAACTGAAATCGGAATACTCACTGATATTTTCCCCTCTCCGAAAGTCTGAAAAATGAGGGAAAAATGACTAAGTCCAAAAAAAAATTTTTTCTACTTTTTCAATTTTACCCCCGTGGGATATATATTCTACCCACACACATTTGGAACTCTCCTGGGGTACCCTCACACATATTATTCCCTCATTTAATGGATATTTTCACCAAAAAGTGAAGTTTTCAAAAAGTCAGAAAATTGTCTGAAAACGACATAATATCAAGGAATCATCGGGCGAATTACTCTGGAACTGAAATCGGAATACTCACTGACATTTTCCCCTCCCCGAAAGTCTGAACAATGATGGAAAAATTATTAAGTCCAAAAAATTTTTTTCCAACTTTTTTCAATTTTACCCCCATGGGATTTATATTCTGCCCACACACATTTGGAACTCTCCTGGGGTACCCTCACACATATTATTCCCTCATTTAATGGATATTTTCACCAAAAAGTGAAGTTTTCAAAAAGTCAGAAAATTGTCTGAAAACGACTTAATATCAAGGACTCATCGGGCGAATCACTCTGGAACTGAAATCGGAATGCTCACTGACATTTTCCCCTCTCCGAAAGTCTAAAAAATGATGGAAAAATGACTAAGTCCAAAAAAATTTTTTTTAAACTTTTTTTCAATTTTACCCCTGTGGGATATACATTCTTTCCACACACATTTGGAACTCTCCTGGGGTACCCACACACATATTATTCCCTCATTTAATGGATATTTTCACCAAAAAGTGAAGTTTTCAAAAAGTCAGAAAATTGGCTGAAAACGACTTAATATCAAGGACTCATCGGGCGAATCACTCTGGAACTGAAATCGGAATGCTCACTGACATTTTCCCCTCTCCGAAAGTCTGAAAAATGAGGGAAAAATGACAGTCCAAAAAAAATTTTTTTCAACTTTTTCAATTTTACCCCCGTGGGATATATATTCTACCCACACACATTTGGAACTCTCCTGGGGTACCCTCACACATATTATTCCCTCATTTAATGGATATTTTCACCAAAAAGTGAAGTTTTCAAAATGTCAGAAAATTGTCAGAAAACGACTTAATATCAAGGACTCATCGGGCGAATCACTCTGGAACTGAAATCGGAATACTCACTGACATTTTTCCCTCTCCGAAAGTCTGAAAAATGAGGGGAAAATGACTAAGTCCAAAAAAAATTTTTTTCAACTTTTTTCAATTTTACCCCCATGGGATATAAATTCTGCCCACACACATTTGGAACTCTCCTGGGGTACCCACACACATATTATTCCCTCATTTAATGGATATTTTCACCAAAAAGTGAAGTTTTCAAAAAGTCAGAAAATTGGCTGAAAACGACTTAATATCAAGGACTCATCGGGCGAATCACTCTGGAACTGAAATCGGAATGCTCACTGACATTTTCCCCTCTCCGAAAGTCTGAAAAATGAGGGAAAAATGACAGTCCAAAAAAAATTTTTTTCAACTTTTTCAATTTTACCCCCGTGGGATATATATTCTACCCACACACATTTGGAACTCTCCTGGGGTACCCTCACACATATTATTCCCTCATTTAATGGATATTTTCACCAAAAAGTGAAGTTTTCAAAAAGTCAGAAAATTGTCAGAAAACGACTTAATATCAAGGACTCATCGGGCAAATCACTCTGGAACTGAAATTGGAATACTCACTGACATTTTCCCCTCTCCGAAAGTCTGAAAAATGAGGGAAAAATGACTAAGTCCAAAAAAAATTTTTTTCAACTTTTTTCAATTTTACCCTTGTGGGATATAAATTCTACCCACACACATTTGGACCTCTCCTTCGGTACCCTCACACATATTATTCCCTCATTTAATGGATATTTTCACCAAAAAGTGAAGTTTTCAAAAAGTCAGAAAATTGGCTGAAAACTACTTAATATCAAGGACTCATCCGGCGAATCACTCTGGAACTGAAATCGGAATACTCACTGACATTTTCCCCTCTCCGAAAGTCTGAAAAATGAGGGAAAAATGACAGTCCAAAAAAAATTTTTTCAACTTTTTTCAATGTTACCGCCATGGGATATATATTCTGCCCACACACATTTGGAACTCTCCTGGGGTACCCTCACACATATTATTCCCTCATTTAATGGATATTTTCACCAAAAAGTGAAGTTTTCGAAAAGTCAGAAAATTGTCTGAAAACGACTTAATATCAAGGACTCATCGGGCGAATCACTCTGGAACTGAAATCGGAATGCTCACTGACATTTTCCCCTCCCCGAAAGTCTGAAAAATGATGGAAAAATTATTAAGTCCAAAAAATTTTTTTCCAACTTTTTTCAATTTTACCCCCATGGGATATATATTCTGCCCACACACATTTGGAACTCTCCTGGGGTACCCTCACACATATTATTCCCTCATTTAATGGATATTTTCACCAAAAAGTGAAGTTTTCAAAAAGTCAGAAAATTGTCTGAAAATGACTTATTATCAAGGACTCATCGGGCGAATCACTCTGGAACTGAAATCGGAATGCTCACTGACATTTTTCCCTCTCCGAAAGTCTGAAAAATGATGGAAAAATGACTAAGCCAAAAAAATTTTTTTTCAACTTATTTCAATTTTACCCCCATGGGATATATATTCTGCCCACACACATTTGGAACTCTCCTGGGGTACCCTCACACATATTATTCCCTCATTTAATGGATATTTTCACCAAAAAGTGAAGTTTTCAAAAAGTCAGAAAATTGTCTGAAAACGACTTAATATCAAGGACTCATCGGGCGAATCACTCTGGAACTGAAATCGGAATGCTCACTGACATTTTCCCCTCTCCGAAAGTCTAAAAAATGATGGAAAAATGACTAAGTAAAAAAAAAATTTTTTTTAAACTTTTTTTCAATTTTACCCCTGTGGGATATACATTCTACCCACACACATTTGGAACTCTCCTGGGGTACCCACACACATATTATTCCCTCATTTAATGGATATTTTCACCAAAAAGTGAAGTTTTCAAAAAGTCAGAAAATTGTCTGAAAATGACTTAATATCAAGGACTCATCGGGCGAATCACTCTGGAACTGAAATCGGAATGCTCACTGACATTTTCCCCTCTCCGAAAGTCTGAAAAATGAGGGAAAAATGACTAAGTCCAAAAAAAAATTTTTTCAACTTTTTTTCAATTTTACCCCTGTGGGATATAAATTCTACCCACACACATTTGGAACTCTCCTGCGGTACCCTCACACATATTATTCCCTCATTTAATGGATATTTTCACCAAAAAGTGAAGTTTTCAAAAAGTCAGAAAATTGGCTGAAAACGACTTAATATCAAGGACTCATCGGGCGAATCACTCTGGAACTGAAATCGGAATACTCACTGACATTTTCCCCTCTCCGAAAGTCTGAAAAATGAGGGAAAAATGACAGTCCAAAAAAAATTTTTTTCAACTTTTTCAATTTTACCCCCGTGGGATATATATTCTACCCACACACATTTGGAACTCTCCTGGGGTACCCTCGCACATATTATTCCCTCATTTAATGGATATTTTCACCAAAAAGTGAAGTTTTCAAAAAGTCAGAAAATTGTCTGAAAATGACTTAATATCAAGGACTCATCGGGCGAATCACTCTGGAACTGAAATCGGAATGCTCACTGACATTTTTCCCTCTCCGAAAGTCTGAAAAATGATGGAAAAATGACTAAGTCCAAAAAAAATTTTTTTCAACTTTTTTCAATTTTACCCCCATGGGATATATATTCTGCCCACACACATTTGGAACTCTCCTGGGGTACCCACACACATATTATTCCCTCATTTAATGGATATTTTCACCAAAAAGTGAAGTTTTCAAAAAGTCAGAAAATTGTCAGAAAACGACTTAATATCAAGGACTCATCGGGCAAATCACTCTGGAACTGAAATTGGAATACTCACTGACATTTTCCCCTCTCCGAAAGTCTGAAAAATGAGGGAAAAATGACTAAGTCCAAAAAAAATTTTTTTCAACTTTTTTTCAATTTTACCCTTGTGGGATATAAATTCTACCCACACACATTTGGAACTCTCCTTCGGTACCCTCACACATATTATTCCCTCATTTAATGGATATTTTCACCAAAAAGTGAAGTTTTCAAAAAGTCAGAAAATTGGCTGAAAACGACTTAATATCAAGGACTCATCCGGCGAATCACTCTGGAACTGAAATCGGAATACTCACTGACATTTTCCCCTCTCCGAAAGTCTGAAAAATGAGGGAAAAATGACAGTCCAAAAAAAATTTTTTCAACTTTTTTCAATGTTACCGCCATGGGATATATATTCTGCCCACACACATTTGGCACTCTCCTGGGGTACCCTCGCACATATTATTCCCTCATTTAATGGATATTTTCACCAAAAAGTGAAGTTTTCAAAAAGTCAGAAAATTGGCTGAAAACGACTTAATATCAAGGACTCATCGGGCGAATCACTCTGGAACTGAAATCGGAATGCTCACTGACATTTTCCCCTCTCCGAAAGTCTGAAAAATGATGGAAAAATGACTAAGTCCAAAAAAAAATTTTTTCAACTTTTTTCAATTTTACCGCCATGGGATATATATTCTGCCCACACACATTTGGAACTCTCCTGGTTTACAATCACACATATTATTCCCTCATTTAATGGATATTTTCACCATAGAGTGAAGTTTTCAAAAAGTCCGAAAATTGGCTGAAAACGACTTAATTTCAAGGACTCATCCGGCGAATCGCTCTGGAACTGAAATCGGAATGCTCACTGACATTTTCCCCTCTCCAAAAGTCTGAAAAATGATGGAAAAATGACTAAGTCCAAAAAAAATTTTTTTCAACTTTTTTTCAATTTTCCCCTTGTGGGATATACATTCTACCCACACACATTTGTAACTCTCCTGGGGTACCCTCACACATATTATTCCCTCATTTAATGGATATTTTCACCAAAAAGTGAAGTTTTCAAAAAGTCAGAAAATTGGCTGAAAACGACTTAATATCAAGGACTCATCGGGCGAATCACTCTGGAACTGAAATCGGAATACTCACTGACATTTTCCCCTCTCCGAAAGTCTGAAAAATGAGGGAAAAATGACTAAGTCCAAAAAAAATTTTTTTCAACTTTTTCAATTTTACCCCCGTGGAATATATATTCTACCCACACACATTTGGAACTCTCCTGGGTTACCCTCGCACATATTATTCCCTCATTTAATGGATATTTTCACCAAAAAGTGAAGTTTTCAAAAAGTCAGAAAATTGGCTGAAAACGAATTAATATCAAGGACTCATTGGGCGAATAACTCTGGAACTGAAATCGGAATGCTCACTGACATTTTCCCCTCTCCAAAAGTCTGAAAAATGATTGAAAAATGACTAAGTCCAAAATAAATGTTTTTCAACTTTTTTCAATTTTACCCCCATGGGATATATATTCTGCCCACACACATTTGGAACTCTCCTGGGGTACCCTCACACATATTATTCCCTCATTTAATGGATATTTTCACCAAAAAGTGAAGTTTTCAAAAAGTCAGAAAATTGGCTGAAAACAACTTAATATCAAGGACTCATCGGTCGAATCGCTCTGGAACTGAAATCGGAATGCTCACTGACATTTTCCCCCCTTCGAAAGTCTGAAAAATGATGAAAAAATGACTAAGTCCAAAAAAATTTTTTTTAAACTTTTTTCAATTTTACCCCCGTGGGATATATATTCTACCCACACACATTTGGAACTCTCCTGGGGTACCCTCACACATATTATTCCCTCATTTAATGGATATTTTCACCATAGAGTGAAGTTTTCAAAAAGTCCGAAAATTGGCTGAAAACGACTTAATATCAAGGACTCATCCGGCGAATCGCTCTGGAACTGAAATCGGAATGCTCACTGACATTTTCCCCTCTCCGAAAGTCTGAAAAATGATGGAAAAATGACTAAGTCCAAAAAAATTTTTTTTCAACTTTTTTTCAATTTTACCCCTGTGGGATATACATTCTACCCACACACATTTGTAACTCTCCTGGGGTACCCTCACACATATTATTCCCTCATTTAATGGATATTTTCACCAAAAAGTGAAGTTTTCAAAAAGTCAGAAAATTGGCTGAAAACGACTTAATATCAAGGACTCATCGGGCGAATCACTCTGGAACTGAAATCGGAATACTCACTGACATTTTCCCCTCTCCGAAAGTCTGAAAAATGAGGGAAAAATGAATAAGTCCAAAAAAAATTTTTTTCAACTTTTTCAATTTTACCCCCGTGGGATATATATTCTACCCACACACATTTGGAACTCTCCTGGGGTACCCTCGCACATATTATTCCCTCATTTAATGGATATTTTCACCAAAAAGTGAAGTTTTCAAAAAGTCAGAAAATTGGCTGAAAACGAATTGATATCAAGGACTCATTGGGCGAATAACTCTGGAACTGAAATCGGAATGCTCACTGACATTTTCCCCTCTCCGAAAGTCTGAAAAATGAGGGAAAAATGACTAAGTCCAAAAATAATTTTTTTCATCTTGTTTCAATTTTACCCCCGTGGGATATATATTCTACCCACACACATTTGGAACTCTCCTGGGGTACAATCACACTTATTATTCCCTCATTTAATGGATATTTTCACCAAAAAGTGAATCTTTCAAAAAGTCAGAAAATTGGCTGAAAATGACTTAATATCAAGGACTCATCCGGCGAATCGCTCTGGAACTGAAATCGGAATGCTCACTGACATTTTCCCCTCTCCGAAAGTCTGAAAACTGATGGAAAAATGACTAAGTCCAAAAAATTTTTTTTAAAACTTTTTTCAATTTTACCCCCGTGGGATATATATTCTACCCACACACATTTGGAACTCTCCTGGGGTACCCTCGCACATATTATTCCCTCATTTAATGGATATTTTCACCAAAAAGTGAAGTTTTCAAAAAATCAGAAAATTGGCTGAAAACGACTTAATATCAAGGACTCATCGGGCGAACCACTCTGGAACTGAAATCGGAATGCTCACTGACATTTTCTCCTCTCTGAAAGTCTGAAAAATGATGGAAAAATGACTAAGTCCAAAAAAAATTTTTTTCAACTTTTTTCAATTTTACCCCCATGGGATATATATTCTGCCCACACACATTTGGAACTCTCCTGTGGTACCCTCACACATATTATTCCCTCATTTAATGGATATTTTCACCAAAAAGTGAAGTTTTCAAAAAGTCAGAAAATTGGCTGATAACGACTTAATATCAAGGACTCATCGGGCGAATCGCTCTGGAACTGAAATCGGAATGCTCACTGACATTTTCCCCCCTTCGAAAGTCTGAAAAATGATGAAAAAATGACTAAGTCCAAAAAAATTTTTTTTAAACTTTTTTCAATTTTACCCCCGTGGGATATATATTCTACCCACACACATTTGGAACTCTCCTGGGGTACCCTCACACATATTATTCCCTCATTTCATGGATATTTTCACCATAGAGTGAAGTTTTCAAAAAGTCCAAAAATTGGCTGAAAACGACTTAATATCAAGGACTCATCCGGCGAATCGCTCTGGAACTGAAATCGGAATGCTCACTGACATTTTCCCCTCTCCAAAAGTCTGAAAAATGATGGAAAAATGACTAAGTCCAAAAAAAATTTTTTTTCAACTTTTTTTCAATTTTACCCCTGTGGGATATACATTCTACCCACACACATTTGTAACTCTCCTGGGGTACCCTCACACATATTATTCCCTCATTTAATGGATATTTTCACCAAAAAGTGAAGTTTTCAAAAAGTCAGAAAATTGGCTGAAAACGACTTAATATCAAGGACTCATCGGGCGAATCACTCTGGAACTGAAATCTGAATACTCACTGACATTTTCCCCTATCCGAAAGTCTGAAAAATGAGGGAAAAATGACTAAGTCCAAAAAAAATTTTTTTCATCTTTTTTCAATTTTACCCCCGTGGGATATATATTCTACCCACACACATTTGGAACTCTCCTGGGGTACAATCACACATATTATTCCCTCATTTAATGGATATTTTCACCAAAAAGTGAAGTTTTCAAAAAGTCAGAAAATTGGCTGAAAACGACTTAATATCAAGGACTCATCGGGCGAATCACTCTGGAACTGAAATCTGAATAATCACTGACATTTTCCCCTCTCCGAAAGTCTGAAAAATGAGGGAAAAATGACTAAGTCCAAAAAAAATTTTTTTCATCTTTTTTCAATTTTACCCCCGTGGGATATATATTCTACCCACACACATTTGGAACTCTCCTGGGGTACAATCACACATATTATTCCCTCATTTAATGGATATTTTCACCAAAAAGTGAATCTTTCAAAAAGTCAGAAAATTGGCTGAAAACGACTTAATATCAAGGACTCATCCGGCGAATCGCTCTGGAACTGAAATCGGAATGCTCACTGACATTTTCCCCTCTCCGAAAGTCTGAAAACTGATGGAAAAATGACTAAGTCCAAAAAAATTTTTTTAAAACTTTTTTCAATTTTACCCCCGTGGGATATATATTCTACCCACACACATTTGGAACTCTCCTGGGGTACCCTCGCACATATTATTCCCTCATTTAATGGATATTTTCACCAAAAAGTGAAGTTTTCAAAAAGTCCGAAAATTGGCTGAAAACGACTTAATATCAAGGACTCATCCGGCGAATCGCTCTGGAACTGAAATCGGAATGCTCACTGACATTTTCCCCTCTCCGAAAGTCTGAAAAATGATGGAAAAATGACTAAGTCCAAAAAAATTTTTTTTCAACTTTTTTTCAATTTTACCCTTGTGGGATATACATTCTACCCACACACATTTGTAACTCTCCTGGGGTACCCTCACACATATTATTCCCTCATTTAATGGATATTTTCACCAAAAAGTGAAGTTTTCAAAAAGTCAGAAAATTGGCTGAAAACGACTTAATATCAAGGACTCATCGGGCGAACCACTCTGGAACTGAAATCGGAATGCTCACTGACATTTTCTCCTCTCTGAAAGTCTGAAAAATGATGGAAAAATGACTAAGTCCAAAAAAAAATTTTTTCAACTTTTTTCAATTTTACCCCCATGGGATATATATTCTGCCCACACACATTTGGAACTCTCCTGGGGTACCCTCACACATATTATTCCCTCATTTAATGGATATTTTCACCAAAAAGTGAAGTTTTCAAAAAGTCAGAAAATTGGCTGAAAACGACTTAATATCAAGGACTCATCGGGCGAATCGCTCTGGAACTGAAATCGGAATGCTCACTGACATTTTCCCCCCTTCGAAAGTCTGAAAAATGATGAAAAAATGACTAAGTCCAAAAAAATTTTTTTTAAACTTTTTTCAATTTTACCCCCGTGGGATATATATTCTACCCACACACATTTGAAACTCTCCTGGGGTACCCTCACACATATTATTCCCTCATTTCATGGATATTTTCACCATAGAGTGAAGTTTTCAAAAAGTCCGAAAATTGGCTGAAAACGACTTAATATCAAGGACTCATCCGGCGAATCGCTCTGGAACTGAAATCGGAATGCTCACTGACATTTTCCCCTCTCCAAAAGTCTGAAAAATGATGGAAAAATGACTAAGTCCAAAAAAAATTTTTTTCAACTTTTTTTCAATTTTACCCCTGTGGGATATACATTCTACCCACACACATTTGTAACTCTCCTGGGGTACCCTCACACATATTATTCCCTCATTTAATGGATATTTTCACCAAAAAGTGAAGTTTTCAAAAAGTCAGAAAATTGGCTGAAAACGACTTAATATCAAGGGCTCATCGGGCGAATCACTCTGGAACTGAAATCGGAATACTCACTGACATTTTCCCCTCTCCGAAAGTCTGAAAAATGAGGGAAAAATGACTAAGTCCAAAAAAAAATTTTTTCAACTTTTTCAATTTTACCCCCGTGGGATATTTATTCTACCCACACACATTTGGAACTCTCCTGGGGTACCCTCACACATATTATTCCCTCATTTAATGGATATTTTCACCATAGAGTGAAGTTTTCAAAAAGTCCGAAAATTGGCTGAAAACGACTTAATATCAAGGACTCATCCGGCGAATCGCTCTGGAACTGAAATCGGAATGCTCACTGACATTTTCCCCTCTCCGAAAGTCTGAAAAATGAGGGAAAAATGACTAAGTCCAAAAAAAATTTTTTTCATCTTTTTTCAATTTTACCCCCGTGGGATATATATTCTACCCACACACATTTGGAACTCTCCTGGGGTACAATCACACATATTATTCCCTCATTTAATGGATATTTTCACCAAAAAGTGAAGTTTTCAAAAAGTCAGAAAATTGGCTGAAAACGACTTAATATCAAGGACTCATCGGGCGAATCACTCTGGAACTGAAATCTGAATACTCACTGACATTTTCCCCTCTCCAAAAGTCTGAAAAATGAGGGAAAAATGACTAAGTCCAAAAAAAATTTTTTTCATCTTTTTTCAATTTTACCCCCGTGGGATATATATTCTACCCACACACATTTGGAACTCTCCTGGGGTACAATCACACATATAATTCCCTCATTTAATGGATATTTTCACCAAAAAGTGAATCTTTCAAAAAGTCAGAAAATTGGCTTAAAACGACTTAATATCAAGGACTCATCCGGCGAATCGCTCTGGAACTGAAATCGGAATGCTCACTGACATTTTCCCCTCTCCGAAAGTCTGAAAACTGATGGAAAAATGACTAAGTCCAAAAAAATTTTTTTAAAACTTTTTTCAATTTTACCCCCGTGGGATATATATTCTACCCACACACATTTGGAACTCTCCTGGGGTACCCTCGCACATATTATTCCCTCATTTAATGGATATTTTCACCAAAAAGTGAAGTTTTCAAAAAGTCAGAAAATTGGCTGAAAACGACTTAATATCAAGGACTCATCGGGCGAATCGCTCTGGAACTGAAATCGGAATACTCACTGACATTTTCCCCTCTCCGAAAGTCTGAAAAATGATGGAAAAATGACTAAGTCCAAAAAAAATTTTTTTCAACTTTTTTCAATTTTACCCCCATGGGATATATATTCTGCCCACACACATTTGGAACTCTCCTGGGGTACCCTCACACATACTATTCCCTCATTTCATGGATATTTTCACCATAGAGTGAAGTTTTCAAAAAGTCCGAAAATTGGCTGAAAACGTCTTAATATCAAGGACTCATCCGGCGAATCGCTCTGGAACTGAAATCGGAATGCTCACTGACATTTTCCCCTCTCCAAAAGTCTGAAAAATGATGGAAAAATGACTAAGTCCAAAAAAAATTTTTTTCAACTTTTTTTCAATTTTACCCCTGTGGGATATACATTCTACCCACACACATTTGTAACTCTCCTGGGGTACCCTCACACATATTATTCCCTCATTTAATGGATATTTTCACCAAAAAGTGAAGTTTTCAAAAAGTCAGAAAATTGGCTGAAAACGACTTAATATCAAGGGCTCATCGGGCGAATCACTCTGGAACTGAAATCGGAATACTCACTGACATTTTCCCCTCTCCGAAAGTCTGAAAAATGAGGGAAAAATGACTAAGTCCAAAAAAAAATTTTTTCAACTTTTTCAATTTTACCCCCGTGGGATATATATTCTACCCACACACATTTGGAACTCTCCTGGGGTACCCTCACACATATTATTCCCTCATTTAATGGATATTTTCACCATAGAGTGAAGTTTTCAAAAAGTCCGAAAATTGGCTGAAAACGACTTAATATCAAGGACTCATCCGGCGAATAGCTCTGGAACTGAAATCGGAATGCTCACTGACATTTTCCCCTCTCCGAAAGTCTGAAAAATAAGGGAAAAATGACTAAGTCCAAAAAAAATTTTTTTCATCTTTTTTCAATTTTACCCCCGTGGGATATATATTCTACCCACACACATTTGGAACTCTCCTGGGGTACAATCACACATATTATTCCCTCATTTAATGGATATTTTCACCAAAAAGTGAAGTTTTCAAAAAGTCAGAAAATTGGCTGAAAACGACTTAATATCAAGGACTCATCGGGCGAATCACTCTGGAACTGAAATCGGAATACTCACTGACATTTTCCCCTCTCCGAAAGTCTGAAAAATGAGGGAAAAATGACTAAGTCCAAAAAAAAATTTTTTCAACTTTTTCAATTTTACCCCCGTGGGATATATATTCTACCCACACACATTTGGAACTCTCCTGGGGTACCCTCACACATATTATTCCCTCATTTAATGGATATTTTCACCATAGAGTGAAGTTTTCAAAAAGTCCGAAAATTGGCTGAAAACGACTTAATATCAAGGACTCATCCGGCGAATAGCTCTGGAACTGAAATCGGAATGCTCACTGACATTTTCCCCTCTCCGAAAGTCTGAAAAATGAGGGAAAAATGACTAAGTCCAAAAAAAATTTTTTTCATCTTTTTTCAATTTTACCCCCGTGGGATATATATTCTACCCACACACATTTTGAACTCTCCTGGGGTACAATCACACATATTATTCCCTCATTTAATGGATATTTTCACCAAAAAGTGAAGTTTTCAAAAAGTCAGAAAATTGGCTGAAAACGACTTAATATCAAGGACTCATCGGGCGAATCACTCTGGAACTGAAATCTGAATACTCACTGACATTTTCCCCTCTCCGAAAGTCTGAAAAATGAGGGAAAAATGACTAAGTCCAAAAAAAATTTTTTTCATCTTTTTTCAATTTTACCCCCGTGGGATATATATTCTACCCACACACATTTGGAACTCTCCTGGGGTACAATCACACATATTATTCCCTCATTTAATGGATATTTTCACCAAAAAGTGAATCTTTCAAAAAGTCAGAAAATTGGCTGAAAACGACTTAATATCAAGGACTCATCCGGCGAATCGCTCTGGAACTGAAATCGGAATGCTCACTGACATTTTCCCCTCTCCGAAAGTCTGAAAACTGATGGAAAAATGACTAAGTCCAAAAAAATTTTTTTAAAACTTTTTTCAATTTTACCCCCGTGGGATATATATTCTACCCACACACATTTGGAACTCTCCTGGGGTACCCTCGCACATATTATTCCCTCATTTAATGGATATTTTCACCATAGAATGAAGTTTTCAAAAAGTCCGAAAATTGGCTGAAAACGACTTAATATCAAGGACTCATTGGGCGAATAACTCTGGAACTGAAATCGGAATGCTCACTGACATTTTCCCCTCTCCGAAAGTCTGAAAAATGATGGAAAAATGACTAAGTCCAAAAAAAATGTTTTTCAACTTTTTTCAATTTCACCCCCATGGGATATATATTCTGCGCACACACATTTGGAACTCTCCTGGGGTACCCTCACACATATTATTCCCTCATTTAATGGATATTTTCACCAAAAAGTGAAGTTTTCAAAAAGTCAGAAAATTGGCTGGAAACGACTTAATATCAAGGACTCATCGGGCGAATCGCTCTGGAACTGAAATCGGAATACTCACTGACATTTTCCTCTCTCCGAAAGTCTGAAAAATGAGGGAAAAATGACTAAGTCCAAAAAAAATTTTTTTCAACTTTTTCAATTTTACCCCCGTGGGATATATATTCTACCCACACACATTTGGAACTCTCCTGGGGTACCCTCACACATATTATTCCCTCATTTAATGGATATTTTCACCAAAAAGTGAAGTTTTCAAAAAGTCAGAAAATTGGCTGAAAACGACTTAATATCAAGGACTCATTGGGCGAATCACTCTGGAACTGAAATCGGAATGCTCACTGACATTTTCCCCTCTCTGAAAGTCTGAAAAATAATGGAAAAATGACTAAGTCTAAAAAAAATTTTTTTCAACTTTTTTCAATTTTACCCCCATGGGATATATATTCTGCCCACACACATTTGGAACTCTCCTGGGGTACCCTCACACATATTATTCCCTCATTTAATGGATATTTTCACCAAAAAGTGAAGTTTTCAAAAAGTCAGAAAATTGGCTGAAAACGACTTAATATCAAGGAATCATTGGGCGAATCGCTCTGGAACTGAAATCGGAATGCTCACTGACATTTTCCCCCCTTCGAACGTCTGAAAAATGATGAAAAAATGACTAAGTCCAAAAAAAATTTTTTTAAACTTTTTTCAATTTTACCCCCGTGGGATATATATTCTACCCACACACATTTGGAACTCTCCTGGGGTACCCTCACACATATTATTCCCTCATTTAATGGATATTTTCACCAAAAAGTGAAGTTTTCAAAAAGTCAGAAAATTGGCTGAAAACGACTTAATATCAAGGACTCATCGGGCGAATCACTCTGGAACTGAAATCGGAATGCTCACTGACATTTTCCCCTCTCCGAAAGTCTGAAAACTGAGGGAAAAATGACTAAGTCCAAAAAAATTTTTTTAAAACTTTTTTCAATTTTACCCCCGTGGGATATATATTCTACCCACACACATTTGGAACTCTCCTGGGGTACCCTCGCACATATTATTCCCTCATTTAATGGATATTTTCACCAAAAAGTGAAGTTTTCAAAAAGTCAGAAAATTGGCTGAAAACGACTTAATATCAAGGACTCATCGGGCGAATCGCTCTGGAACTGAAATCGGAATACTCACTGACATTTTCCCCTCTCCGAAAGTCTGAAAAATGAGGGAAAAATGACTAAGTCCAAAAAAAATTTTTTTCAACTTTTTCAATTTTACCCCCGTGGGATATATATTCTACCCACACACATTTGGAACTCTCCTGGGGTACCCTCACACATATTATTCCCTCATTTAATGGATATTTTCACCAAAAAGTGAAGTTTTCAAAAAGTCAGAAAATTGGCTGAAAACGACTTAATATCAAGGACTCATCGGGCGAATCACTCTGGAACTGAAATCGGAATGCTCACTGACATTTTCCCCTCTCTGAAAGTCTGAAAAATAATGGAAAAATGACTAAGTCTAAAAAAAATTTTTTTCATCTTTTTTCAATTTTACCCCCGTGGGATATATATTCTACCCACACACATTTGGAACTCTCCTGGGGTACAATCACACATATTATTCCCTCATTTAATGGATATTTTCACCAAAAAGTGAAGTTTTCAAAAAGTCAGAAAATTGGCTGAAAACGACTTAATATCAAGGACTCATCGGGCGAATCACTCTGGAACTGAAATCTGAATACTCACTGACATTTTCCCCTCTCCAAAAGTCTGAAAAATGAGGGAAAAATGACTAAGTCCAAAAAAAATTTTTTTCATCTTTTTTCAATTTTACCCCCGTGGGATATATATTCTACCCACACACATTTGGAACTCTCCTGGGGTACAATCACACATATAATTCCCTCATTTAATGGATATTTTCACCAAAAAGTGAATCTTTAAAAAAGTCAGAAAATTGGCTGAAAACGACTTAATATCAAGGACTCATCCGGCGAATCGCTCTGGAACTGAAATCGGAATGCTCACTGACATTTTCCCCTCTCCGAAAGTCTGAAAACTGATGGAAAAATGACTAAGTCCAAAAAAATTTTTTTAAAACTTTTTTCAATTTTACCCCCGTGGGATATATATTCTACCCACACACATTTGGAACTCTCCTGGGGTACCCTCACACATATTATTCCCTCATTTAATGGATATTTTCACCAAAAAGTGAAGTTTTCAAAAAGTCAGAAAATTGGCTGAAAACGACTTAATATCAAGGACTCATCCGGCGAATCGCTCTGGAACTGAAATCGGAATGCTCACTGACATTTTCTCCTCTCTGAAAGTCTGAAAAATGAGGGAAAAATGACTAAGTCCAAAAAAATTTTTTTAAACTTTTTCAATTTTACCCCCGTGGGATATATATTCTACCCACACACATTTGGAACTCTGCTGGGGTACCCTCACACATATTATTCCCTCATTTAATGGATATTTTCACCATAGAGTGAAGTTTTCAAAGAGTCCGAAAATTGGCTGAAAACGACTTAATATCAAGGACTCATCCGGCGAATCGCTCTGGAACTGAAATCGGAATGCTCACTGACATTTTCCCCTCTCCGAAAGTCTGAAAAATGATGGAAAAATGACTAAGTAGAAAAAAATTTTTTTAAAACTTTTTTTCAATTTTACCCCTGTGGGATATACATTCTACCCACACACATTTGTAACTCTCCTGGGGTACCCTCACACATATTATTCCCTCATTTAATGGATATTTTCACCAAAAAGTGAAGTTTTCAAAAAGTCTGAAAATTGGCTGAAAACGACTTAATATCAAGGACTCATCGGGCGAACCACTCTGGAACTGAAATCGGAATGCTCACTGACATTTTCTCCTCTCTGAAAGTCTGAAAAATGATGGAAAAATGACTAAGTCCAAAAAAAATTTTTTTCAACTTTTTTCAATTTTACCCCCATGGGATATATATTCTGCCCACACACATTTGGAACTCTCCTGGGGTACCCTCACACATACTATTCCCTCATTTCATGGATATTTTCACCATAGAGTGAAGTTTTCAAAAAGTCCGAAAATTGGCTGAAAACGTCTTAATATCAAGGACTCATCCGGCGAATCGCTCTGGAACTGAAATCGGAATGCTCACTGACATTTTCCCCTCTCCAAAAGTCTGAAAAATGATGGAAAAATGACTAAGTCCAAAAAAAATTTTTTTCAACTTTTTTTCAATTTTACCCCTGTGGGATATACATTCTACCCACACACATTTGTAACTCTCCTGGGGTACCCTCACACATATTATTCCCTCATTTAATGGATATTTTCACCAAAAAGTGAAGTTTTCAAAAAGTCAGAAAATTGGCTGAAAACGACTTAATATCAAGGACTCATCGGGCGAATCACTCTGGAACTGAAATCTGAATACTCACTGACATTTTCCCCTCTTCAAAAGTCTGAAAAATGAGGGAAAAATGACTAAGTCCAAAAAAAATTTTTTTCATCTTTTTTCAATTTTACCCCCGTGGGATATATATTCTACCCACACACATTTGGAACTCTCCTGGGGTACAATCACACATATAATTCCCTCATTTAATGGATATTTTCACCAAAAAGTGAATCTTTAAAAAAGTCAGAAAATTGGCTGAAAACGACTTAATATCAAGGACTCATCCGGCGAATCGCTCTGGAACTGAAATCGGAATGCTCACTGACATTTTCCCCTCTCCGAAAGTCTGAAAACTGATGGAAAAATGACTAAGTCCAAAAAAATTTTTTTAAAACTTTTTTCAATTTTACCCCCGTGGGATATATATTCTACCCACACACATTTGGAACTCTCCTGGGGTACCCTCACACATATTATTCCCTCATTTAATGGATATTTTCACCAAAAAGTGAAGTTTTCAAAAAGTCAGAAAATTGGCTGAAAACGACTTAATATCAAGGACTCATCCGGCGAATCGCTCTGGAACTGAAATCGGAATGCTCACTGACATTTTCCCCTCTCTGAAAGTCTGAAAAATGAGGGAAAAATGACTAAGTCCAAAAAAATTTTTTTAAACTTTTTCAATTTTACCCCCGTGGGATATATATTCTACCCACACACATTTGGAACTCTGCTGGGGTACCCTCACACATATTATTCCCTCATTTAATGGATATTTTCACCATAGAGTGAAGTTTTCAAAGAGTCCGAAAATTGGCTGAAAACGACTTAATATCAAGGACTCATCCGGCGAATCGCTCTGGAACTGAAATCGGAATGCTCACTGACATTTTCCCCTCTCCGAAAGTCTGAAAAATGATGGAAAAATGACTAAGTCCAAAAAAATTTTTTTAAAACTTTTTTTCAATTTTACCCCTGTGGGATATACATTCTACCCACACACATTTGTAACTCTCCTGGGGTACCCTCACACATATTATTCCCTCATTTAATGGATATTTTCACCAAAAAGTGAAGTTTTCAAAAAGTCTGAAAATTGGCTGAAAACGACTTAATATCAAGGACTCATCGGGCGAACCACTCTGGAACTGAAATCGGAATGCTCACTGACATTTTCTCCTCTCTGAAAGTCTGAAAAATGATGGAAAAATGACTAAGTCCAAAAAAAATTTTTTTCAACTTTTTTCAATTTTACCCCCATGGGATATATATTCTGCCCACACACATTTGGAACTCTCCTGGGGTACCCTCACACATACTATTCCCTCATTTCATGGATATTTTCACCATAGAGTGAAGTTTTCAAAAAGTCCGAAAATTGGCTGAAAACGTCTTAATATCAAGGACTCATCCGGCGAATCGCTCTGGAACTGAAATCGGAATGCTCACTGACATTTTCCCCTCTCCAAAAGTCTGAAAAATGATGGAAAAATGACTAAGTCCAAAAAAAATTTTTTTCAACTTTTTTTCAATTTTACCCCTGTGGGATATACATTCTACCCACACACATTTGTAACTCTCCTGGGGTACCCTCACACATATTATTCCCTCATTTAATGGATATTTTCACCAAAAAGTGAAGTTTTCAAAAAGTCAGAAAATTGGCTGAAAACGACTTAATATCAAGGGCTCATCGGGCGAATCACTCTGGAACTGAAATCGGAATACTCACTGACATTTTCCCCTCTCCGAAAGTCTGAAAAATGAGGGAAAAATGACTAAGTCCAAAAAAAAATGTTTTCAACTTTTTCAATTTTACCCCCGTGGGATATATATTCTACCCACACACATTTGGAACTCTCCTGGGGTACCCTCACACATATTATTCCCTCATTTAATGGATATTTTCACCATAGAGTGAAGTTTTCAAAAAGTCCGAAAATTGGCTGAAAACGACTTAATATCAAGGACTCATCCGGCGAATAGCTCTGGAACTGAAATCGGAATGCTCACTGACATTTTCCCCTCTCCGAAAGTCTGAAAAATGAGGGAAAAATGACTAAGTCCAAAAAAAATTTTTTTCATCTTTTTTCAATTTTACCCCCGTGGGATATATATTCTACCCACACACATTTGGAACTCTCCTGGGGTACAATCACACATATTATTCCCTCATTTAATGGATATTTTCACCAAAAAGTGAAGTTTTCAAAAAGTCAGAAAATTGGCTGAAAACGACTTAATATCAAGGACTCATCGGGCGAATCACTCTGGAACTGAAATCGGAATACTCACTGACATTTTCCCCTCTCCGAAAGTCTGAAAAATGAGGGAAAAATGACTAAGTCCAAAAAAAAATTTTTTCAACTTTTTCAATTTTACCCCCGTGGGATATATATTCTACCCACACACATTTGGAACTCTCCTGGGGTACCCTCACACATATTATTCCCTCATTTAATGGATATTTTCACCATAGAGTGAAGTTTTCAAAAAGTCCGAAAATTGGCTGAAAACGACTTAATATCAAGGACTCATCCGGCGAATAGCTCTGGAACTGAAATCGGAATGCTCACTGACATTTTCCCCTCTCCGAAAGTCTGAAAAATGAGGGAAAAATGACTAAGTCCAAAAAAAATTTTTTTCATCTTTTTTCAATTTTACCCCCGTGGGATATATATTCTACCCACACACATTTGGAACTCTCCTGGGGTACAATCACACATATTATTCCCTCATTTAATGGATATTTTCACCAAAAAGTGAATCTTTCAAAAAGTCAGAAAATTGGCTGAAAACGACTTAATATCAAGGACTCATCCGGCGAATCGCTCTGGAACTGAAATCGGAATGCTCACTGACATTTTCCCCTCTCCGAAAGTCTGAAAACTGATGGAAAAATGACTAAGTCCAAAAAAATTTTTTTAAAACTTTTTTCAATTTTACCCCCGTGGGATATATATTCTACCCACACACATTTGGAACTCTCCTGGGGTACCCTCGCACATATTATTCCCTCATTTAATGGATATTTTCACCATAGAATGAAGTTTTCAAAAAGTCCGAAAATTGGCTGAAAACGACTTAATATCAAGGACTCATTGGGCGAATAACTCTGGAACTGAAATCGGAATGCTCACTGACATTTTCCCCTCTCCGAAAGTCTGAAAAATGATGGAAAAATGACTAAGTCCAAAAAAAATGTTTTTCAACTTTTTTCAATTTTACCCCCATGGGATATATATTCTGCGCACACACATTTGGAACTCTCCTGGGGTACCCTCACACATATTATTCCCTCATTTAATGGATATTTTCACCAAAAAGTGAAGTTTTCAAAAAGTCAGAAAATTGGCTGGAAACGACTTAATATCAAGGACTCATCGGGCGAATCGCTCTGGAACTGAAATCGGAATACTCACTGACATTTTCCTCTCTCCGAAAGTCTGAAAAATGAGGGAAAAATGACTAAGTCCAGAAAAATTTTTTTTCAACTTTTTCAATTTTACCCCCGTGGGATATATATTCTACCCACACACATTTGGAACTCTCCTGGGGTACCCTCACACATATTATTCCCTCATTTAATGGATATTTTCACCAAAA
Organism: Phyllobates terribilis; assembly: GCF_046119375.1. Taxonomy (NCBI): domain Eukaryota; kingdom Metazoa; phylum Chordata; class Amphibia; order Anura; family Dendrobatidae; genus Phyllobates; species Phyllobates terribilis. The sequence goes on along the minus strand of NW_027362966.1, from coordinate 3,095,460 downwards.
AGTGAAGTTTTCAAAAAGTCAGAAAATTGGCTGAAAACGACTTAATATCAAGGACTCATTGGGCGAATCACTCTGGAACTGAAATCGGAATGCTCACTGACATTTTCCCCTCTCTGAAAGTCTGAAAAATAATGGAAAAATGACTAAGTCTAAAAAAATTTTTTTTCAACTTTTTTCAATTTTACCCCCATGGGATATATATTCTGCCCACACACATTTGGAACTCTCCTGGGGTACCCTCACACATATTATTCCCTCATTTAATGGATATTTTCACCAAAAAGTGAAGTTTTCAAAAAGTCAGAAAATTGGCTGAAAACGACTTAATATCAAGGAATCATTGGGCGAATCGCTCTGGAACTGAAATCGGAATGCTCACTGACATTTTCCCCCCTTCGAAAGTCTGAAAAATGATGAAAAAATGACTAAGTCCAAAAAAAATTTTTTTAAACTTTTTTCAATTTTACCCCCGTGGGATATATATTCTACCCACACACATTTGGAACTCTCCTGGGGTACCCTCACACATATTATTCCCTCATTTAATGGATATTTTCACCAAAAAGTGAAGTTTTCAAAAAGTCAGAAAATTGGCTGAAAACGACTTAATATCAAGGACTCATCGGGCGAATCACTCTGGAACTGAAATCGGAATGCTCACTGACATTTTCCCCTCTCCGAAAGTCTGAAAACTGAGGGAAAAATGACTAAGTCCAAAAAAATTTTTTTAAAACTTTTTTCAATTTTACCCCCGTGGGATATATATTCTACCCACACACATTTGGAACTCTCCTGGGGTACCCTCACACATATTATTCCCTCATTTAATGGATATTTTCACCAAAAAGTGAAGTTTTCAAAAAGTCAGAAAATTGGCTGAAAACGACTTAATATCAAGGACTCATCGGGCGAATCACTCTGGAACTGAAATCGGAATGCTCACTGACATTTTCCCCTCTCTGAAAGTCTGAAAAATAATGGAAAAATGACTAAGTCTAAAAAAAATTTTTTTAAACTTTTTTCAATTTTACCCCCATGGGATATATATTCTGCCCACACACATTTGGAACTCTCCTGGGGTACCCTCACACATATTATTCCCTCATTTAATGGATATTTTCACCAAAAAGTGAAGTTTTCAAAAAGTCAGAAAATTGGCTGAAAACGACTTAATATCAAGGAATCATTGGGCGAATCGCTCTGGAACTGAAATCGGAATGCTCACTGACATTTTCCCCCCTTCGAAAGTCTGAAAAATGATGAAAAAATGACTAAGTCCAAAAAAAATTTTTTTAAACTTTTTTCAATTTTACCCCCATGGGATATATATTCTGCCCACACACATTTGGAACTCTCCTGGGGTACCCTCACACATATTATTCCCTCATTTAATGGATATTTTCACCAAAAAGTGAAGTTTTCAAAAAGTCAGAAAATTGGCTGAAAACGACTTAATATCAAGGAATCATTGGGCGAATCGCTCTGGAACTGAAATCGGAATGCTCACTGACATTTTCCCCCCTTCGAAAGTCTGAAAAATGATGAAAAAATGACTAAGTCCAAAAAAAATTTTTTTAAACTTTTTTCAATTTTACCCCCGTGGGATATATATTCTACCCACACACATTTGGAACTCTCCTGGGGTACCCTCACACATATTATTCCCTCATTTAATGGATATTTTCACCAAAAAGTGAAGTTTTCAAAAAGTCAGAAAATTGGCTGAAAACGACTTAATATCAAGGACTCATCGGGCGAATCACTCTGGAACTGAAATCGGAATGCTCACTGACATTTTCCCCTCTCCGAAAGTCTGAAAACTGAGGGAAAAATGACTAAGTCCAAAAAAATTTTTTTAAAACTTTTTTCAATTTTACCCCCGTGGGATATATATTCTACCCACACACATTTGGAACTCTCCTGGGGTACCCTCACACATATTATTCCCTCATTTAATGGATATTTTCACCAAAAAGTGAAGTTTTCAAAAAGTCAGAAAATTGGCTGAAAACGACTTAATATCAAGGACTCATCGGGCGAATCACTCTGGAACTGAAATCGGAATGCTCACTGACATTTTCCCCTCTCTGAAAGTCTGAAAAATAATGGAAAAATGACTAAGTCTAAAAAAAATTTTTTTAAACTTTTTTCAATTTTACCCCCATGGGATATATATTCTGCCCACACACATTTGGAACTCTCCTGGGGTACCCTCACACATATTATTCCCTCATTTAATGGATATTTTCACCAAAAAGTGAAGTTTTCAAAAAGTCAGAAAATTGGCTGAAAACGACTTAATATCAAGGACTCATCGGGCGAATCGCTCTGGAACTGAAATCGGAATGCTCACTGACATTTTCCCCCCTTCGAAAGTCTGAAAAATGATGAAAAAATGACTAAGTCCAAAAAAAATTTTTTTAAACTTTTTTCAATTTTACCCCCGTGGGATATATATTCTACCCACACACATTTGGAACTCTCCTGGGGTACCCTCACACATATTATTCCCTCATTTAATGGATATTTTCACCAAAAAGTGAAGTTTTCAAAAAGTCAGAAAATTGGTTGAAAACGACTTAATATCAAGGACTCATCGGGCGAATCACTCTGGAACTGAAATCGGAATGCTCACTGACATTTTCTCCTCTCCGAAAGTCTGAAAAATGATGGAAAAATGACTAAGTCCAAAAAAAATTTTTTTCAACTTTTTTCAATTTTACCCCCATGGGATATATATTCTACCCACACACATTTGGAACTCTCCTGGGGTACCCTCACACATATTATTTCCTCATTTAATGGATATTTTCACCATAGAGTGAAGTTTTCAAAAAGTCCGAAAATTGGCTGAAAACGACTTAATATCAAGGACTCATGCGGCGAATCGCTCTGGAACTGAAATCGGAATGCTCACTGACATTTTCCCCTCTCCGAAAGTCTGAAAAATGAGGGAAAAATGACTAAGTCCAAAAAAAATTTTTTTCAACTTTTTCAATTTTACCCCCGTGGGATATATATTCTACCCACACACATTTGGAACTCTCCTGGGGTACCCTCACACATATTATTCCCTCATTTAATGGATATTTTCACCATAGAATGAAGTTTTCAAAAAGTCCGAAAATTGGCTGAAAACGACTTAATATCAAGGACTCATTGGGCGAATAACTCTGGAACTGAAATCGGAATGCTCACTGACATTTTCCCCTCTCCGAAAGTCTGAAAAATGATGGAAAAATGACTAAGTCCAAAAAAAATGTTTTTCAACTTTTTTCAATTTTACCCCCATGGGATATATATTCTGCCCACACACATTTGCAACTCTCCTGGGGTACCCTCACACATATTATTCCCTCATTTAATGGATATTTTCACCAAAAAGTGAAGTTTTCAAAAAGTCAGAAAATTGGCTGAAAACGACTTAATATCAAGGACTCATCGGGCGAATCACTCTGGAACTGAAATCTGAATACTCACTGACATTTTCCCCTCTCCGAAAGTCTGAAAAATGAGGGAAAAATGACTAAGTCCAAAAAAAATTTTTTTCATCTTTTTTCAATTTTACCCCCGTGGGATATATATTCTACCCACACACATTTGGAACTCTCCTGGGGTACAATCACACATATTATTCCCTCATTTAATGGATATTTTCACCAAAAAGTGAAGTTTTCAAAAAGTCAGAAAATTGGCTGAAAACGACTTAATATCAAGGACTCATCGGGCGAATCACTCTGGAACTGAAATCTGAATACTCACTGACATTTTCCCCTCTCCGAAAGTCTGAAAAATGATGGAAAAATGACTAAGTCCAAAAAAAATGTTTTTCAACTTTTTTCAATTTTACCCCCATGGGATATATATTCTGCCCACACACATTTGGAACTCTCCTGGGGTACCCTCACACATATTATTCCCTCATTTAATGGATATTTTCACCAAAAAGTGAAGTTTTCAAAAAGTCAGAAAATTGGCTGAAAACGACTTAATATCAAGGACTCATCGGGCGAATCGCTCTGGAACTGAAATCGGAATGCTCACTGACATTTTCCCCCCTTCGAAAGTCTGAAAAATGATGAAAAAATGACTAAGTCCAAAAAAAATTTTTTTAAACTTTTTTCAATTTTACCCCCGTGGGATATATATTCTACCCACACACATTTGGAACTCTCCTGGGGTACCCTCACACATATTATTCCCTCATTTAATGGATATTTTCACCAAAAAGTGAAGTTTTCAAAAAGTCAGAAAATTGGCTGGAAACGACTTAATATCAAGGACTCATCGGGCGAATCGCTCTGGAACTGAAATCGGAATACTCACTGACATTTTCCCCTCTCCGAAAGTCTGAAAAATGAGGGAAAAATGACTAAGTCCAAAAAAAATTTTTTTCAACTTTTTTCAATTTTACCCCCATGGGATATATATTCTACCCACACACATTTGGAACTCTCCTGGGGTACCCTCACACATATTATTCCCTCATTTAATGGATATTTTCACCATAGAGTGAAGTTTTCAAAAAGTCCGAAAATTGGCTGAAAACGACTTAATATCAAGGACTCATCGGGCGAATCACTCTGGAACTGAAATCGGAATGCTCACTGACATTTTCCCCTCTCTGAAAGTCTGAAAAATAATGGAAAAATGACTAAGTCTAAAAAAAATTTTTTTCAACTTTTTTCAATTTTACCCCCATGGGATATATATTCTGCCCACACACATTTGGAACTCTCCTGGGGTACCCTCACACATATTATTCCCTCATTTAATGGATATTTTCACCAAAAAGTGAAGTTTTCAAAAAGTCAGAAAATTGGCTGAAAACGACTTAATATCAAGGACTCATCGGGCGAATCACTCTGGAACTGAAATCGGAATGCTCACTGACATTTTCCCCTCTCCGAAAGACTGAAAAATGAGGGAAAAATGACTAAGTCCAAAAAAATTTTTTTCAACTTTTTCAATTTTACCCCCGTGGGATATATATTCTACCCACACACATTTGGAACTCTCCTGGGGTACCCTCACACATATTATTCCCTCATTTTATGGATATTTTCACCATAGAATGAAGTTTTCAAAAAGTCCGAAAATTGGCTGAAAACGACTTAATATCAAGGACTCATTGGGCGAATAACTCTGGAACTGAAATCGGAATGCTCACTGACATTTTCCCCTCTCCGAAAGTCTGAAAAATGATGGAAAAATGACTAAGTCCAAAAAAAATGTTTTTCAACTTTTTTCAATTTTACCCCCATGGGATATATATTCTGCCCACACACATTTGGAACTCTCCTGGGGTACCCTCACACATATTATTCCCTCATTTAATGGATATTTTCACCAAAAAGTGAAGTTTTCAAAAAGTCAGAAAATTGGCTGAAAACGACTTAATATCAAGGACTCATCGGGCGAATCACTCTGGAACTGAAATCTGAATACTCACTGACATTTTCCCCTCTCCGAAAGTCTGAAAAATGAGGGAAAAATGACTAAGTCCAAAAAAAATTTTTTTCATCTTTTTTCAATTTTACCCCCGTGGGATATATATTCTACCCACACACATTTGGAACTCTCCTGGGGTACAATCACACATATTATTCCCTCATTTAATGGATATTTTCACCAAAAAGTGAAGTTTTCAAAAAGTCAGAAAATTGGCTGAAAACGACTTAATATCAAGGACTCATCGGGCGAATCACTCTGGAACTGAAATCTGAATACTCACTGACATTTTCCCCTCTCCGAAAGTCTGAAAAATGAGGGAAAAATGACTAAGTCCAAAAAAAATTTTTTTCAACTTTTTTCAATTTTACCCCCATGGGATATATATTCTACCCACACACATTTGGAACTCTCCTGGGGTACCCTCACACATATTATTCCCTCATTTAATGGATATTTTCACCATAGAGTGAAGTTTTCAAAAAGTCCGAAAATTGGCTGAAAACGACTTAATATCAAGGACTCATCGGGCGAATCACTCTGGAACTGAAATCGGAATGCTCACTGACATTTTCCCCTCTCTGAAAGTCTGAAAAATAATGGAAAAATGACTAAGTCCAAAAAAAATGTTTTTCAACTTTTTTCAATTTTACCCCCATGGGATATATATTCTGCCCACACACATTTGGAACTCTCCTGGGGTACCCTCACACATATTATTCCCTCATTTAATGGATATTTTCACCAAAAAGTGAAGTTTTCAAAAAGTCAGAAAATTGGCTGAAAACGACTTAATATCAAGGACTCATCGGCCGAATCGCTCTGGAACTGAAATCGGAATGCTCACTGACATTTTCCCCCCTTCGAAAGTCTGAAAAATGATGAAAAAATGACTAAGTCCAAAAAAAATTTTTTTAAACTTTTTTCAATTTTACCCCCGTGGGATATATATTCTACCCACACACATTTGGAACTCTCCTGGGGTACCCTCACACATATTATTCCCTCATTTAATGGATATTTTCACCAAAAAGTGAAGTTTTCAAAAAGTCAGAAAATTGGCTGAAAACGACTTAATATCAAGGACTCATCGGGCGAATCACTCTGGAACTGAAATCGGAATGCTCACTGACATTTTCTCCTCTCCGAAAGTCTGAAAAATGATGGAAAAATGACTAAGTCCAAAAAAAATTTTTTTCAACTTTTTTCAATTTTACCCCCATGGGATATATATTCTACCCACACACATTTGGAACTCTCCTGGGGTACCCTCACACATATTATTCCCTCATTTAATGGATATTTTCACCATAGAGTGAAGTTTTCAAAAAGTCCGAAAATTGGCTGAAAACGACTTAATATCAAGGACTCATCCGGCGAATCGCTCTGGAACTGAAATCGGAATGCTCACTGACATTTTCCCCTCTCCGAAAGTCTGAAAAATGAGGGAAAAATGACTAAGTCCAAAAAAAATTTTTTTCAACTTTTTCAATTTTACCCCCGTGGGATATATATTCTACCCACACACATTTGGAACTCTCCTGGGGTACAATCACACATATTATTCCCTCATTTAATGGATATTTTCACCAAAAAGTGAAGTTTTCAAAAAGTCAGAAAATTGGCTGAAAACGACTTAATATCAAGGACTCATCGGGCGAATCACTCTGGAACTGAAATCTGAATACTCACTGACATTTTCCCCTCTCCGAAAGTCTGAAAAATGAGGGAAAAATGACTAAGTCCAAAAAAAATTTTTTTCATCTTTTTTCAATTTTACCCCCGTGGGATATATATTCTACCCACACACATTTGGAACTCTCCTGGGGTACAATCACACATATTATTCCCTCATTTAATGGATATTTTCACCAAAAAGTGAATCTTTCAAAAAGTCAGAAAATTGGCTGAAAACGACTTAATATCAAGGACTCATCGGGCGAATCACTCTGGAACTGAAATCTGAATACTCACTGACATTTTCCCCTCTCCGAAAGTCTGAAAAATGAGAGAAAAATGACTAAGTCCAAAAAAAATTTTTTTCATCTTTTTTCAATTTTACCCCCGTGGGATATATATTCTACCCACACACATTTGGAACTCTCCTGGGGTACAATCACACATATTATTCCCTCATTTAATGGATATTTTCACCAAAAAGTGAATCTTTCAAAAAGTCAGAAAATTGGCTGAAAACGACTTAATATCAAGGACTCATCCGGCGAATCGCTCTGGAACTGAACTCGGAATGCTCACTGACATTTTCCCCTCTCCGAAAGTCTGAAAAATGATGGAAAAATGACTAAGTCCAAAAAAATTTTTTTAAAACTTTTTTCAATTTTACCCCCGTGGGATATATATTCTACCCACACACATTTGGAACTCTCCTGGGGTACCCTCGCACATATTATTCCCTCATTTAATGGATATTTTCACCAAAAAGTGAAGTTTTCAAAAAGTCAGAAAATTGGCTGAAAATTTCTTATTATCAAGGACTCATCGGGCGAATCACTCTGGAACTGAAATCGGAATGCTCACTGACATTTTCTCCTCTCCGAAAGTCTGAAAAATGATGGAAAAATGACTAAGTCCAAAAAAAATTTTTTTCAACTTTTTTCAATTTTACCCCCATGGGATATATATTCTACCCACACACATTTGGAACTCTCCTGGGGTACCCTCACACATATTATTCCCTCATTTAATGGATATTTTCACCATAGAGTGAAGTTTTCAAAAAGTCCGAAAATTGGCTGAAAACGACTTAATATCAAGGACTCATCGGGCGAATCACTCTGGAACTGAAATCGGAATGCTCACTGACATTTTCCCCTCTCTGAAAGTCTGAAAAATAATGGAAAAATGACTAAGTCTAAAAAAAATTTTTTTCAACTTTTTTCAATTTTACCCCCATGGGATATATATTCTACCCACACACATTTGGAACTCTCCTGGGGTACCCTCACACATATTATTCCCTCATTTAATGGATATTTTCACCATAGAGTGAAGTTTTCAAAAAGTCCGAAAATTGGCTGAAAACGACTTAATATCAAGGACTCATTGGGCGAATCACTCTGGAACTGAAATCGGAATGCTCACTGACATTTTCCCCTCTCTGAAAGTCTGAAAAATAATGGAAAAATGACTAAGTCCAAAAAAAATGTTTTTCAACTTTTTTCAATTTTACCCCCATGGGATATATATTCTGCCCACACACATTTGGAACTCTCCTGGGGTACCCTCACACATATTATTCCCTCATTTAATGGATATTTTCACCAAAAAGTGAAGTTTTCAAAAAGTCAGAAAATTGGCTGAAAACGACTTAATATCAAGGACTCATCGGCCGAATCGCTCTGGAACTGAAATCGGAATGCTCACTGACATTTTCCCCCCTTCGAAAGTCTGAAAAATGATGAAAAAATGACTAAGTCCAAAAAAAATTTTTTTAAACTTTTTTCAATTTTACCCCCGTGGGATATATATTCTACCCACACACATTTGGAACTCTCCTGGGGTACCCTCACACATATTATTCCCTCATTTAATGGATATTTTCACCAAAAAGTGAAGTTTTCAAAAAGTCAGAAAATTGGCTGAAAACGACTTAATATCAAGGACTCATCGGGCGAATCACTCTGGAACTGAAATCGGAATGCTCACTGACATTTTCTCCTCTCCGAAAGTCTGAAAAATGATGGAAAAATGACTAAGTCCAAAAAAAATTTTTTTCAACTTTTTTCAATTTTACCCCCATGGGATATATATTCTACCCACACACATTTGGAACTCTCCTGGGGTACCCTCACACATATTATTCCCTCATTTAATGGATATTTTCACCATAGAGTGAAGTTTTCAAAAAGTCCGAAAATTGGCTGAAAACGACTTAATATCAAGGACTCATCCGGCGAATCGCTCTGGAACTGAAATCGGAATGCTCACTGACATTTTCCCCTCTCCGAAAGTCTGAAAAATGAGGGAAAAATGACTAAGTCCAAAAAAAATTTTTTTCAACTTTTTCAATTTTACCCCCGTGGGATATATATTCTACCCACACACATTTGGAACTCTCCTGGGGTACAATCACACATATTATTCCCTCATTTAATGGATATTTTCACCAAAAAGTGAAGTTTTCAAAAAGTCAGAAAATTGGCTGAAAACGACTTAATATCAAGGACTCATCGGCCGAATCGCTCTGGAACTGAAATCGGAATGCTCACTGACATTTTCCCCCCTTCGAAAGTCTGAAAAATGATGAAAAAATGACTAAGTCCAAAAAAAATTTTTTTAAACTTTTTTCAATTTTACCCCCGTGGGATATATATTCTACCCACACACATTTGGAACTCTCCTGGGGTACCCTCACACATATTATTCCCTCATTTAATGGATATTTTCACCAAAAAGTGAAGTTTTCAAAAAGTCAGAAAATTGGCTGAAAATTTCTTATTATCAAGGACTCATCGGGCGAATCACTCTGGAACTGAAATCGGAATGCTCACTGACATTTTCTCCTCTCCGAAAGTCTGAAAAATGATGGAAAAATGACTAAGTCCAAAAAAAATTTTTTTCAACTTTTTTCAATTTTACCCCCATGGGATATATATTCTACCCACACACATTTGGAACTCTCCTGGGGTACCCTCACACATATTATTCCCTCATTTAATGGATATTTTCACCATAGAGTGAAGTTTTCAAAAAGTCCGAAAATTGGCTGAAAACGACTTAATATCAAGGACTCATCGGGCGAATCACTCTGGAACTGAAATCGGAATGCTCACTGACATTTTCCCCTCTCTGAAAGTCTGAAAAATAATGGAAAAATGACTAAGTCTAAAAAAAATTTTTTTCAACTTTTTTCAATTTTACCCCCATGGGATATATATTCTACCCACACACATTTGGAACTCTCCTGGGGTACCCTCACACATATTATTCCCTCATTTAATGGATATTTTCACCATAGAGTGAAGTTTTCAAAAAGTCCGAAAATTGGCTGAAAACGACTTAATATCAAGGACTCATTGGGCGAATCACTCTGGAACTGAAATCGGAATGCTCACTGACATTTTCCCCTCTCTGAAAGTCTGAAAAATAATGGAAAAATGACTAAGTCCAAAAAAAATGTTTTTCAACTTTTTTCAATTTTACCCCCATGGGATATATATTCTGCCCACACACATTTGGAACTCTCCTGGGGTACCCTCACACATATTATTCCCTCATTTAATGGATATTTTCACCAAAAAGTGAAGTTTTCAAAAAGTCAGAAAATTGGCTGAAAACGACTTAATATCAAGGACTCATCGGCCGAATCGCTCTGGAACTGAAATCGGAATGCTCACTGACATTTTCCCCCCTTCGAAAGTCTGAAAAATGATGAAAAAATGACTAAGTCCAAAAAAAATTTTTTTAAACTTTTTTCAATTTTACCCCCGTGGGATATATATTCTACCCACACACATTTGGAACTCTCCTGGGGTACCCTCACACATATTATTCCCTCATTTAATGGATATTTTCACCAAAAAGTGAAGTTTTCAAAAAGTCAGATAATTGGCTGAAAACGACTTAATATCAAGGACTCATCGGGCGAATCACTCTGGAACTGAAATCGGAATGCTCACTGACATTTTCTCCTCTCCGAAAGTCTGAAAAATGATGGAAAAATGACTAAGTCCAAAAAAAATTTTTTTCAACTTTTTTCAATTTTACCCCCATGGGATATATATTCTACCCACACACATTTGGAACTCTCCTGGGGTACCCTCACACATATTATTCCCTCATTTAATGGATATTTTCACCATAGAGTGAAGTTTTCAAAAAGTCCGAAAATTGGCTGAAAACGACTTAATATCAAGGACTCATCCGGCGAATCGCTCTGGAACTGAAATCGGAATGCTCACTGACATTTTCCCCTCTCCGAAAGTCTGAAAAATGAGGGAAAAATGACTAAGTCCAAAAAAAATTTTTTTCAACTTTTTCAATTTTACCCCCGTGGGATATATATTCTACCCACACACATTTGGAACTCTCCTGGGGTACAATCACACATATTATTCCCTCATTTAATGGATATTTTCACCAAAAAGTGAAGTTTTCAAAAAGTCAGAAAATTGGCTGAAAACGACTTAATATCAAGGACTCATCGGCCGAATCGCTCTGGAACTGAAATCGGAATGCTCACTGACATTTTCCCCCCTTCGAAAGTCTGAAAAATGATGAAAAAATGACTAAGTCCAAAAAAAATTTTTTTAAACTTTTTTCAATTTTACCCCCGTGGGATATATATTCTACCCACACACATTTGGAACTCTCCTGGGGTACCCTCACACATATTATTCCCTCATTTAATGGATATTTTCACCAAAAAGTGAAGTTTTCAAAAAGTCAGAAAATTGGCTGAAAACGACTTAATATCAAGGACTCATCGGGCGAATCACTCTGGAACTGAAATCGGAATGCTCACTGACATTTTCTCCTCTCCGAAAGTCTGAAAAATGATGGAAAAATGACTAAGTCCAAAAAAAATTTTTTTCAACTTTTTTCAATTTTACCCCCATGGGATATATATTCTACCCACACACATTTGGAACTCTCCTGGGGTACCCTCACACATATTATTCCCTCATTTAATGGATATTTTCACCATAGAGTGAAGTTTTCAAAAAGTCCGAAAATTGGCTGAAAACGACTTAATATCAAGGACTCATCCGGCGAATCGCTCTGGAACTGAAATCGGAATGCTCACTGACATTTTCCCCTCTCCGAAAGTCTGAAAAATGAGGGAAAAATGACTAAGTCCAAAAAAAATTTTTTTCAACTTTTTCAATTTTACCCCCGTGGGATATATATTCTACCCACACACATTTGGAACTCTCCTGGGGTACAATCACACATATTATTCCCTCATTTAATGGATATTTTCACCAAAAAGTGAAGTTTTCAAAAAGTCAGAAAATTGGCTGAAAACGACTTAATATCAAGGACTCATCGGGCGAATCACTCTGGAACTGAAATCTGAATACTCACTGACATTTTCCCCTCTCCGAAAGTCTGAAAAATGAGGGAAAAATGACTAAGTCCAAAAAAAATTTTTTTCATCTTTTTTCAATTTTACCCCCGTGGGATATATATTCTACCCACACACATTTGGAACTCTCCTGGGGTACAATCACACATATTATTCCCTCATTTAATGGATATTTTCACCAAAAAGTGAATCTTTCAAAAAGTCAGAAAATTGGCTGAAAACGACTTAATATCAAGGACTCATCGGGCGAATCACTCTGGAACTGAAATCTGAATACTCACTGACATTTTCCCCTCTCCGAAAGTCTGAAAAATGAGGGAAAAATGACTAAGTCCAAAAAAAATTTTTTTCATCTTTTTTCAATTTTACCCCCGTGGGATATATATTCTACCCACACACATTTGGAACTCTCCTGGGGTACAATCACACATATTATTCCCTCATTTAATGGATATTTTCACCAAAAAGTGAATCTTTCAAAAAGTCAGAAAATTGGCTGAAAACGACTTAATATCAAGGACTCATCCGGCGAATCGCTCTGGAACTGAACTCGGAATGCTCACTGACATTTTCCCCTCTCCGAAAGTCTGAAAAATGATGGAAAAATGACTAAGTCCAAAAAAATTTTTTTAAAACTTTTTTCAATTTTACCCCCGTGGGATATATATTCTACCCACACACATTTGGAACTCTCCTGGGGTACCCTCGCACATATTATTCCCTCATTTAATGGATATTTTCACCAAAAAGTGAAGTTTTCAAAAAGTCAGAAAATTGGCTGAAAATTTCTTATTATCAAGGACTCATCGGGCAAATCACTCTGGAACTGAAATCGGAATGCTCACTGACATTTTCTCCTCTCCGAAAGTCTGAAAAATGATGGAAAAATGACTAAGTCCAAAAAAAATTTTTTTCAACTTTTTTCAATTTTACCCCCATGGGATATATATTCTACCCACACACATTTGGAACTCTCCTGGGGTACCCTCACACATATTATTCCCTCATTTAATGGATATTTTCACCAAAAAGTGAAGTTTTCAAAAAGTCAGAAAATTGGCTGAAAACGACTTAATATCAAGGACTCATCGGGCGAATCACTCTGGAACTGAAATCGGAATGCTCACTGACATTTTCTCCTCTCCGAAAGTCTGAAAAATGATGGAAAAATGACTAAGTCCAAAAAAAATTTTTTTCAACTTTTTTCAATTTTACCCCCATGGGATATATATTCTACCCACACACATTTGGAACTCTCCTGGGGTACCCTCACACATATTATTCCCTCATTTAATGGATATTTTCACCATAGAGTGAAGTTTTCAAAAAGTCCGAAAATTGGCTGAAAACGACTTAATATCAAGGACTCATCGGGCGAATCACTCTGGAACTGAAATCGGAATGCTCACTGACATTTTCCCCTCTCTGAAAGTCTGAAAAATAATGGAAAAATGACTAAGTCTAAAAAAAATTTTTTTCAACTTTTTTCAATTTTACCCCCATGGGATATATATTCTACCCACACACATTTGGAACTCTCCTGGGGTACCCTCACACATATTATTCCCTCATTTAATGGATATTTTCACCATAGAGTGAAGTTTTCAAAAAGTCCGAAAATTGGCTGAAAACGACTTAATATCAAGGACTCATTGGGCGAATCACTCTGGAACTGAAATCGGAATGCTCACTGACATTTTCCCCTCTCTGAAAGTCTGAAAAATAATGGAAAAATGACTAAGTCCAAAAAAAATGTTTTTCAACTTTTTTCAATTTTACCCCCATGGGATATATATTCTGCCCACACACATTTGGAACTCTCCTGGGGTACCCTCACACATATTATTCCCTCATTTAATGGATATTTTCACCAAAAAGTGAAGTTTTCAAAAAGTCAGAAAATTGGCTGAAAACGACTTAATATCAAGGACTCATCGGCCGAATCGCTCTGGAACTGAAATCGGAATGCTCACTGACATTTTCCCCCCTTCGAAAGTCTGAAAAATGATGAAAAAATGACTAAGTCCAAAAAAAATTTTTTTAAACTTTTTTCAATTTTACCCCCGTGGGATATATATTCTACCCACACACATTTGGAACTCTCCTGGGGTACCCTCACACATATTATTCCCTCATTTAATGGATATTTTCACCAAAAAGTGAAGTTTTCAAAAAGTCAGAAAATTGGCTGAAAACGACTTAATATCAAGGACTCATCGGGCGAATCACTCTGGAACTGAAATCGGAATGCTCACTGACATTTTCTCCTCTCCGAAAGTCTGAAAAATGATGGAAAAATGACTAAGTCCAAAAAAAATTTTTTTCAACTTTTTTCAATTTTACCCCCATGGGATATATATTCTACCCACACACATTTGGAACTCTCCTGGGGTACCCTCAGACATATTATTCCCTCATTTAATGGATATTTTCACCATAGAGTGAAGTTTTCAAAAAGTCCGAAAATTGGCTGAAAACGACTTAATATCAAGGACTCATTCGGCGAATCGCTCTGGAACTGAAATCGGAATGCTCACTGACATTTTCCCCTCTCCGAAAGTCTGAAAAATGAGGGAAAAATGACTAAGTCCAAAAAAAATTTTTTTCAACTTTTTCAATTTTACCCCCGTGGGATATATATTCTACCCACACACATTTGGAACTCTCCTGGGGTACAATCACACATATTATTCCCTCATTTAATGGATATTTTCACCAAAAAGTGAAGTTTTCAAAAAGTCAGAAAATTGGCTGAAAACGACTTAATATCAAGGACTCATCGGCCGAATCGCTCTGGAACTGAAATCGGAATGCTCACTGACATTTTCCCCCCTTCGAAAGTCTGAAAAATGATGAAAAAATGACTAAGTCCAAAAAAAATTTTTTTAAACTTTTTTCAATTTTACCCCCGTGGGATATATATTCTACCCACACACATTTGGAACTCTCCTGGGGTACCCTCACACATATTATTCCCTCATTTAATGGATATTTTCACCAAAAAGTGAAGTTTTCAAAAAGTCAGAAAATTGGCTGAAAACGACTTAATATCAAGGACTCATCGGGCGAATCACTCTGGAACTGAAATCGGAATGCTCACTGACATTTTCTCCTCTCCGAAAGTCTGAAAAATGATGGAAAAATGACTAAGTCCAAAAAAAATTTTTTTCAACTTTTTTCAATTTTACCCCCATGGGATATATATTCTACCCACACACATTTGGAACTCTCCTGGGGTACCCTCACACATATTATTCCCTCATTTAATGGATATTTTCACCATAGAGTGAAGTTTTCAAAAAGTCCGAAAATTGGCTGAAAACGACTTAATATCAAGGACTCATCCGGCGAATCGCTCTGGAACTGAAATCGGAATGCTCACTGACATTTTCCCCTCTCCGAAAGTCTGAAAAATGAGGGAAAAATGACTAAGTCCAAAAAAAATTTTTTTCAACTTTTTCAATTTTACCCCCGTGGGATATATATTCTACCCACACACATTTGGAACTCTCCTGGGGTACAATCACACATATTATTCCCTCATTTAATGGATATTTTCACCAAAAAGTGAAGTTTTCAAAAAGTCAGAAAATTGGCTGAAAACGACTTAATATCAAGGACTCATCGGGCGAATCACTCTGGAACTGAAATCTGAATACTCACTGACATTTTCCCCTCTCCGAAAGTCTGAAAAATGAGGGAAAAATGACTAAGTCCAAAAAAAATTTTTTTCATCTTTTTTCAATTTTACCCCCGTGGGATATATATTCTACCCACACACATTTGGAACTCTCCTGGGGTACAATCACACATATTATTCCCTCATTTAATGGATATTTTCACCAAAAAGTGAATCTTTCAAAAAGTCAGAAAATTGGCTGAAAACGACTTAATATCAAGGACTCATCGGGCGAATCACTCTGGAACTGAAATCTGAATACTCACTGACATTTTCCCCTCTCCGAAAGTCTGAAAAATGAGGGAAAAATGACTAAGTCCAAAAAAAATTTTTTTCATCTTTTTTCAATTTTACCCCCGTGGGATATATATTCTACCCACACACATTTGGAACTCTCCTGGGGTACAATCACACATATTATTCCCTCATTTAATGGATATTTTCACCAAAAAGTGAATCTTTCAAAAAGTCAGAAAATTGGCTGAAAACGACTTAATATCAAGGACTCATCCGGCGAATCGCTCTGGAACTGAACTCGGAATGCTCACTGACATTTTCCCCTCTCCGAAAGTCTGAAAAATGATGGAAAAATGACTAAGTCCAAAAAAATTTTTTTAAAACTTTTTTCAATTTTACCCCCGTGGGATATATATTCTACCCACACACATTTGGAACTCTCCTGGGGTACCCTCGCACATATTATTCCCTCATTTAATGGATATTTTCACCAAAAAGTGAAGTTTTCAAAAAGTCAGAAAACTGGCTGAAAATTTCTTATTATCAAGGACTCATCGGGCAAATCACTCTGGAACTGAAATCGGAATGCTCACTGACATTTTCTCCTCTCCGAAAGTCTGAAAAATGATGGAAAAATGACTAAGTCCAAAAAAAATTTTTTTCAACTTTTTTCAATTTTACCCCCATGGGATATATATTCTACCCACACACATTTGGAACTCTCCTGGGGTACCCTCACACATATTATTCCCTCATTTAATGGATATTTTCACCAAAAAGTGAAGTTTTCAAAAAGTCAGAAAATTGGCTGAAAACGACTTAATATCAAGGACTCATCGGGCGAATCACTCTGGAACTGAAATCGGAATGCTCACTGACATTTTCTCCTCTCCGAAAGTCTGAAAAATGATGGAAAAATGACTAAGTCCAAAAAAAATTTTTTTCAACTTTTTTCAATTTTACCCCCATGGGATATATATTCTACCCACACACATTTGGAACTCTCCTGGGGTACCCTCACACATATTATTCCCTCATTTAATGGATATTTTCACCATAGAGTGAAGTTTTCAAAAAGTCCGAAAATTGGCTGAAAACGACTTAATATCAAGGACTCATCCGGCGAATCGCTCTGGAACTGAAATCGGAATGCTCACTGACATTTTCCCCTCTCCGAAAGTCTGAAAAATGAGGGAAAAATGACTAAGTCCAAAAAAAATTTTTTTCAACTTTTTCAATTTTACCCCCGTGGGATATATATTCTACCCACACACATTTGGAACTCTCCTGGGGTACCCTCACACATATTATTCCCTCATTTAATGGATATTTTCACCATAGAATGAAGTTTTCAAAAAGTCCGAAAATTGGCTGAAAACGACTTAATATCAAGGACTCATTGGGCGAATAACTCTGGAACTGAAATCGGAATGCTCACTGACATTTTCCCCTCTCCGAAAGTCTGAAAAATGATGGAAAAATGACTAAGTCCAAAAAAAATGTTTTTCAACTTTTTTCAATTTTACCCCCATGGGATATATATTCTGCCCACACACATTTGGAACTCTCCTGGGGTACCCTCACACATATTATTCCCTCATTTAATGGATATTTTCACCAAAAAGTGAAGTTTTCAAAAAGTCAGAAAATTGGCTGAAAACGACTTAATATCAAGGACTCATCGGGCGAATCACTCTGGAACTGAAATCTGAATACTCACTGACATTTTCCCCTCTCCGAAAGTCTGAAAAATGAGGGAAAAATGACTAAGTCCAAAAAAAATTTTTTTCATCTTTTTTCAATTTTACCCCCGTGGGATATATATTCTACCCACACACATTTGGAACTCTCCTGGGGTACAATCACACATATTATTCCCTCATTTAATGGATATTTTCACCAAAAAGTGAAGTTTTCAAAAAGTCAGAAAATAGGCTGAAAACGACTTAATATCAAGGACTCATCGGGCGAATCACTCTGGAACTGAAATCTGAATACTCACTGACATTTTCCCCTCTCCGAAAGTCTGAAAAATGAGGGAAAAATGACTAAGTCCAAAAAAAATTTTTTTCATCTTTTTTCAATTTTACCCCCGTGGGATATATATTCTACCCACACACATTTGGAACTCTCCTGGGGTACAATCACACATATTATTCCCTCATTTAATGGATATTTTCACCAAAAAGTGAATCTTTCAAAAAGTCAGAAAATTGGCTGAAAACGACTTAATATCAAGGACTCATCCGGCGAATCGCTCTGGAACTGAACTCGGAATGCTCACTGACATTTTCCCCTCTCCGAAAGTCTGAAAAATGATGGAAAAATGACTAAGTCCAAAAAAATTTTTTTAAAACTTTTTTCAATTTTACCCCCGTGGGATATATATTCTACCCACACACATTTGGAACTCTCCTGGGGTACCCTCGCACATATTATTCCCTCATTTAATGGATATTTTCACCAAAAAGTGAAGTTTTCAAAAAGTCAGAAAATTGGCTGAAAACGACTTAATATCAAGGACTCATCGGGCGAATCGCTCTGGAACTGAAATAGGAATACTCACTGACATTTTCCCCTCTCCGAAAGTCTGAAAAATGAGGGAAAAATGACTAAGTCCAAAAAAAATTTTTTTCAACTTTTTCAATTTTACCCCCGTGGGATATATATTCTACCCACACACATTTGGAACTCTCCTGGGGTACCCTCACACATATTATTCCCTCATTTAATGGATATTTTCACCAAAAAGTGAAGTTTTCAAAAAGTCAGAAAATTGGCTGAAAACGACTTAATATCAAGGACTCATCGGGCGAATCACTCTGGAACTGAAATCGGAATGCTCACTGACATTTTCCCCTCTCTGAAAGTCTGAAAAATAATGGAAAAATGACTAAGTCTAAAAAAAATTTTTTTCAACTTTTTTCAATTTTACCCCCATGGGATATATATTCTGCCCACACACATTTGGAACTCTCCTGGGGTACCCTCACACATATTATTCCCTCATTTAATGGATATTTTCACCAAAAAGTGAAGTTTTCAAAAAGTCAGAAAATTGGCTGAAAACGACTTAATATCAAGGACTCATCGGCCGAATCGCTCTGGAACTGAAATCGGAATGCTCACTGACATTTTCCCCCCTTCGAAAGTCTGAAAAATGATGAAAAAATGACTAAGTCCAAAAAAAATTTTTTTAAACTTTTTTCAATTTTACCCCCGTGGGATATATATTCTACCCACACACATTTGGAACTCTCCTGGGGTACCCTCACACATATTATTCCCTCATTTAATGGATATTTTCACCAAAAAGTGAAGTTTTCAAAAAGTCCGAAAATTGGCTGAAAACGACTTAATATCAAGGACTCATCCGGCGAATCGCTCTGGAACTGAAATCGGAATGCTCACTGACATTTTCCCCTCTCCGAAAGTCTGAAAAATGAGGGAAAAATGACTAAGTCCAAAAAAAATTTTTTTCAACTTTTTCAATTTTACCCCCGTGGGATATATATTCTACCCACACACATTTGGAACTCTCCTGGGGTACCCTCACACATATTATTCCCTCATTTAATGTATATTTTCACCATAGAATGAAGTTTTCAAAAAGTCCGAAAATTGGCTGAAAACGACTTAATATCAAGGACTCATTGGGCGAATAACTCTGGAACTGAAATCGGAATGCTCACTGACATTTTCCCCTCTCCGAAAGTCTGAAAAATGATGGAAAAATGACTAAGTCCAAAAAAAATGTTTTTCAACTTTTTTCAATTTTACCCCCATGGGATATATATTCTGCCCACACACATTTGGAACTCTCCTGGGGTACCCTCACACATATTATTCCCTCATTTAATGGATATTTTCACCAAAAAGTGAAGTTTTCAAAAAGTCAGAAAATTGGCTGAAAACGACTTAATATCAAGGACTCATCGGGCGAATCACTCTGGAACTGAAATCTGAATACTCACTGACATTTTCCCCTCTCCGAAAGTCTGAAAAATTAGGGAAAAATGACTAAGTCCAAAAAAAATTTTTTTCATCTTTTTTCAATTTTACCCCCGTGGGATATATATTCTACCCACACACATTTGGAACTCTCCTGGGGTACAATCACACATATTATTCCCTCATTTAATGGATATTTTCACCAAAAAGTGAAGTTTTCAAAAAGTCAGAAAATAGGCTGAAAACGACTTAATATCAAGGACTCATCGGGCGAATCACTCTGGAACTGAAATCGGAATGCTCACTGACATTTTCTCCTCTCCGAAAGTCTGAAAAATGATGGAAAAATGACTAAGTCCAAAAAAAATTTTTTTCAATTTTTTTCAATTTTACCCCCATGGGATATATAGTCTGCCCACACACATTTGGAACTCTCCTGGGGTACCCTCACACATATTATTCCCTCATTTAATGGATATTTTCACCATAGAGTGAAGTTTTCAAAAAGTCCGAAAATTGGCTGAAAACGACTTAATATCAAGGACTCATCCGACGAATCGCTCTGGAACTGAAATCGGAATGCTCACTGACATTTTCCCCTCTCCGAAAGTCTGAAAAATGATGGAAAAATGACTAAGTCCAAAAAAATTTTTTTTCAACTTTTTTTCAATTTTACCCCTGTGGGATATACATTCTACCCACACACATTTGTAACTCTCCTGGGGTACCCTCACACATATTATTCCCTCATTTAATGGATATTTTCACCAAAAAGTGAAGTTTTCAAAAAGTAAGAAAATTGGCTGAAAACGACTTAATATCAAGGACTCATCGGGCGAATCACTCTGGAACTGAAATCGGAATACTCACTGACATTTTCCCCTCTCCGAAAGTCTGAAAAATGAGGGAAAAATGACTAAGTCCAAAAAAAATGTTTTTCAACTTTTTTCAATTTTACCCCCGTGGGATATATATTCTAGCCACACACATTTGGAACTCTCCTGGGGTACCCTCACACATATTATTCCCTCATTTAATGGATATTTTCACCAAAAAGTGAAGTTTTCAAAAAGTCAGAAAATTGTCTGAAAACGACTTAATATCAAGGACTCATCGGGCGAATTACTCTGGAACTGAAATCGGAATACTCACTGACATTTTCCCCTCTCCGAAACTCTGAAAAATGATGGAAAAATGACTAAGTCCAAAAAAAATTTTTTTCAACTTTTTTCAATTTTACCCCCATGGGATATATATTCTGCCCACACAAATTTGGAACTCTCCTGGGGTACCCTCACACATATTATTCTCTCATTTAATGGCCATTTTCACCAAAAAGTGAAGTTTTCAAAAAGTCAGAAAATTGGCTGAAAACGACTTAATATCAAGGACTCATCCGGCGAATCGCTCTGGAACTGAAAACGGAATGCTCACTGACATTTTCCCCTCTCCGAAAGTCTGAAAAATGATGGAAAAATGACTAAGTCCAAAAAAAAATTGTTTAAACTTTTTTCAATTTTACCCCCGTGGAATATATATTCTACCCAAACACATTTGGAACTCTCCTGGGGTACCCTCGCACATATTATTCCCTCATTTAATGGATATTTTCACCAAAAAGTGAAGTTTTCAAAAAGTCAGAAAATTGGCTGAAAACGACTTAATATCAAGTACTCATCGGGCGAATCACTCTGGAACTGAAATCTGAATACTCACTGACATTTTCCCCTCTCCGAAAGTCTGAAAAATGACGGAAAAATGACTAAGTCCAAAAAAAATTTTTTTAAACTTTTTTCAATTTTACCCCCGTGGGATAAATATTCTACCCACACACATTTGGAACTCTCCTGGGGTACCCTCACACATATTATTCCCTCATTTAATGGATATTTTCACCAAAAAGTGAAGCTTTCAAAAAGTCAGAAAATTGGCTGAAAACGACTTAATATCAAAGACTCATCCGGCGAATCAATCTGGAATTGAAATCGGAATGCTCACTGACATTTTCCCCTCTCCAAAAGTCTGAAAAACGATGGAAAAATGACTAAGTCCAAAAAAATTTTTTTTCAACTTTTTTCAATTTTACACCTGTGGGATATACATTCTACGAACACACATTTGGAACTCTCCTGGGGTACCCTCACACATATTATTCCCTCATTTAATGTATATTTTCACCAAAGAGTGAAGTTTTCAAAAAGTCCGAAAATTGGCTGAAAACGACTTAATATCATGGACTCATCCGGCGAATCGCTCTGGAACTGAAATCGGAATGCTCACTGACATTTTCCCCTCTCCGAAAGTCTGAAAAATCATGGAAAAATGACTAAGTATAAAAAAATTTTTTTAAACTTTTTTCAATTTTACCCCCGTGGGATATATATTCTACCCACACACATTTGGAACTCTCCTGGGGTACCCTCACACATATTATTCCCTCATTTAATGGATATTTTCACCAAAAAGTGAAGTTTTCAAAAAGTCAGAAAATTGTCTGAAAACGACTTAATATCAAGGACTCATCGGGCGAATCACTCTGGAACTGAAATCAGAATACTCACTGACATTTTCCCCTCTCCGAAAGTCTGAAAAATGAGGGAAAAATGACTAAGTATGAAAAAATTTTTTTCAACTTTTTTCAATTTTACCCCCGTATGATATATATTCTACCCACACACATTTGGAACTCTCCTGGGGTACCCTCACACATATTATTCCCTCATTTAATGGATATTTTCACCAAAAAGTGAAGTTTTCAAAAAGTCAGAAAATTGGCTGAAAACGACTTAATATCAAGGACTCATCGGGCGAATCGCTTTGGAACTGAAATCGGAATGCTCACTGACATTTTCCCCCCTTCGAAAGTCTGAAAAATGACGGAAAAATGACTAAGTCCAAAAAAAATTTTTTTCAACTTTTTTCAATTTTACCCCCGTGGGATATATATTCTGCCCACACATATTTGGAACTCTCCTGGGGTACCCTTACACATATTATTCCCTCATTTAATGGCTATTTTCAACAAAAAGTGAAGTTTTCAAAAAGTCAGAAAATTGGCTGAAAACGACTTAATATCAAGGGCTCATCGGGCGAATCACTCTGGAACTGAAATCTGAATACTCACTGACATTTTCCCCTCTCCAAAAGTCTGAAAAATGATGGAAAAATGACTAAGTCCAAAAAAATTTTTTTTCAATTTTACCCCTGTGGGATATACATTCTACCCACACACATTTGGAAATCTCCTGGGGTAACCTCACACATATTATTCCCTCATTTAATGTATATTTTCACCAAAAAGTGAAGTTTTCAAAAAGTCAGAAAATTGACTGAAAACGACTTAATATCAAGGACTCATAGGGCGAATCACTCTGGAACTGAAATCGGAATACTCACTGACATTTTCCCCTCTCCGAAAGTCTGAAAAATGAGGGGAAAATGACTAAGTCTAAAAAAAATTTTTTTCAACTTTTTTCAATTTTACCCCCATGGGATATATATTCTGCCCACACACATTTGGAACTCTCCTGGGGTACCCTCACACATATTATTCCCTCATTTAATGGATATTTTCACCAAAAAGTGAAGTTTTCAAAAAGTCAGAAAATTGGCTGAAAACGACTTAATATCAAGGACTCATCGGGCGAATCACTCTGGAACTGAAATCGGAATGCTCACTGACATTTTCCCCCCTTCGAAAGTCTGAAAAATGATGAAAAAATGACTAAGTCCAAAAAAATTTTTTTTAAACTTTTTTCAATTTTACCCCCGTGGGATATATATTCTACCCACACACATTTGGAACTCTCCTGGGGTACCCTCACACATATTATTCCCTCATTTCATGGATATTTTCACCAAAAAGTGAAGTTTTCAAAAAGTCAGAAAATTGGCTGAAAACGACTTAATATCAATTACTAATCGGGCGAATCACTCTGGAACTGAAATCGGAATGCTCACTGACATTTTCTCCTCTCCGAAAGTCTGAAAAATGATGGAAAAATGACTAAGTCCAAAAAAAATTTTTTTCAACTTTTTTCAATTTTACCCCCATGGGATATATATTCTACCCACACACATTTGGAACTCTCCTGGGGTACCCTCACACATATTATTCCATCATTTAATGGATATTTTCACCATAGAGTGAAGTTTTCAAAAAGTCTGAAAATTGGCTGAAAACGACTTAATATCAAGGACTCATCGGGCGAATCACTCTGGAACTGAAATCGGAATGCTCACTGACATTTTCTCCTCTCCGAAAGTCTGAAAAATGATGGAAAAATGACTAAGTCCAAAAAAAATTTTTTTCAATTTTTTTCAATTTTACCCCCATGGGATATATAGTCTGCCCACACACATTTGGAACTCTCCTGGGGTACCCTCACACATATTATTCCCTCATTTAATGGATATTTTCACCATAGAGTGAAGTTTTCAAAAAGTCCGAAAATTGGCTGAAAACGACTTAATATCAAGGACTCATCCGACGAATCGCTCTGGAACTGAAATCGGAATGCTCACTGACATTTTCCCCTCTCCGAAAGTCTGAAAAATGATGGAAAAATGACTAAGTCCAAAAAAATTTTTTTTCAACTTTTTTTCAATTTTACCCCTGTGGGATATACATTCTACCCACACACATTTGTAACTCTCCTGGGGTACCCTCACACATATTATTCCCTCATTTAATGGATATTTTCACCAAAAAGTGAAGTTTTCAAAAAGTAAGAAAATTGGCTGAAAACGACTTAATATCAAGGACTCATCGGGCGAATCACTCTGGAACTGAAATCGGAATACTCACTGACATTTTCCCCTCTCCGAAAGTCTGAAAAATGAGGGAAAAATGACTAAGTCCAAAAAAAATGTTTTTCAATTTTTTTTCAATTTTACCCCCGTGGGATATATATTCTACCCACACACATTTGGAACTCTCCTGGGGTACCCTCACACATATTATTCCCTCATTTAATGGATATTTTCACCAAAAAGTGAAGTTTTCAAAAAGTCAGAAAATTGTCTGAAAACGACTTAATATCAAGGACTCATCGGGCGAATTACTCTGGAACTGAAATCGGAATACTCACTGACATTTTCCGCTCTCCGAAACTCTGAAAAATGATGGAAAAATGACTAAGTCCAAAAAAAATTTTTTTCAACTTTTTTCAATTTTACCCCCATGGGATATATATTCTGCCCACACAAATTTGGAACTCTCCTGGGGTACCCTCACACATATTATTCTCTCATTTAATGGCCATTTTCACCAAAAAGTGAAGTTTTCAAAAAGTCAGAAAATTGGCTGAAAACGACTTAATATCAAGGACTCATCCGGCGAATCGCTCTGGAACTGAAAACGGAATGCTCACTGACATTTTCCCCTCTCCGAAAGTCTGAAAAATGACGGAAAAATGACTAAGTCCAAAAAAATTTTTTTTCAACTTTTTTCAATTTTACCCCCGTGGGATATATATTCTGCCCACACATATTTGGAACTCTCCTGGGGTACCCTTACACATATTATTCCCTCATTTAATGGCTATTTTCAACAAAAAGTGAAGTTTTCAAAAAGTCAGAAAATTGGCTGAAAACGACTTAATATCAAGGGCTCATCGGGCGAATCACTCTGGAACTGAAATCTGAATACTCACTGACATTTTCCCCTCTCCAAAAATCTGAAAAATGATGGAAAAATGACTAAGTCCAAAAAAATTTTTTTTCAATTTTACCCCTGTGGGATATACATTCTACCCACACACATTTGGAAATCTCCTGGGGTAACCTCACACATATTATTCCCTCATTTAATGTATATTTTCACCAAAAAGTGAAGTTTTCAAAAAGTCAGAAAATTGACTGAAAACGACTTAATATCAAGGACTCATAGGGCGAATCACTCTGGAACTGAAATCGGAATACTCACTGACATTTTCCCCTCTCCGAAAGTCTGAAAAATGAGGGGAAAATGACTAAGTCTAAAAAAAATTTTTTTCAACTTTTTTCAATTTTACCCCCATGGGATATATATTCTGCCCACACACATTTGGAACTCTCCTGGGGTACCCTCACACATATTATTCCCTCATTTAATGGATATTTTCACCAAAAAGTGAAGTTTTCAAAAAGTCAGAAAATTGGCTGAAAACGACTTAATATCAAGGACTAATCGGGCGAATCACTCTGGAACTGAAATCGGAATGCTCACTGACATTTTCTCCTCTCCGAAAGTCTGAAAAATGATGGAAAAATGACTAAGTCCAAAAAAAATTTTTTTCAACTTTTTTCAATTTTACCCCCATGGGATATATATTCTACCCACACACATTTGGAACTCTCCTGGGGTACCCTCACACATATTATTCCCTCATTTAATGGATATTTTCACCATAGAGTGAAGTTTTCAAAAAGTCTGAAAATTGGCTGAAAACGACTTAATATCAAGGACTCATCGGGCGAATCACTCTGGAACTGAAATCGGAATGCTCACTGACATTTTCTCCTCTCCGAAAGTCCGAAAAATGATGGAAAAATGACTAAGTCCAAAAAAAATTTTTTTCAATTTTTTTCAATTTTACCCCCATGGGATATATAGTCTGCCCACACACATTTGGAACTCTCCTGGGGTACCCTCACACATATTATTCCCTCATTTAATGGATATTTTCACCATAGAGTGAAGTTTTCAAAAAGTCCGAAAATTGTCTGAAAACGACTTAATATCAAGGACTCATCGGGCGAATCACTCTGGAACTGAAATCAGAATACTCACTGACATTTTCCCCTCTCCGAAAGTCTGAAAAATGAGGGAAAAATGACTAAGTATAAAAAAATTTTTTTCAACTTTTTTCAATTTTACCCCCGTATGATATATATTCTACCCACACACATTTGGAACTCTCCTGGGGTACCCTCACACATATTATTCCCTCATTTAATGGATATTTTCACCAAAAAGTGAAGTTTTCAAAAAGTCAGAAAATTGGCTGAAAACGACTTAATATCAAATACTCATCGGGCGAATCGCTTTGGAACTGAAATCGGAATGCTCACTGACATTTTCCCCCCTTCGAAAGTCTGAAAAATGACGGAAAAATGACTAAGTCCAAAAAAAAATTTTTTCAACTTTTTTCAATTTTACCCCCGTGGGATATATATTCTGCCCACACATATTTGGAACTCTCCTGGGGTACCCTTACACATATTATTCCCTCATTTAATGGCTATTTTCAACAAAAAGTGAAGTTTTCAAAAAGTCAGAAAATTGGCTGAAAACGACTTAATATCAAGGGCTCATCGGGCGAATCACTCTGGAACTGAAATCTGAATACTCACTGACATTTTCCCCTCTCCAAAAGTCTGAAAAATGATGGAAAAATGACTAAGTCCAAAAAAATTTTTTTTCAATTTTACCCCTGTGGGATATACATTCTACCCACACACATTTGGAAATCTCCTGGGGTAACCTCACACATATTATTCCCTCATTTAATGTATATTTTCACCAAAAAGTGAAGTTTTCAAAAAGTCAGAAAATTGGCTGAAAACGACTTAATATCAAGGACTCATCGGGCGAATCGCTCTGGAACTGAAATAGGAATGCTCACTCACATTTCCCCCCCTTCGAAAGTCTGGAAAATGATGGAAAAATGACTAAGTCCAAAATAATTTTTTTTTAACTTTTTTCAATTTTACCCCCATGGGATATATATTCTGCCCACACACATTTGGAACTCTTCTGGGGTACCCTCACACATATTATTCCCTCATTTAATGGATATTTTCACCAAAAAGTGAAGTTTTCAAAAAGTCAGAAAATTGACTGAAAACGACTTAATATCAAGGACTCATAGGGCGAATCACTCTGGAACTGAAATCGGAATACTCACTGACATTTTCCCCTCTCCGAAAGTCTGAAAAATGAGGGAAAAATGACTAAGTCCAAAAAAATTTTTTTCAACTTTTTTCAATTTTACACCTGTGGGATATACATTCTACCAACACACATTTGGAACTCTCCTGGGGTACCCTCACACATATTATTCCCTCATTTAATGTATATTTTCACCAAAGAGTGAAGTTTTCAAAAAGTCCGAAAATTGGCTGAAAACGACTTAATATCAAGGACTCATCCGGCGAATCGCTCTGGAACTGAAAACGGAATGCTCACTGACATTTTCCCCTCTCCGAAAGTCTGAAAAATGACGGAAAAATGACTAAGTCCAAAAAAATTTTTTTTCAACTTTTTTCAATTTTACCCCCGTGGGATATATATTCTGCCCACACATATTTGGAACTCTCCTGGGGTACCCTTACACATATTATTCCCTCATTTAATGGCTATTTTCAACAAAAAGTGAAGTTTTCAAAAAGTCAGAAAATTGGCTGAAAACGACTTAATATCAAGGGCTCATCGGGCGAATCACTCTGGAACTGAAATCTGAATACTCACTGACATTTTCCCCTCTCCAAAAATCTGAAAAATGATGGAAAAATGACTAAGTCCAAAAAAATTTTTTTTCAATTTTACCCCTGTGGGATATACATTCTACCCACACACATTTGGAAATCTCCTGGGGTAACCTCACACATATTATTCCCTCATTTAATGTATATTTTCACCAAAAAGTGAAGTTTTCAAAAAGTCAGAAAATTGACTGAAAACGACTTAATATCAAGGACTCATAGGGCGAATCACTCTGGAACTGAAATCGGAATACTCACTGACATTTTCCCCTCTCCGAAAGTCTGAAAAATGAGGGGAAAATGACTAAGTCTAAAAAAAATTTTTTTCAACTTTTTTCAATTTTACCCCCATGGGATATATATTCTGCCCACACACATTTGGAACTCTCCTGGGGTACCCTCACACATATTATTCCCTCATTTAATGGATATTTTCACCAAAAAGTGAAGTTTTCAAAAAGTCAGAAAATTGGCTGAAAACGACTTAATATCAAGGACTAATCGGGCGAATCACTCTGGAACTGAAATCGGAATGCTCACTGACATTTTCTCCTCTCCGAAAGTCTGAAAAATGATGGAAAAATGACTAAGTCCAAAAAAAATTTTTTTCAACTTTTTTCAATTTTACCCCCATGGGATATATATTCTACCCACACACATTTGGAACTCTCCTGGGGTACCCTCACACATATTATTCCCTCATTTAATGGATATTTTCACCATAGAGTGAAGTTTTCAAAAAGTCTGAAAATTGGCTGAAAACGACTTAATATCAAGGACTCATCGGGCGAATCACTCTGGAACTGAAATCGGAATGCTCACTGACATTTTCTCCTCTCCGAAAGTCCGAAAAATGATGGAAAAATGACTAAGTCCAAAAAAAATTTTTTTCAATTTTTTTCAATTTTACCCCCATGGGATATATAGTCTGCCCACACACATTTGGAACTCTCCTGGGGTACCCTCACACATATTATTCCCTCATTTAATGGATATTTTCACCATAGAGTGAAGTTTTCAAAAAGTCCGAAAATTGTCTGAAAACGACTTAATATCAAGGACTCATCGGGCGAATCACTCTGGAACTGAAATCAGAATACTCACTGACATTTTCCCCTCTCCGAAAGTCTGAAAAATGAGGGAAAAATGACTAAGTATAAAAAAATTTTTTTCAACTTTTTTCAATTTTACCCCCGTATGATATATATTCTACCCACACACATTTGGAACTCTCCTGGGGTACCCTCACACATATTATTCCCTCATTTAATGGATATTTTCACCAAAAAGTGAAGTTTTCAAAAAGTCAGAAAATTGGCTGAAAACGACTTAATATCAAATACTCATCGGGCGAATCGCTTTGGAACTGAAATCGGAATGCTCACTGACATTTTCCCCCCTTCGAAAGTCTGAAAAATGACGGAAAAATGACTAAGTCCAAAAAAAAATTTTTTCAACTTTTTTCAATTTTACCCCCGTGGGATATATATTCTGCCCACACATATTTGGAACTCTCCTGGGGTACCCTTACACATATTATTCCCTCATTTAATGGCTATTTTCAACAAAAAGTGAAGTTTTCAAAAAGTCAGAAAATTGGCTGAAAACGACTTAATATCAAGGGCTCATCGGGCGAATCACTCTGGAACTGAAATCTGAATACTCACTGACATTTTCCCCTCTCCAAAAGTCTGAAAAATGATGGAAAAATGACTAAGTCCAAAAAAATTTTTTTTCAATTTTACCCCTGTGGGATATACATTCTACCCACACACATTTGGAAATCTCCTGGGGTAACCTCACACATATTATTCCCTCATTTAATGTATATTTTCACCAAAAAGTGAAGTTTTCAAAAAGTCAGAAAATTGGCTGAAAACGACTTAATATCAAGGACTCATCGGGCGAATCGCTCTGGAACTGAAATAGGAATGCTCACTCACATTTCCCCCCCTTCGAAAGTCTGGAAAATGATGGAAAAATGACTAAGTCCAAAATAATTTTTTTTTAACTTTTTTCAATTTTACCCCCATGGGATATATATTCTGCCCACACACATTTGGAACTCTTCTGGGGTACCCTCACACATATTATTCCCTCATTTAATGGATATTTTCACCAAAAAGTGAAGTTTTCAAAAAGTCAGAAAATTGACTGAAAACGACTTAATATCAAGGACTCATAGGGCGAATCACTCTGGAACTGAAATCGGAATACTCACTGACATTTTCCCCTCTCCGAAAGTCTGAAAAATGAGGGAAAAATGACTAAGTCCAAAAAAATTTTTTTCAACTTTTTTCAATTTTACACCTGTGGGATATACATTCTACCAACACACATTTGGAACTCTCCTGGGGTACCCTCACACATATTATTCCCTCATTTAATGTATATTTTCACCAAAGAGTGAAGTTTTCAAAAAGTCCGAAAATTGGCTGAAAACGACTTAATATCAAGGACTCATCCGGCGAATCGCTCTGGAACTGAAATCGGAATGCTCACTGACATTTTCCCATCTCCGAAAGTCTGAAAAATGATGGAAAAATGACTAAGTATAAAAAAAAATTTTTTAAACTTTTTTCAATTTTACCCCCGTGGGATATATATTCTACCCACACACATTTGGAACTCTCCTGGGGTACCCTCACACATATTATTCCCTCATTTAATGTATATTTTCACCATAGAGTGAAGTTTTCAAAAAGTCCGAAAATTGGCTGAAAACGACTTAATATCAAGGACTCATCCGGCGAATCGCTCTGGAACTGAAATCGGAATGCTCACTGACATTTTCCCCTCTCCGAAAGTCTGAAAAATGATGGAAAAATGACTAAGTCCAAAAAAATTTTTTTTCAATTTTACCCCTGTGGGATATACATTCTACCCACACACATTTGGAACTCTCCTGGGGTAACCTCACACATATTATTCCCTCATTTAATGTATATTTTCACCAAAAAGTGAAGTTTTCAAAAATTCAGAAAATTGGCTGAAAACGACTTAATATCAAGGACTCATCGGGCGAATCGCTCTGGAACTGAAATAGGAATGCTCATTCACATTTTCCCCCCTTCGAAAGTCTGAAAAATGATGGAAAAATGACTAAGTCCAAAAAAATTTTTTTTTAACTTCTTTCAATTTTACCCCCATGGGATATATATTCTACCCACACACATTTGGAACTCTCCTGGGGTACCCTCAAACATATTATTCCCTCATTTAATGGATATTTTCACCAAAAAGTGAAGTTTTCAAAAAGTCAGAAAATTGACTGAAAACGACTTAATATCAAGGACTCATCGGGCGAATCACTCTGGAACTGAAATCTGAATGCTCACTGACATTTTCCCCGCTCCGAAAGTCTGAAAAATGACGGAAAAATAACTAAGTCCAAAAAAAATTTTTTTCAACTTTTTTCACTTTTACCCCCGTGGGATATATATTCTACCCACACACATTTGGAACTCTCCTGGGGTACAATCACACATATTATTCCCTCATTTAATGGATATTTTCACCAAAAAGTGAAGCTTTCAAAAAGTCAGAAAATTGGCTGAAAACGACTTAATATCAAAGACTCATCCGGCGAATCAATCTGGAATTGAAATCGGAATGCTCACTGACATTTTCCCCTCTCCAAAAGTCTGAAAAACGATGGAAAAATGACTAAGTCCAAAAAAATTTTTTTTCAACTTTTTTCAATTTTACCCCCATGGGATATATATTCTACCCACACACATTTGGAACTCTCCTGGGGTACCCTCACACATATTATTCCCTCATTTAATGGATATTTTCACCAAAAAGTGAAGTTTTCAAAAAGTCAGAAAATTGGCTGAAAACGACTTAATATCAAGGACTCATCGGGCGAATCACTCTGGAACTGAAATCAGAATACTCACTGACATTTTCCCCTCTCCGAAAGTCTGAAAAATGAGGGAAAAATGACTAAGTATAAAAAAAATTTTTTCAACTTTTTTCAATTTTACCCCCGTATGATATATATTCTACCCACACACATTTGGAACTCTCCTGGGGTACCCTCACACATATTATTCCCTCATTTAATGGATATTTTCACCAAAAAGTGAAGTTTTCAAAAAGTCAGAAAATTGGCTGAAAACGACTTAATATCAAGGACTCATCGGGCGAATCGCTTTGGAACTGAAATCGGAATGCTCACTGACATTTTCCCCCCTTCGAAAGTCTGAAAAATGACGGAAAAATGACTAAGTCCAAAAAAAAATTTTTTAAACTTTTTTCAATTTTACCCCCGTGGGATATATATTCTACCCACACACATTTGGAACTCTCCTGGGGTACCCTCACACATATTATTCCCTCATTTAATGTATATTTTCACCAAAGAGTGAAGTTTTCAAAAAGTCCGAAAATTGGCTGAAAACGACTTAATATCAAGGAGTCATCCGGCGAATCGCTCTGGAACTGAAATCGGAATGCTCACTGACATTTTCCCCTCTCCGAAAGTCTGAAAAATGATGGAAAAATGACTAAGTCCAAAAAAATTTTTTTAAAACTTTTTTAAATTTTACCCCGTGGGATATATATTCTGCCCACACAAATTTGGAACTCTCCTGGGGTACCCTTACACATATTATTCCCTCATTTAATGGCTATTTTCACCAAAAAGTGAAGTTTTCAAAAAGTCAGAAAATTGGCTGAAAACGACTTAATATCATGGACTCATCTGGCGAATCGCTCTGGAACTGAAAACGGAATGCTCACTGACATTTTCCCCTCTCCGAAAGTCTGAAAAATGATGGAAAAATGACTAAGTCCAAAAAAAAATATTTAAACTTTTTTAAATTTTACCCCCGTGGGATATATATTCTACCCACACACATTTGGAACTCTCCTGGGGTACCCTCGCACATATTATTCCCTCATTTAATGGATATTTTCACCAAAAAGTGAAGTTTTCAAAAAGTCAGAAAATTGGCTGAAAACGACTTAATATCAAGGGCTCATCGGGCGAATCACTCTGGAACTGAAATCTGAATACTCACTGACATTTTCCCCTCTCCGAAAGTCTGAAAAATGCCGGAAAAATTACTAAGTCCAAAAAAAATTTTTTTCAACTTTTTTCAATTTTACCCCCATGGGATATATATTCTACCCACACACATTTGGAACTCTCCTGGGGTACAATCACACATATTATTCCCTCATTTAATGGATATTTTCACCAAAAAGTGAAGCTTTCAAAAAGTCAGAAAATTGGCTGAAAACTACTTAATATCAAGGACTCATCGGGCGAATCACTCTGGAATTGAAATCGGAATGATCACTGACATTTTCCCCTTTCCAAAAGTCTGAAAAATGATGGAAAAATGACTAAGTCCAAAAAAATTTTTTTTCAACTTTTTTCAATTTTACACCTGTGGGATATATATTCTACCCACACACATTTGGAACTCTCCTGGGGTACCCTCACACATATTATTCCCTCATTTAATGGATATTTTCACCAAAAAGTGAAGTTTTCAAAAAGTCAGAAAATTGTCTGAAAACGACTTAATACCAAGGACTCATCGCGCGAATCACTCTGGAACTGAAATCAGAATACTCACTGACATTTTCCCCTCTCCGAAAGTCTGAAAAATGAGGGAAAAATGACTAAGTCCAAAAAAAATTTTTTTCAACTTTTTTCAATTTTACCCCCGTATGATATATATTCTACCCACACACATTTGGAACTCTCCTGGGGTACCCTCACACATATTATTCCCTCATTTAATGGATATTTTCACCAAAAAGTGAAGCTTTCAAAAAGTCAGAAAATTGGCTGAAAACTACTTCATATCAAGGACTCATCGGGCGAATCACTCTGGAATTGAAATCGGAATGCTCACTGACATTTTCCCCTCTCCAAAAGTCTGAAAAATGATGGAAAAATGACTAAGTCCAAAAAATTTTTTTTTCAATTTTACCCCTGTGGGATATACATTCTACCCACACACATTTGGAACTCTCCTGGGGTAACCTCACACATATTATTCCCTCATTTAATGTATATTTTCACCAAAAAGTGAAGTTTTCAAAAAGTCAGAAAATTGGCTGAAAACGACTTAATATCAAGGACTCATCGGGCGAATCACTCTGGAACTGAAATAGGAATGCTCACTCACATTTTCCCCCCTTCGAAAGTCTGAAAAATGATGGAAAAATGACTAAGTCCAAAAAAATTTTTTTTTAACTTCTTTCAATTTTACCCCCATGGGATATATATTCTACCCACACACATTTGGAACTCTCCTGGGGTACCCTCAAACATATTATTCCCTCATTTAATGGATATTTTCACCAAAAAGTGAAGTTTTCAAAAAGTCAGAAAATTGACTGAAAACGACTTAATATCAAGGACTCATCGGGCGAATCACTCTGGAACTGAAATCTGAATGCTCACTGACATTTTCCCCGCTCCGAAAGTCTGAAAAATGACGGAAAAATAACTAAGTCCAAAAAAAATTTTTTTCAACTTTTTTCACTTTTACCCCCGTGGGATATATATTCTACCCACACACATTTGGAACTCTCCTGGGGTACAATCACACATATTATTCCCTCATTTAATGGATATTTTCACCAAAAAGTGAAGCTTTCAAAAAGTCAGAAAATTGGCTGAAAACGACTTAATATCAAAGACTCATCCGGCGAATCAATCTGGAATTGAAATCGGAATGCTCACTGACATTTTCCCCTCTCCAAAAGTCTGAAAAACGATGGAAAAATGACTAAGTCCAAAAAAATTTTTTTTCAACTTTTTTCAATATTACCCCCATGGGATATATATTCTACCCACACACATTTGGAACTCTCCTGGGGTAACCTCACACATATTATTCCCTCATTTAATGTATATTTTCACCAAAAAGTGAAGTTTTCAAAAAGTCAGAAAATTGGCTGAAAACGACTTAATATCAAGGACTCATCGGGCGAATCGCTCTGGAACTGAAATAGGAATGCTCACTCACATTTTCCCCCCTTCGAAAGTCTGAAAAATGATGGAAAAATGACTAAGTCCAAAAAAATTTTTTTTTAACTTCTTTCAATTTTACCCCCATGGGATATATATTCTACCCACACACATTTGGAACTCTCCTGGGGTACCCTCAAACATATTATTCCCTCATTTAATGGATATTTTCACCAAAAAGTGAAGTTTTCAAAAAGTCAGAAAATTGACTGAAAACGACTTAATATCAAGGACTCATCGGGCGAATCACTCTGGAACTGAAATCTGAATGCTCACTGACATTTTCCCCGCTCCGAAAGTCTGAAAAATGACGGAAAAATAACTAAGTCCAAAAAAAATTTTTTTCAACTTTTTTCACTTTTACCCCCGTGGGATATATATTCTACCCACACACATTTGGAACTCTCCTGGGGTACAATCACACATATTATTCCCTCATTTAATGGATATTTTCACCAAAAAGTGAAGCTTTCAAAAAGTCAGAAAATTGGCTGAAAACGACTTAATATCAAAGACTCATCCGGCGAATCAATCTGGAATTGAAATCGGAATGCTCACTGACATTTTCCCCTCTCCAAAAGTCTGAAAAACGATGGAAAAATGACTAAGTCCAAAAAAATTTTTTTTCAACTTTTTTCAATTTTACCCCCATGGGATATATATTCTACCCACACACATTTGGAACTCTCCTGGGGTACCCTCACACATATTATTCCCTCATTTAATGGATATTTTCACCAAAAAGTGAAGTTTTCAAAAAGTCAGAAAATTGGCTGAAAACGACTTAATATCAAGGACTCATCGGGCGAATCGCTCTGGAACTGAAATCGGAATGCTCACTGACATTTTCCCCCCTTCGAATGTCTGAAAAATGACGGAAAAATTACTAAGTCCAAAAAAAACTTTTTTAAAACTTTTTTCAATTTTACCCCCGTGGGATATATATTCTACCCACACACATTTGGAACTCTCCTGGGGTACCCTCACACATATTATTCCCTCATTTAATGGATATTTTCACCAAAAAGTGAAGTTTTCAAAAAGTCAGAAAATTGACTGAAAACGACTTAATATCAAGGACTCATAGGGCGAATCACTCTGGAACTGAAATCGGAATACTCACTGACATTTTCCCCTCTCCGAAAGTCTGAAAAATGAGGGAAAAATGACTAAGTCCAAAAAAATTTTTTTCAACTTTTTTCAATTTTACACCTATGGGATATACATTCTACCAACACACATTTGGAACTCTCCTGGGGTACCCTCACACATATTATTCCCTCATTTAATGTATATTTTCACCAAAGAGTGAAGTTTTCAAAAAGTCCGAAAATTGGCTGAAAACGACTTAATATCAAGGACTCATCCGGCGAATCGCTCTGGAACTGAAATCGGAATGCTCACTGACATTTTCCCCTCTCCGAAAGTCTGAAAAATGATCGAAAAATGACTAAGTATAAAAAAAAAATTTTTAAACTTTTTTCAATTTTACCCCCGTGGGATATATATTCTGCCCACACATATTTGGAACTCTCCTGGGGTACCCTTACACATATTATTCCCTCATTTAATGGCTATTTTCACCAAAAAGTGAAGTTTTCAAAAAGTCAGAAAATTGGCTGAAAACGACTTAATATCAAGGGCTAATCGGGCGAATCACTCTGGAACTGAAATCTGAATACTCACTGACATTTTCCCCTCTCCGAAAGTCTGAAAAATGCCGGAAAAATGACTAAGTCCAAAAAAAATTTTTTTCAACTTTTTTTAATTTTACCCCCAAGGGATATATATTCTACCCACACACATTTGGAACTCTCCTGGGGTACAATCACACATATTATTCCCTCATTTAATGGATATTTTCACCAAAAAGTGAAGCTTTCAAAAAGTCAGAAAATTGGCTGAAAACTACTTAATATCAAGGACTCATCGGGCGAATCACTCTGGAACTGAAATCAGAATACTCACTGACATTTTCCCCTCTCCGAAAGTCTGAAAAATGAGGGAAAAATGACTAAGTCCAAAAAAAATTTTTTTCAACTTTTATCAATTTTACCCCCGTATGATATATATTCTACCCACACACATTTGGAACTCTCCTGGGGTACCCTCACACATATTATTCCCTCATTTAATGGATATTTTCACCAAAAAGTGAAGTTTTCAAAAAGTCAGAAAATTGGCTGAAAACGACTTAATATCAAGGACTCATCGGGCGAATCGCTCTGGAACTGAAATCGGAATTCTCACTGACATTTTCCCCCCTTCGAAAGTCTGAAAAATGACGGAAAAATGACTAAGTCCAAAAAAAAATTTTTAAAACTTTTTTCAATTTTACCCCCGTGGGATATATATTCTACCCACACACATTTGGAACTCTCCTGGGGTACCCTCACACATATTATTCCCTCATTTAATGGATATTTTCACCAAAAAGTGAAGTTTTCAAAAAGTCAGAAAATTGACTGAAAACGAGTTAATATCAAGGACTCATAGGGCGAATCACTCTGGAACTGAAATCGGAATACTCACTGACATTTTCCCCTCTCCGAAAGTCTGAAAAATGAGGGAAAAATGACTAAGTCCAAAAAAAATTTTTTTCAACTTTTTTCAATTTTACCCCCGTGGGATATATATTCTACCCACACACATTTGGAACTCTCCTGGGGTACCCTCGCACATATTATTCCCTCATTTAATGGATATTTTCACCAAAAAGTGAAGTTTTCAAAAAGTCAGAAAATTGGCTGAAAACGACTTAATATCAAGGACTCATCGGGCGAATCGCTCTGGAACTGAAATCGGAATTCTCACTGACATTTTCCCCCCTTCGAAAGTCTGAAAAATGACGGAAAAATGACTAAGTCCAAAAAAAATTTTTTAAAACTTTTTTCAATTTTACCCCCGTGGGATATATATTCTACCCACACACATTTGGAACTCTCCTGGGGTACCCTCACACATATTATTCCCTCATTTAATGGATATTTTCACCAAAAAGTGAAGTTTTCAAAAAGTCAGAAAATTGACTGAAAACGACTTAATATCAAGGACTCATAGGGCGAATCACTCTGGAACTGAAATCGGAATACTCACTGACATTTTCCCCTCTCCGAAAGTCTGAAAAATGAGGGAAAAATGACTAAGTCCAAAAAAATTTTTTTCAACTTTTTTCAATTTTACACCTATGGGATATACATTCTACCAACACACATTTGGAACTCTCCTGGGGTACCCTCACACATATTATTCCCTCATTTAATGTATATTTTCACCAAAGAGTGAAGTTTTCAAAAAGTCCGAAAATTGGCTGAAAACGACTTAATATCAAGGACTCATCCGGCGAATCGCTCTGGAACTGAAATCGGAATGCTCACTGACATTTTCCCCTCTCCGAAAGTCTGAAAAATGATGGAAAAATGACTAAGTATAAAAAAAAAATTTTTAAACTTTTTTCAATTTTACCCCCGTGGGATATATATTCTGCCCACACATATTTGGAACTCTCCTGGGGTACCCTTACACATATTATTCCCTCATTTAATGGCTATTTTCACCAAAAAGTGAAGTTTTCAAAAAGTCAGAAAATTGGCTGAAAACGACTTAATATCAAGGGCTCATCGGGCGAATCACTCTGGAACTGAAATCTGAATACTCACTGACATTTTCCCCTCTCCGAAAGTCTGAAAAATGCCGGAAAAATGACTAAGTCCAAAAAAAATTTTTTTCAACTTTTTTTAATTTTACCCCCAAGGGATATATATTCTACCCACACACATTTGGAACTCTCCTGGGGTACAATCACACATATTATTCCCTCATTTAATGGATATTTTCACCAAAAAGTGAAGCTTTCAAAAAGTCAGAAAATTGGCTGAAAACTACTTAATATCAAGGACTCATCGGGCGAATCACTCTGGAACTGAAATCAGAATACTCACTGACATTTTCCCCTCTCCGAAAGTCTGAAAAATGAGGGAAAAATGACTAAGTCCAAAAAAAATTTTTTTCAACTTTTTTCAATTTTACCCCCGTGGGATATATATTCTACCCACACACATTTGGAACTCTCCTGGGGTACCCTCGCACATATTATTCCCTCATTTAATGGATATTTTCACCAAAAAGTGAAGTTTTCAAAAAGTCAGAAAATTGGCTGAAAACGACTTAATATCAAGGACTCATCGGGCGAATCGCTCTGGAACTGAAATCGGAATTCTCACTGACATTTTCCCCCCTTCGAAAGTCTGAAAAATGACGGAAAAATGACTAAGTCCAAAAAAAATTTTTTAAAACTTTTTTCAATTTTACCCCCGTGGGATATATATTCTACCCACACACATTTGGAACTCTCCTGGGGTACCCTCACACATATTATTCCCTCATTTAATGGATATTTTCACCAAAAAGTGAAATTTTCAAAAAGTCAGAAAATTGACTGAAAACGACTTAATATCAAGGACTCATAGGGCGAATCACTCTGGAACTGAAATCGGAATACTCACTGACATTTTCCCCTCTCCGAAAGTCTGAAAAATGAGGGAAAAATGACTAAGTCCAAAAAAAATTTTTTTCAACTTTTTTCAATTTTACCCCCGTGGGATATATATTCTACCGACACACATTTGGAACTCTCCTGGGGTACCTTCGCACATATTATTCCCTCATTTAATGGATATTTTCACCAAAAAGTGAAGTTTTCAAAAAGTCAGAAAATTGGCTGAAAACGACTTAATATCAAGGACTCATCCGGCGAATCAATCTGGAATTGAAATCGGAATGCTCACTGACATTTTCCCCTCTCCGAAAGTCTGAAAAACGATGGAAAAATGACTAAGTCCAAAAAAATTTTTTTCAACTTTTTTCAATTTTACACCTGTGGGATATACATTCTACCAACACACATTTGGAACTCTCCTGGGTTACCCTCACACATATTATTCCCTCATTTAATGTATATTTTCACCATAGAGTGAAGATTTCAAACAGTCCGAAAATTGGCTGAAAACGACTTAATATCAAGGACTCATCCGGCGAATCGCTCTGGAACTGAAATCGGAATGCTCACTGACATTTTCCCCTCTCCGAAAGTCTGAAAAATGATGGAAAAATGACTAAGTCCAAAAAAATTTTTTTAAAACTTTTTTCAATTTTACCCCCGTGGGATATATATTCTGCCCACACATATTTGGAACTCTCCTGGGGTATCCTTACACATATTATTCCCTCATTTAATGGCTATTTTCACCAAAAAGTGAAGTTTTCAAAAAGTCAGAAAATTGGCTGAAAACGACTTAATATCAAGGACTCATCTGGCGAATCGCTCTGGAACTGAAAACGGAATGCTCACTGACATTTTCCCCTCTCCGAAAGTCTGAAAAATGATGGAAAAATGACTAAGTCCAAAAAAAAATTTTTTAAACTTTTTTCAATTTTACCCCCGTGGGATATATATTCTACCCACACACATTTGGAACTCTCCTGGGGTACCCTCGCACATATTATTCCCTCATTTAATGGATATTTTCACCAAAAAGTGCAGTTTTCAAAAAGTCAGAAAATTGGCTGAAAACGACTTAATATCAAGGGCTCATCGGGCGAATCACTCTGGAACTGAAATCTGAATACTCACTGACATTTTCCCCTCTCCGAAAGTCTGAAAAATGCCGGAAAAATGACTAAGTCCCAAAAAATTTTTTTCAACTTTTTTCAATTTTACACCTATGGGATATACATTCTACCAACACACATTTGGAACTCTCCTGGGGTACCCTCACACATATTATTCCCTCATTTAATGTATATTTTCACCAAAGAGTGAAGTTTTCAAAAAGTCCGAAAATTGGCTGAAAACGACTTAATATCAAGGACTCATCCGGCGAATCGCTCTGGAACTGAAATCGGAATGCTCACTGACATTTTCCCCTCTCCGAAAGTCTGAAAAATGATGGAAAAATGACTAAGTATAAAAAAAAAATTTTTAAACTTTTTTCAATTTTACCCCCGTGGGATATATATTCTGCCCACACATATTTGGAACTCTCCTGGGGTACCCTTACACATATTATTCCCTCATTTAATGGCTATTTTCACCAAAAAGTGAAGTTTTCAAAAAGTCAGAAAATTGGCTGAAAACGACTTAATATCAAGGGCTCATCGGGCGAATCACTCTGGAACTGAAATCTGAATACTCACTGACATTTTCCCCTCTCCGAAAGTCTGAAAAATGCCGGAAAAATGACTAAGTCCAAAAAAAATTTTTAAAACTTTTTTCAATTTTACCCCCGTGGGATATATATTCTACCCACACACATTTGGAACTCTCCTGGGGTACCCTCACACATATTATTCCCTCATTTAATGGATATTTTCACCAAAAAGTGAAGTTTTCAAAAAGTCAGAAAATTGACTGAAAACGAGTTAATATCAAGGACTCATAGGGCGAATCACTCTGGAACTGAAATCGGAATACTCACTGACATTTTCCCCTCTCCGAAAGTCTGAAAAATGAGGGAAAAATGACTAAGTCCAAAAAAAATTTTTTTCAACTTTTTTCAATTTTACCCCCGTGGGATATATATTCTACCCACACACATTTGGAACTCTCCTGGGGTACCCTCGCACATATTATTCCCTCATTTAATGGATATTTTCACCAAAAAGTGAAGTTTTCAAAAAGTCAGAAAATTGGCTGAAAACGACTTAATATCAAGGACTCATCGGGCGAATCGCTCTGGAACTGAAATCGGAATTCTCACTGACATTTTCCCCCCTTCGAAAGTCTGAAAAATGACGGAAAAATGACTAAGTCCAAAAAAAATTTTTTAAAACTTTTTTCAATTTTACCCCCGTGGGATATATATTCTACCCACACACATTTGGAACTCTCCTGGGGTACCCTCACACATATTATTCCCTCATTTAATGGATATTTTCACCAAAAAGTGAAATTTTCAAAAAGTCAGAAAATTGACTGAAAACGACTTAATATCAAGGACTCATAGGGCGAATCACTCTGGAACTGAAATCGGAATACTCACTGACATTTTCCCCTCTCCGAAAGTCTGAAAAATGAGGGAAAAATGACTAAGTCCAAAAAAAATTTTTTTCAACTTTTTTCAATTTTACCCCCGTGGGATATATATTCTACCGACACACATTTGGAACTCTCCTGGGGTACCCTCGCACATATTATTCCCTCATTTAATGGATATTTTCACCAAAAAGTGAAGTTTTCAAAAAGTCAGAAAATTGGCTGAAAACGACTTAATATCAAGGACTCATCCGGCGAATCAATCTGGAATTGAAATCGGAATGCTCACTGACATTTTCCCCTCTCCAAAAGTCTGAAAAACGATGGAAAAATGACTAAGTCCAAAAAAATTTTTTTCAACTTTTTTCAATTTTACACCTGTGGGATATACATTCTACCAACACACATTTGGAACTCTCCTGGGGTACCCTCACACATATTATTCCCTCATTTAATGTATATTTTCACCATAGAGTGAAGATTTCAAACAGTCCGAAAATTGGCTGAAAACGACTTAATATCAAGGACTCATCCGGCGAATCGCTCTGGAACTGAAATCGGAATGCTCACTGACATTTTCCCCTCTCCGAAAGTCTGAAAAATGATGGAAAAATGACTAAGTCCAAAAAAATTTTTTTAAAACTTTTTTCAATTTTACCCCCGTGGGATATATATTCTGCCCACACATATTTGGAACTCTCCTGGGGTATCCTTACACATATTATTCCCTCATTTAATGGCTATTTTCACCAAAAAGTGAAGTTTTCAAAAAGTCAGAAAATTGGCTGAAAACGACTTAATATCAAGGACTCATCTGGCGAATCGCTCTGGAACTGAAAACGGAATGCTCACTGACATTTTCCCCTCTCCGAAAGTCTGAAAAATGATGGAAAAATGACTAAGTCCAAAAAAAAATTTTTTAAACTTTTTTCAATTTTACCCCCGTGGGATATATATTCTACCCACACACATTTGGAACTCTCCTGGGGTAGCCTCGCACATATTATTCCCTCATTTAATGGATATTTTCACCAAAAAGTGCAGTTTTCAAAAAGTCAGAAAATTGGCTGAAAACGACTTAATATCAAGGGCTCATCGGGCGAATCACTCTGGAACTGAAATCTGAATACTCACTGACATTTTCCCCTCTCCGAAAGTCTGAAAAATGCCGGAAAAATGACTAAGTCCCAAAA
Organism: Phyllobates terribilis; assembly: GCF_046119375.1. Taxonomy (NCBI): domain Eukaryota; kingdom Metazoa; phylum Chordata; class Amphibia; order Anura; family Dendrobatidae; genus Phyllobates; species Phyllobates terribilis. The sequence goes on along the minus strand of NW_027362966.1, from coordinate 3,051,405 downwards.
AATTTTTTTTCAACTTTTTTCAATTTTACACCTGTGGGATATACATTCTACCAACACACATTTGGAACTCTCCTGGGGTACCCTCACACATATTATTCCCTCATTTAATGTATATTTTCACCAAAGAGTGAAGTTTTCAAAAAGTCCGAAAATTGGCTGAAAACGACTTAATATCATGGACTCATCCGGCGAATCGCTCTGGAACTGAAATCGGAATGCTCACTGACATTTTCCCCTCTCCGAAAGTCTGAAAAATGATGGAAAAATGACTAAGTATAAAAAAATTTTTTTAAATTTTTTTCAATTTTACCCCCGTGGGATATATATTCTATCCACACACATTTGGAACTCTCCTGGGGTACCCTCACACATATTATTCCCTCATTTAATGGATATTTTCACCAAAAAGTGAAGTTTTCAAAAAGTCAGAAAATTGTCTGAAAACGACTTAATATCAAGGACTCATCGGGCGAATCACTCTGGAACTGAAATCAGAACACTCACTGACATTTTCCCCTCTCCGAAAGTCTGAAAAATGAGGGAAAAATGACTAAGTCCAAAAAAAATTTTTTTCAACTTTTTTCAATTTTACCCCCGTGGGATATATATTCTACCCACACACATTTGGAGCTCTCCTGGGGTACCCTCACACATATTATTCCCTCATTTAATGGATATTTTCACCAAAAAGTGAAGTTTTCAAAAAGTCAGAGAATTGGCTGAAAACGACTTAATATCAAGGACTCATCGGGCGAATCGCTCTGGAACTGAAATCGGAATGCTCACTGACATTTTCCCCCCTTCGAAAGTCTGAAAAATGACGGAAAAATGACTAAGTCCAAAAAAAATTTTTTAAAACTTTTTTCAATTTAACCCCCGTGGGATATATATTCTACCCACACACATTTGGAACTCTCCTGGGGTACCCTCACACATATTATTCCCTCATTTAATGGATATTTTCACCAAAAAGTGAAGTTTTCAAAAAGTCAGAAAATTGTCTGAAAACGACTTAATATCAAGGACTCATCGGGCGAATCACTCTGGAACTGAAATCAGAATACTCACTGACATTTTCCCCTCTCCGAAAGTCTGAAAAATGAGGGGAAAATGACTAAGTCCAAAAAAAATTTTTTTCAACTTTTATCAATTTTACCCCCGTATGATATATATTCTACCCACACACATTTGGAACTCTCCTGGGGTACCCTCACACATATTATTCCCTCATTTAATGGATATTTTCACCAAAAAGTGAAGTTTTCAAAAAGTCAGAAAATTGGCTGAAAACGACTTAATATCAAGGACTCATCGGGCGAATCGCTCTGGAACTGAAATCGGAATTCTCACTGACATTTTCCCCCCTTCGAAAGTCTGAAAAATGACGGAAAAATGACTAAGTTCAAAAAAAATTTTTTAAAACTTTTTTCAATTTTACCCCCGTGGGATATATTTTCTACCCACACACATTTGGAACTCTCCTGGGGTACCCTCACACATATTATTCCCTCATTTAATGGATATTTTCACCAAAAAGTGAAGTTTTCAAAAGTCAGAAAATTGACTGAAAACGACTTAATATCAAGGACTCATAGGGCGAATCACTCTGGAACTGAAATCGGAATACTCACTGACATTTTCCCCTCTCCGAAAGTCTGAAAAATGAGGGAAAAATGACTAAGTCCAAAAAAAATTTTTTTCAACTTTTTTCAATTTTACCCCCGTGGGATATATATTCTACCCACACACATTTGGAACTCTCCTGGGGTACCCTCGCACATATTATTCCCTCATTTAATGGATATTTTCACCAAAAAGTGAAGTTTTCAAAAAGTCAGAAAATTGGCTGAAAACGACTTAATATCAAGGACTCATCGGGCGAATCATTCTGGAATTGAAATCGGAATGCTCACTGACATTTTCCCCTCTCCGAAAGTCTGAAAAATGATGGAAAAATGACTAAGTCTAAAAAAAATTTTTTTCAACTTTTTTCAATTTTACCCCCATGGGATATATATTCTGCCCACACACATTTGGAACTCTCCTGGGGTACCCTCACACATATTATTCCCTCATTTAATGGATATTTTCACCAAAAAGTGAAGTTTTCAAAAAGTCCGAAAATTGGCTGAAAACGACTTAATATCAAGGACTCATCCGGCGAATCGCTCTGGAACTGAAATCGGAATGCTCACTGACATTTTCCCCTCTCCGAAAGTCTGAAAAATGATGGAAAAATGACTAAGTATAAAAAAAAATTTTTAAACTTTTTTCAATTTTACCCCCGTGGGATATATATTCTACCCACACACATTTGGAACTCTCCTGGGGTACCCTCACACATATTATTCCCTCATTTAATGTATATTTTCACCATAGAGTGAAGTTTTCAAAAAGTCCGAAAATTGGCTAAAAACAACTTAATATCAAGGAGTCATCCGGCGAATCGCTCTGGAACTGAAATCGGAATGCTCACTGACATTTTCCCCTCTCCGAAAGTCTGAAAAATGATGGAAAAATGACTAAGTCCAAAAAAATTTTTTTAAAACTTTTTTAAATTTTACCCCCGTGGGATATATATTCTGTCCACACATATTTGGAACTCTCCTGGGGTACCCTTACACATATTATTCCCTCAGTTAATGACTATTTTCACCAAAAAGTGAAGTTTTCAAAAAGTCAGAAAATTGGCTGAAAACGACTTAATATCAAGGACTCATCTGGCGAATCGCTCTGGAACTGAAAACGGAATGCTCACTGACATTTTCCCCTCTCCGAAAGTCTGAAAAATGATGGAAAAATGACTAAGTCCAAAAAAAAATTTTTTAAACTTTTTTCAATTTTACCCCCGTGGGATATATATTCTACCCACACACATTTGGAACTCTCCTGGGGTACCCTCATACATATTATTCCCTCATTTAATGGATATTTTCACCAAAAAGTGAAGCTTTCAAAAAGTCAGAAAATTGGCTGAAAACTACTTAATATCAAGGACTCATCGGGCGAATCACTCTGGAATTGAAATCGGAATGCTCACTCACATTTTCCCCCCTTCGAAAGTCTGAAAAATGATGGAAAAATGACTAAGTCCAAAAAAAATTTTTTTTTACTTTTTTCAATTTTACCCCCATGGGATATATATTCTACCCACACACATTTGGAACTCTCCTGGGGTACCCTCACACATATTATTCCCTCATTTAATGGATATTTTCACCAAAAAGTGAAGTTTTCAAAAAGTCAGAAAATTGTCTGAAAACGACTTAATATCAAGGACTCATCGGGCGAATCACTCTGGAACTGAAATCTGAATGCTCACTGACATTTTCCCCGCTCCGAAAGTCTGAAAAATGACGGAAAAATAACTAAGTCCAAAAAAATTTTTTTTCAACTTTTTTCACTTTTACCCCCGTGGGATATATATTCTACCCACACACATTTGGAACTCTCCTGGGGTACAATCACACATATTATTCCCTCATTTAATGGATATTTTCACCAAAAAGTGAAGCTTTCAAAAAGTCAGAAAATTGGCTGAAAACGACTTAATATCAAAGACTCATCCGGCGAATCAATCTGGAATTGAAATCGGAATGCTCACTGACATTTTCCCCTCTCCAAAAGTCTGAAAAACGATGGAAAAATGACTAAGTCCAAAAAAATTTTTTTTCAACTTTTTTCAATTTTACACCTGTGGGATATACATTCTACCAACACACATTTGGAACTCTCCTGGGGTACCCTCACACATATTATTCCCTCATTTAATGTATATTTTCACCAAAGAGTGAAGTTTTCAAAAAGTCCGAAAATTGGCTGAAAACGACTTAATATCATGGACTCATCCGGCGAATCGCTCTGGAACTGAAATCGGAATGCTCACTGACATTTTCCCCTCTCCGAAAGTCTGAAAAATGATGGAAAAATGACTAAGTATAAAAAAAATTTTTTAAACTTTTTTCAATTTTACCCCCGTGGGATATATATTCTACCCACACACATTTGGAACTCTCCTGGGGTACCTCGCACATATTATTCCCTCATTTAATGGATATTTTCACCAAAAAGTGAAGTTTTCAAAAAGTCAGAAAATTGGCTGAAAACGACTTAATATCAAGGACTCATCGGGCGAATCACTCTGGAATTGAAATCGGAATGCTCACTGACATTTTCCCCTCTCCGAAAGTCTGAAAAATGATGGAAAAATGACTAAGTCTAAAAAAATTTTTTTTCAACTTTTTTCAATTTTACCCCCATGGGATATCTATTCTGCCCACACACATTTGGAACACTCCTGGGGTACCCTCACACATATTATTCCCTCATTTAATGGATATTTTCACCAAAAAGTGAAGTTTTCAAAAAGTCAGAAAATTGGCTGAAAACGACTTAATATCAAGGACTCATCGGGCGAATCACTCTGGAACTGAAATCTGAATACTCACTGACATTTTCCCCCCTTCGAAAGTCTGAAAAATGATGGAAAAATGACTAAGTCCAAAAAAAATTTTTTTCAACTTTTTTCAATTTTACCCCCGTGGCATATATATTCTACCCACACACATTTGGAACTCTCCTGGGGTACCCTCACACATATTATTCCCTCATTTAATGGATATTTTCACCAAAAAGTGAAGTTTTCAAAAAGTCAGAAAATTGGCTGAAAACGACTTAATATCAAGGACTCATCGGGCGAATCGCTCTGGAACTGAAATCGGAATGCTCACTGAGATTTTCTCCCCTTCGAAAGTCTGAAAAATGACGGAAAAATGACTAAGTCCAAAAAAAATTTTTTAAAACTTTTTTCAATTTTACCCCCGTGGGATATATATTCTACCCACACACATTTGGAACTCTCCTGGGGTACCCTCACACATATTATTCCCTCATTTAATGGATATTTTCACCAAAAACTGAAGTTTTCAAAAAGTCAGAAAATTGACTGAAAACGACTTAATATCAAGGACTCATAGGGCGAATCACTCTGGAACTGAAATCGGAATACTCACTGACATTTTCCCCTCTCCGAAAATCTGAAAAATGAGGGAAAAATGACTAAGTCCAAAAAAAATTTTTTTCAACTTTTTTCAATTTTACCCCGTGGGATATATATTCTACCCACACACATTTGGAACTCTCCTGGGGTACCCTCGCACATATTATTCCCTCATTTAATGGATATTTTCACCAAAAAGTGAAGTTTTCAAAAAGTCAGAAAATTGGCTGAAAACGACTTAATATCAAGGACTCATCGGGCGAATCACTCTGGAATTGAAATCGGAATGCTCACTGACATTTTCCCCTCTCCGAAAGTCTGAAAAATGATGGAAAAATGACTAAGTCTAAAAAAATTTTTTTTCAACTTTTTTCAATTTTACCCCCATGGGATATATATTCTGCCCACACACATTTGGAACACTCCTGGGGTACCCTCACACATATTATTCCCTCATTTAATGGATATTTTCACCAAAAAGTGAAGTTTTCAAAAAGTCAGAAAATTGGCTGAAAATGAATTAATATCAAGGACTCATCGGGCGAATCACTCTGGAACTGAAATCTGAATACTCACTGACATTTTCCCCCCTTCGAAAGTCTGAAAAATGATGGAAAAATGACTAAGTCCAAAAAAAATTTTTTTCAACTTTTTTCAATTTTACCCCCGTGGCATATATATTCTACCCACACACATTTGGAACTCTCCTGGGGTACCCTCACACATATTATTCCCTCATTTAATGGATATTTTCACCAAAAAGTGAAGTTTTCAAAAAGTCAGAAAATTGACTGAAAACGACTTAATATCAAGGACTCATAGGGCGAATCACTCTGGAATTGAAATCGGAATGCTCACTGACATTTTCCCCTCTCCGAAAGTCTGAAAAATGATGGAAAAATGACTAAGTCTAAAAAAATTTTTTTTCAACTTTTTTCAATTTTACCCTCATGGGATATATATTCTGCCCACACACATTTGGAACACTCCTGGGGTACCCTCACACATATTATTCCCTCATTTAATGGATATTTTCACCAAAAAATGAAGTTTTCAAAAAGTCAGAAAATTGGCTGAAAACGACTTAATATCAAGGACTCATCGGGCGAATCACTCTGGAACTGAAATCTGAATACTCACTGACATTTCCCCCCCTTCGAAAGTCTGAAAAATGATGGAAAAATGACTAAGTCCAAAAAAAAATTTTTTAAACTTTTTTCAATTTTACCCCGTGGCATACATATTCTAACCACACACATTTGGAACTCTCCTGGGGTACCCTCACACATATTATTCCCTCTTTTAATGTATATTTTCACCATAGAGTGAAGTTTTCAAAAAGTCCGAAAATTGGCTGAAAACGACTTAATATCAAGGACTCATCCGGCGAATCGCTCTGGAACTGAAATCGGAATGCTCACTGACATTTTCCCCTCTCCGAAAGTCTGAAAAATGATGGAAAAATGACTAAGTCCAAAACAATTTTTTTAAAACTTTTTTCAATTTTACCCCCGTGGGATATATATTCTACCCACACACATTTGGAACTCTCCTGGGGTACCCTCGCATATATTATTCCCTCATTTAATGGATATTTTCACCAAAAAGTGAAGTTTTCAAAAAGTCAGAAAAATGGCTGTGTAACTTATCTGGCGGCGTCCTTGCATGGTGGTCCATCTCCCACTGTGCAAGAGGGCGCACTTGATCTCCTGTCCAGAATGTCTCTCTGGCTTCCCTCCATGCTGTCTGTTTGTGTCTGTTTCTGCTGCTTAAGGGCGGCGCCCGATCACTTCCTGCCTTTTGTACCTGCTGTGGGTCACACCCCTTGTGCGTCCTCAGCCTATTGCTGTCTGTCACTTGGTATATAGCTCAGCAGCTCCCTTCTATCCCTGCCTGAGCATAGTGTTTCCTTCAGTGTGTGCTTGCACTCTGAAGGTGCCAGGTCCCGTCTCTTGTCTCCTGCTTTTTGTATCAGTTCCCGTGTCTGAACTGAGTCCTGTATGTCTCCTGCTTTGCGGTATCAGCTCCCGTGTCTGAACTGAGTCCTTTCTGTGTTCTCTTGTCTGTCCTGTCTGAACACGCTCCTAGCCTGTTCCTCCTGCCTTCTAGGGGCCGATTACCTAGACCCGTTCCTGTATCTTGTCTGACCTGTCTGAACACGCTCCTAGCCTGTTCCTCCTGCCTTCTAGGGGCCGATTACCTAGACCCGTTCCTGTATCTTGTCTGACCTGTCTGTACTCGCTCCTAGCCTGTTCCTCTCGCCTTCTAGTGGCCGATTTCCTAGACCCGCTCCTGTGTCTGGTCTGTCCTGTCTGAACACGCTCCTTGCCTGTTCGTTCCGCCTTTTAGTGGCCGATTTCCTAGACCCGCTCCTGTGTCTGGTCTGTCCTGTCTGAACACGCTCCTTGCCTGTTCGTTCCGCCTTTTAGTGGCCGATTTCCTAGACCCGCTCCTGTGTCTGGTCTGTCCTGTCTGAACACGCTCCTTGCCTGTTCGTTCCGCCTTCTAGTGGCCGATTTCCTAGACCCGCTCCTGTGTCTGGTCTGTCCTGTCTGAACACGCTCCTTGCCTGTTCGTCCCGCCTCTCTGGGGGCCGTATTCCCAGACCCGCTCCTGTATCCCTCTGCAGTGTCGGTCTCCTCCGTACACTCAGTTCCAGTCTGAACTCTCTCCTGTCCTTTACCTGTTTTGCCTCTATGTCCGTTCCCTTCCTTTTTCTGCAGAGTCTGAACTCGTACCTAACTCCTGCTTGTTGTCTCTGCAAGTACTGTGTGAGTATCTGGCTCTGTCTTTCCCTTCCTGTCTGTTCCTTGTGAACAGAGCCCTGTCCTCCCTGCTCAGCCTTGTCTGCACTCTAGCTGTGCTTGCCTGTAACCCTCTGCCTGTATTGTTCCTGAGTCCCGGTGTGTACTGGGTCCTATCCCGCCTGTGTTCCTACCTGCTAGTGCCTCCCTGTCTGCACTCTAGCTGTGCTTGTCTTTACCCCCCTGCCTGCATACCCGCCTGCCTGCATTCCAGTCGTGCCTGCCTATACCCACCAGTCTGTGTGCCAGCCTACTAGCCTGTTCCTGTATTCCCCTGTGTGGGTCAACAGCCGTGTCCGGGGTCTGTCCTGGAGTAGCACCTGGTCCCTCTGCTCGGTTCCTCCTTGGTGCACTGGCGTCGTATGCCGTCGTGCGACCCTGGTCGGATCGGGTGAATACTTAGTCACGCCCCTCCAGGCATTCACTCTCCGGCACGGTCCAGTGGAATCACTACCAATCACACGCACACGCCGCTTAGCCCGGGCGTGTGCATAACAGCATGCTCAGGCCATGGTTCCCGTTGAGCCCCACGGCCTTCGCTCTTTGAGAAGTTTTTCCAGCGAATACATGCATTAAAATAAAATAAATAAATTTTTTCCCCCCTTTAGCTGAGTTCCAGGCGAGTTACGCACCCGTCCAGATGGATCTATCAGCCCTCGTTCCTGCGGATCCGCCACGTTACTATGGGGATCCAAGACAGTGTCGTGCATTTGTGGAGCAATGCATGCTACACTTTAAGGCCTACCCTCTCTATTTTCCTTCCGATTGGGCTAAAGTGGCCTTTATGATTGACTACCTAGCGGGTGATGCCTTGAAATGGGTCACCCCCCTATGGGAAGCATGGGATCCTGTCATCCTTGACCTGCAGGCCTTCCTGGTGGCCTTTCGTATGGTCTTCGAGGACCCTAACTCTGAAGCCCCTGCTGAAGCTTCACTTCCCAATATCCCGGAGCAGCCCCGACGGGTAATGTGTGTGGGTAGCGCAATAGTCCTCCAGCCCAATGAGACTACTGCCCACCCAGAATCCTCACAGGGTGACTACGCTTTCCGGAATACTTCTCTCAACCTCAAGAGGCAGTCCAGACGTGCTAGACTTAGAGGCAAGCCGTCACGCCAGGGTCTGTCCTCCCTGAGACCTCCTGACCCCAACCTTGAAGTCCCTACTGAAGCTTCATCTCCCTGTATCCCGGAGAAACCCCAATGGCTAATGTGCGTGGGTAGTGCACCAGTTCTCCTGGCCGAAGAGACTTCTGCCCATCCAGACTCCACACAGGAGAACTTCCTGCACCCGGCATCAGATGCTTCTTTCTCTTTAACCGGTGTGCATGTCCAAGGATGCTCCAAAGCTGTGGTTACCTCAGAGTCTGTGCACCTCTACTACCTGGCGGAGGATCCCCTGTTGCCTCCTGAACCCTCCGGGATACCACTCGATGACAAATGGAGAGAGACTTCTCTACACCCGGGACTCAATACTTTGTCCGCTTCGTCCTGTGAGCCTGACAATGGGTACCCCAAAGTGGTAGTTACCTCCGAGTCTCTACACCCCTCCGACCAGGCGGAGGATCTCCAGTTGTCTCCTGAACCCTTCGGGGTGCTACCTGGTAGCGAAAGGACAGAGACTCTCCTATACTCTGTACCTGATACCTCGCTCGCTTCGTCCAGTGAGTCCAACTTAGTGTACTCCGAAGCAGAGGTTACTCCTGAGTCTCTACACCCCTCCGACCAGGCAGAGGACCTCCAGTTGTGTTCAGAATCCTTCGGGGTGCCACCTGGTGGTGAATGGACAGAGACTTTCCTATATCCTGGATCTGATACCTCGCTTGCTTCGTCCAGTGAGTCCGACCTAGTGTACTCTGAAGCAGAGGTTACCCATGAGTCTCTACACCCCTCTGACCAGGCGGAGGACCGCCAGCTGTCTCCAGAACCCTTCGGGGTGCCACCTGGTGGTGAATGGACAGAGACTTTCCTATACTCGGTACCCGATACCTCGCCTGCTTCCTCCAGTGAGTCCGACCTAGTGTACTCTGAAGCAGTTGTTTTCTCTGAGCCTCTGCACTCTTCTGACCCGGCGGAGGACCTCCAGTTGTTTCCTGAATCCTCCGGGATACCACCAGATAACAAAGAGACAGTGACTTTTCCTCATTATGTACCTGATAACCCGTCTATTTCTTCCTGTGAGCTTGACAAGATGTACCTCGAAGCAGAGATTACCCTTAAGTCTCTGTCCCCCTCCAACCCAGTGAACGACTGGCCCTCGAATTCCCTGCGGAAGATTCTGGCAGGCCTGAAGAAGAGGGGGCGTAAGGGGGGAGGTACTGTAACTTACCTGGCGGCGTCCTTGCATGGTGGTCCATCTCCCACTGTGCAAGAGGGCGCACTTGATCTCCTGTCCAGAATGTCTCTCTGGCTTCCCTCCATGCTGTCTGTTTGTGTCTGTTTCTGCTGCTTAAGGGCGGCGCCCGATCACTTCCTGCCTTTTGTACCTGCTGTGGGTCACACCCCTTGTGCGTCCTCAGCCTATTGCTGTCTGTCACTTGGTATATAGCTCAGCAGCTCCCTTCTATCCCTGCCTGAGCATAGTGTTTCCTTCAGTGTGTGCTTGCACTCTGAAGGTGCCAGGTCCCGTCTCTTGTCTCCTGCTTTTTGTATCAGTTCCCGTGTCTGAACTGAGTCCTGTATGTCTCCTGCTTTGCGGTATCAGCTCCCGTGTCTGAACTGAGTCCTTTCTGTGTTCTCTTGTCTGTCCTGTCTGAACACGCTCCTAGCCTGTTCCTCCTGCCTTCTAGGGGCCGATTACCTAGACCCGTTCCTGTATCTTGTCTGACCTGTCTGAACACGCTCCTAGCCTGTTCCTCCTGCCTTCTAGGGGCCGATTACCTAGACCCGTTCCTGTATCTTGTCTGACCTGTCTGTACTCGCTCCTAGCCTGTTCCTCTCGCCTTCTAGTGGCCGATTTCCTAGACCCGCTCCTGTGTCTGGTCTGTCCTGTCTGAACACGCTCCTTGCCTGTTCGTTCCGCCTTTTAGTGGCCGATTTCCTAGACCCGCTCCTGTGTCTGGTCTGTCCTGTCTGAACACGCTCCTTGCCTGTTCGTTCCGCCTTTTAGTGGCCGATTTCCTAGACCCGCTCCTGTGTCTGGTCTGTCCTGTCTGAACACGCTCCTTGCCTGTTCGTTCCGCCTTCTAGTGGCCGATTTCCTAGACCCGCTCCTGTGTCTGGTCTGTCCTGTCTGAACACGCTCCTTGCCTGTTCGTCCCGCCTCTCTGGGGGCCGTATTCCCAGACCCGCTCCTGTATCCCTCTGCAGTGTCGGTCTCCTCCGTACACTCAGTTCCAGTCTGAACTCTCTCCTGTCCTTTACCTGTTTTGCCTCTATGTCCGTTCCCTTCCTTTTTCTGCAGAGTCTGAACTCGTACCTAACTCCTGCTTGTTGTCTCTGCAAGTACTGTGTGAGTATCTGGCTCTGTCTTTCCCTTCCTGTCTGTTCCTTGTGAACAGAGCCCTGTCCTCCCTGCTCAGCCTTGTCTGCACTCTAGCTGTGCTTGCCTGTAACCCTCTGCCTGTATTGTTCCTGAGTCCCGGTGTGTACTGGGTCCTATCCCGCCTGTGTTCCTACCTGCTAGTGCCTCCCTGTCTGCACTCTAGCTGTGCTTGTCTTTACCCCCCTGCCTGCATACCCGCCTGCCTGAATTCCAGTCGTGCCTGCCTATACCCACCAGTCTGTGTGCCAGCCTACTAGCCTGTTCCTGTATTCCTCTGTGTGGGTCAACAGCCGTGTCCGGGGTCTGTCCTGGAGTAGCACCTGGTCCCTCTGCTCGGTTCCTCCTTGGTGCACTGGCGTCGTATGCCGTCGTGCGACCCTGGTCGGATCGGGTGAATACTTAGTCACGCCCCTCCAGGCATTCACTCTCCGGCACGGTCCAGTGGAATCACTACCAATCACACGCACACGCCGCTTAGCCCGGGCGTGTGCATAACAGGCTGAAAATTACTTAATATCAAGGACTCATCGGGCGAATCACTCTGGAACTGAAATCGCAATGCTCACTGACATTTTCCCCTCTATGAAAGTCGGAAAAATGACGGAAAAATGACTAAGTCCAAAAAAAATTTTTTTCAACTTTTTTCAATTTTACCCCCGTGGGATATATATTCTACCCACACACATTTGGAACTCTCCTGGGGTAACCTCACACATATTATTCCCTCATTTAATGTATATTTTCACCAAAAAGTGAAGTTTTCAAAAAGTCAGAAAATTGGCTGAAAACGACTTAATATCAAGGACTCATCGGGCGAATCGCTCTGGAACTGAAATCGGAATGCTCACTGACATTTTCCCCTCTCCGAAAGTCTGAAAAATGAGGGAAAAATGACTAAGTCCAAAAAAAATTTTTTTAAACTTTTTTCAATTTTACCCCCGTGGGATATATATTCTACCCACACACATTTGGAACTCTCCTGGGGTACCCTCGCACATATTATTCCCTCATTTAATGGATATTTTCACCAAAAAGTGAAGTTTTCAAAAAGTCAGAAAATTGGCTGAAAACGACTTAATATCAAGGACTCATCGGGCGAATCACTCTGGAGTTGAAATCGGAATACTCACTGACATTTTCCCCTCTTCGAAAGTCTGAAAAATGATGGAAAAATGACTAAGTCTAAAAAAATTTTTTTTCAACTTTTTTCAATTTTACCCCCATGGGATATATATTCTGCCCACACACATTTGGAACACTCCTGGGGTACCCTCACACATATTATTCCCTCATTTAATGGATATTTTCACCAAAAAGTGAAGTTTTCAAAAAGTCAGAAAATTGGCTGAAAACGACTTAATATCAAGGACTCATCGGGCGAATCACTCTGGAACTGAAATCTGAATACTCACTGACATTTCCCCCCCTTCGAAAGTCTGAAAAATGATGGAAAAATGACTAAGTCCAAAAAAAAATTTTTTAAACTTTTTTCAATTTTACCCCGTGGCATATATATTCTAACCACACACATTTGGAACTCTCCTGGGGTACCCTCACACATATTATTCCCTCTTTTAATGTATATTTTCACCATAGAGTGAAGTTTTCAAAAAGTCCGAAAATTGGCTGAAAACGACTTAATATCAAGGACTCATCCGGCGAATCGCTCTGGAACTGAAATCGGAATGCTCACTGACATTTTCCCCTCTCCGAAAGTCTGAAAAATGATGGAAAAATGACTAAGTCCAAAACAATTTTTTTAAAACTTTTTTCAATTTTACCCCCGTGGGATATATATTCTACCCACACACATTTGGAACTCTCCTGGGGTACCCTCGCATATATTATTCCCTCATTTAATGGATATTTTCACCAAAAAGTGAAGTTTTCAAAAAGTCAGAAAAATGGCTGAAAATTACTTAATATCAAGGACTCATCGGGCGAATCACTCTGGAACTGAAATCGCAATGCTCACTGACATTTTCCCCTCTATGAAAGTCTGAAAAATGACGGAAAAATGACTAAGTCCAAAAAAATTTTTTTAAAACTTTTTTCAATTTTACCCCCGTGGGATATATATTCTACCCACACACATTTGGAACTCTCCTGGGGTACCCTCACACATATTATTCCCTCATTTAATGGATATTTTCACCAAAAAGTGAAGTTTTCAAAAAGTCAAAAAATTGACTGAAAACAACTTAATAGCAAGGACTCATCGGGCGAATCACTCTGGAACTGAAATCGGAATACTCATTGACATTTTCCCCTCTCCGAAAGTCTGAAAAATGAGGGAAAAATGACTAAGTCCAAAAAAAATTTTTTTCAACTTTTTTCAATTTTACCCCCGTGGGATATATATTCTACCCACACACATTTGGAACTCTCCTGGGGTACCCTCGCACATATTATTCCCTCATTTAATGGATATTTTCACCAAAAAGTGAAGTTTTCAAAAAGTCAGAAAATTTGCTGAAAACGACTTAATATCAAGGACTCATCGGGCGAATCACTCTGGAATTGAAATCGGAATGCTCACTGACATTTTCCCCTCTCCGAAAGTCTGAAAAATGATGGAAAAATGACTAAGTCTAAAAAAATTTTTTTTCAACTTTTTTCAATTTTACCCCCATGGGATATATATTCTGCCCACACACATTTGGAACACTCCTGGGGTACCCTCACACATATTATTCCCTCATTTAATGGATATTTTCACCAAAAAGTGAAGTTTTCAAAAAGTCAGAAAATTGGCTGAAAACGACTTAATATCAAGGACTCATCGGGCGAATCACTCTGGAACTGAATTCTGAATACTCACTGACATTTCCCCCCCTTCGAAAGTCTGAAAAATGATGGAAAAATGACTAAGTCCAAAAAAAAATTTTTTAAACTTTTTTCAATTTTACCCCGTGGCATATATATTCTAACCACACACATTTGGATCTCTCCTGGGGTACCCTCACACATATTATTCCCTCTTTTAATGTATATTTTCACCATAGAGTGAAGTTTTCAAAAAGTCCGAAAATTGGCTGAAAACGACTTAACATCAAGGACTCATCCGGCGAATCGCTCTGGAACTGAAATCGGAATGCTCACTGACATTTTCCCCTCTCCGAAAGTCTGAAAAATGATGGAAAAATGACTAAGTCCAAAAATTTTTTTAAAACTTTTTTCAATTTTACCCCCGTGGGATATATATTCTACCCACACACATTTGGAACTCTCCTGGGGTACCCTCGCATATATTATTCCCTCATTTAATGGATATTTTCACCAAAAAGTGAAGTTTTCAAAAAGTCAGAAAAATGGCTGAAAATTACTTAATATCAAGGACTCATCGGGCGAATCACTCTGGAACTGAAATCGCAATGCTCACTGACATTTTCCCCTCTATGAAAGTCTGAAAAATGACGGAAAAATGACTAAGTCCAAAAAAAATTTTTTTCAACTTTTTTCAATTTTACCCCCGTGGGATATATATTCTACCCACACACATTTGGAACTCTCCTGGGGTAACCTCACACAAATTATTCCCTCATTTAATGGATATTTTCACCAAAAAGTGAAGTTTTCAAAAAGTCAAAAAATTGACTGAAAACGACTTAATATCAAGGACTCATCGGGCGAATCACTCTGGAACTGAAATCGTAATACTCACTGACATTTTCCCCTCTCCGAAAGTCTGAAAAATGAGGGAAAAATGACTAAGTCCAAAAAAAATTTTTTGCAACTTTTTTCAATTTTACCCCCGTGGGATATATATTCTACCCACACACATTTGGAACTCTCCTGGGGTACCCTCGCACATATTATTCCCTCATTTAATGGATATTTTCACCAAAAAGTGAAGTTTTCAAAAAGTCAGAAAATTGGCTGAAAACGACTTAATATCAAGGACTCATCCGGCGAATCACTCTGGAATTGAAATCGGAATGCTCACTGACATTTTCCACTCTCCAAAAGTCTGAAAAATGCTGGAAAAATGACTAAGTCCAAAAAAATGTTTTCAACTTTTTCAATTTTACCCTCATGGGATATATATTCTACCCACACACATTTGGAACTCTCCTGGGGTACCCTCACACATATTATTCCCTCATTTAATGTATATTTTCACCAAAGAGTGAAGTTTTCAAAAAGTCCGAAAATTGGCTGAAAACGACTTAATATCAAGGACTCATCCGGCGAATCGCTCTGGAACTGAAATCGGAATGCTCACTGACATTTTCCCCTCTCCGAAAGTCTGAAAAATGATGGAAAAATGACTAAGTATAAAAAAAAATTTTTAAACTTTTTTCAATTTTACCCCCGTGGGATATATATTCTACCCACACACATTTGGAACTCTCCTGGGGTACCCTCACACATATTATTCCCTCATTTAATGTATATTTTCACCATAGAGTGAAGTTTTCAAAAAGTCCGAAAATTGGCTGAAAACGACTTAATATCAAGGACTCATCCGGCAAATCACTCTGGAACTGAAATCGGAATGCTCACTGACATTTTCCCCTCTCCGAAAGTCTGAAAAATGATGGAAAAATGACTAAGTCCAAAAAAATTTTTTTAAAACTTTTTTCAATTTTACCCCCATGGGATATATATTCTGCCCACACACATTTGGAACACTCCTGGGGTACCCTCACACATATTATTCCCTCATTTAATGGATATTTTCACCAAAAAGTGAAGTTTTCAAAAAGTCAGAAAATTGGCTGAAAACGACTTAATATCAAGGACTCATCGGGCGAATCACTCTGGAACTGAAATCTGAATACTCACTGACATTTTCCCCCCTTCGAAAGTCTGAAAAATGATGGAAAAATGACTAAGTCCAAAAAAAATTTTTTTCAACTTTTTTCAATTTTACCCCCGTGGCATATATATTCTACCCACACACATTTGGAACTCTCCTGGGGTACCCTCACACATATTATTCCCTCATTTAATGGATATTTTCACCAAAAAGTGAAGTTTTCAAAAAGTCAGAAAATTGGCTGAAAACGACTTAATATCAAGGACTCATCGGGCGAATCGCTCTGGAACTGAAATCGGAATGCTCACTGACATTTTCCCCCCTTCGAAAGTCTGAAAAATGACGGAAAAATGACTAAGTCCAAAAAAAATTTTTTAAAACTTTTTTCAATTTTACCCCCGTGGGATATATATTCTACCCACACACATTTGGAACTCTCCTGGGGTGCCCTCACACATATTATTCCCTCATTTAATGGATATTTTCACCAAAAAGTGAAGTTTTCAAAAAGTCAGAAAATTGACTGAAAACGACTTAATATCATGGACTCATAGGGCGAATCACTCTGGAACTGAAATCGGAATACTCACTGACATTTTCCCCTCTCCGAAAGTCTGAAAAATGAGGGAAAAATGACTAAGTCCAAAAAAAATTTTTTTAAACTTTTTTCAATTTTACCCCCGTCGGATATATATTCTACCCACACACATTTGGAACTCTCCTGGGGTACCCTCGCACATATTATTCCCTCATTTAATGGATATTTTCACCAAAAAGTGAAGTTTTCAAAAAGTCAGAAAATTGGCTGAAAACGACTTAATATCAAGGACTCAACGGGCGAATCACTCTGGAATTGAAATCGGAATGCTCACTGACATTTTCCCCTCTCCGAAAGTCTGAAAAATGATGGAAAAATGACTAAGTCTAAAAAAAATTTTTTTCAACTTTTTTCAATTTTACCCCCATGGGATATATATTCTGACCACACACATTTGGAACACTCCTGGGGTACCCTCACACATATTATTCCCTCATTTAATGGATATTTTCACCAAAAAGTGAAGTTTTCAAAAAGTCAGAAAATTGGCTGAAAACGACTTAATATCAAGGACTCATCGGGCGAATCACTCTGGAACTGAAATCTGAATACTCACTGACATTTCCCCCCCTTCGAAAGTCTGAAAAATGATGGAAAAATGACTAAGTCCAAAAAAAAATTTTTTAAACTTTTTTCAATTTTACCCCGTGGCATATATATTCTAACCACACACATTTGGAACTCTCCTGGGGTACCCTCACACATATTATTCCCTCTTTTAATGTATATTTTCACCATAGAGTGAAGTTTTCAAAAAGTCCGAAAATTGGCTGAAAACGGCTTAATATCAAGGACTCATCCGGCGAATCGCTCTGGAACTGAAATCGGAATGCTCACTGACATTTTCCCCTCTCCGAAAGTCTGAAAAATGATGGAAAAATGACTAAGTCCAAAACAATTTTTTTAAAACTTTTTTCAATTTTACCCCCGTGGGATATATATTCTACCCACACACATTTGGAACTCTCCTGGGGTACCCTCGCATATATTATTCCCTCATTTAATGGATGTTTTCACCAAAAAGTGAAGTTTTCAAAAAGTCAGAAAAATGGCTGAAAATTACTTAATATCAAGGACTCATCGGGCGAATCACTCTGGAACTGAATTCGCAATGCTCACTGACATTTTCCCCTCTATGAAAGTCTGAAAAATGACGGAAAAATGACTAAGTCCAAAAAAATTTTTTTAAAACTTTTTTCAATTTTACCCCTGTGGGATATATATTTTACCCACACACATTTGGAACTCTCCTGGGGTTCCCTCACACATATTATTCCCTCATTTAATGGATATTTTCACCAGAAAGTGAAGTTTTCAAAAAGTCAAAAAATTGACTGAAAACGACTTAATATCAAGGACTCATCGGGCGAATCACTCTGGAACTGAAATCGTAATACTCACTGACATTTTCCCCTCTCCGAAAGTCTGAAAAATGAGGGAAAAATGACTAAGTCCAAAAAAAATTTTTTGCAACTTTTTTCAATTTTACCCCCGTGGGATATATATTCTACCCACACACATTTGGAACTCTCCTGGGGTACCCTCGCACATATTATTCCCTCATTTAATGGATATTTTCACCAAAAAGTGAAGTTTTCAAAAAGTCAGAAAATTGGCTGAAAACGACTTAATATCAAGGACACATCGGGCGAATCACTCTGGAATTGAAATCGGAATGCTCACTGACATTTTCCACTCTCCAAAAGTCTGAAAAATGCTGGAAAAATGACTAAGTATAAAAAAAAAATTTTTAAACTTTTTTCAATTTTACCCCCTTGGGATATATATTCTACCCACACACATTTGGAACTCTCCTGGGGTACCCTCACACATATTATTCCCTCATTTAATGTATATTTTCACCATAGAGTGAAGTTTTCAAAAAGTCCGAAAATTGTCTGAAAACGACTTAATATCAAGGACTCATCCGGCGAATCGCTCTGGAACTGAAATCGGAATGCTCACTGACATTTTCCCCTCTCCGAAAGTCTGAAAAATGATGGAAAAATGACTAAGTCCAAAAAAATTTTTTTAAAACTTTTTTCAATTTTACCCCCGTGGGATATATATTCTACCCACACACATTTGGAACTCTCCTGGGGTACCCTCGCATATATTATTCCCTCATTTAATGGATATTTTCACCAAAAAGTGAAGTTTTCAAAAAGTCAGAAAAATGGCTGAAAATTACTTAATATCAAGGACTCATCGGGCGAATCACTCTGGAACTGAAATCGCAATGCTCACTGACATTTTCCCCCCTTCGAAAGTCTGAAAAATGACGGAAAAATGACTAAGTCCAAAAAAAATTTTTTAAAACTTTTTTCAATTTTACCCCCGTGGGATATATATTCTACCCACACACATTTGGAACTCTCCTGGGGTGCCCTCACACATATTATTCCCTCATTTAATGGATATTTTCACCAAAAAGTGAAGTTTTCAAAAAGTCAGAAAATTGACTGAAAACGACTTAATATCATGGACTCATAGGGCGAATCACTCTGGAACTGAAATCGGAATACTCACTGACATTTTCCCCTCTCCGAAAGTCTGAAAAATGAGGGAAAAATGACTAAGTCCAAAAAAAATTTTTTTCAACTTTTTTCAATTTTACCCCCGTCGGATATATATTCTACCCACACACATTTGGAAATCTCCTGGGGTACCCTCGCACATATTATTCCCTCATTTAATGGATATTTTCACCAAAAAGTGAAGTTTTCAAAAAGTCAGAAAATTGGCTGAAAACGACTTAATATCAAGGACTCAACGGGCGAATCACTCTGGAATTGAAATCGGAATGCTCACTGACATTTTCCCCTCTCCGAAAGTCTGAAAAATGATGGAAAAATGACTAAGTCTAAAAAAATTTTTTTTCAACTTTTTTCAATTTTACCCCCATGGGATATATATTCTGCCCACACACATTTGGAACACTCCTGGGGTACCCTCACACATATTATTCCCTCATTTAATGGATATTTTCACCAAAAAGTGAAGTTTTCAAAAAGTCAGAAAATTGGCTGAAAACGACTTAATATCAAGGACTCATCGGGCGAATCACTCTGGAACTGAAATCTGAATACTCACTGACATTTCCCCCCCTTCGAAAGTCTGAAAAATGATGGAAAAATGACTAAGTCCAAAAAAAAATTTTTTAAACTTTTTTCAATTTTACCCCGTGGCATATATATTCTAACCACACACATTTGGAACTCTCCTGGGGTACCCTCACACATATTATTCCCTCTTTTAATGTATATTTTCACCATAGAGTGAAGTTTTCAAAAAGTCCGAAAATTGGCTGAAAACGGCTTAATATCAAGGACTCATCCGGCGAATCGCTCTGGAACTGAAATCGGAATGCTCACTGACATTTTCCCCTCTCCGAAAGTCTGAAAAATGATGGAAAAATGACTAAGTCCAAAACAATTTTTTTAAAACTTTTTTCAATTTTACCCCCGTGGGATATATATTCTACCCACACACATTTGGAACTCTCCTGGGGTACCCTCGCATATATTATTCCCTCATTTAATGGATGTTTTCACCAAAAAGTGAAGTTTTCAAAAAGTCAGAAAAATGGCTGAAAATTACTTAATATCAAGGACTCATCGGGCGAATCACTCTGGAACTGAATTCGCAATGCTCACTGACATTTTCCCCTCTATGAAAGTCTGAAAAATGACGGAAAAATGACTAAGTCCAAAAAAATTTTTTTAAAACTTTTTTCAATTTTACCCCCGTGGGATATATATTTTACCCACACACATTTGGAACTCTCCTGGGGTTCCCTCACACATATTATTCCCTCATTTAATGGATATTTTCACCAGAAAGTGAAGTTTTCAAAAAGTCAAAAAATTGACTGAAAACGACTTAATATCAAGGACTCATCGGGCGAATCACTCTGGAACTGAAATCGGAATGCTCACTGACATTTTCCACTCTCCAAAAGTCTGAAAAATGCTGGAAAAATGACTAAGTCCAAAAAAATTTTTTCAACTTTTTCAATTTTACCCTCATGGGATATATATTCTACCCACACACATTTGGAACTCTCCTGGGGTACCCTCACACATATTATTCCCTCATTTAATGTATATTTTCACCAAAGAGTGAAGTTTTCAAAAAGTCCGAAAATTGGCTGAAAACGACTTAATATCAAGGACTCATCCGGCGAATCGCTCTGGAACTGAAATCGGAATGCTCACTGACATTTTCCCCTCTCCGAAAGTCTGAAAAATGATGGAAAAATGACTAAGTATAAAAAAAAAATTTTTAAACTTTTTTCAATTTTACCCCCTTGGGATATATATTCTACCCACACACATTTGGAACTCTCCTGGGGTACCCTCACACATATTATTCCCTCATTTAATGTATATTTTCACCATAGAGTGAAGTTTTCAAAAAGTCCGAAAATTGTCTGAAAACGACTTAATATCAAGGACTCATCCGGCGAATCGCTCTGGAACTGAAATCGGAATGCTCACTGACATTTTCCCCTCTCCGAAAGTCTGAAAAATGATGGAAAAATGACTAAGTCCAAAAAAATTTTTTTAAAACTTTTTTCAATTTTACCCCCGTGGGATATATATTCTACCCACACACATTTGGAACTCTCCTGGAGTACCCTCGCATATATTATTCCCTCATTTAATGGATATTTTCACCAAAAAGAGAAGTTTTCAAAAAGTCAGAAAATTGACTGAAAACGACTTAATATCAAAGACTCATCCGGCGAATCAATCTGGAATTGAAATCGGAATGCTCACTGACATTTTCCCCTCTCCAAAAGTCTGAAAAAGGATGGAAAAATGACTAAGTCCAAAAAAATTTTTTTTCAACTTTTTTCAATTTTACACCTGTGGGATATACATTCTACCAACACACATTTGGAACTCTCCTGGGGTAGCCTCACACATATTATTCCCTCATTTAATGTATATTTTCACCAAAGAGTGAAGTTTTCAAAAAGTCCGAAAATTGGCTGAAAACGACTTAATATCATGGACTCATCCGGCGAATCGCTCTGGAACTGAAATCGGAATGCTCACAGACATTTTCCCCTCTCCGAAAGTCTGAAAAATGATGGAAAAATGACTAAGTATAAAAAATTTTTTTTAAACTTTTTTCAATTTTACCCCCGTGGGATATATATTCTAACCACACACATTTGGAACTCTCCTGGGGTACCCTCACACATATTATTCCCTCATTTAATGGATATTTTCACCAAAAAGTGAAGTTTTCAAAAAGTCAGAAAATTGACTGAAAACGATTTAATATCATGGACTCATAGGGCGAATCACTCTGGAACTGAAATCGGAATACTCACTGACATTTTCCCCTCTCCGAAAGTCTGAAAAATGAGGGAAAAATGACTAAGTCCAAAAAAAATTTTTTTCAACTTTTTTCAATTTTACCCCCGTGGGATATATATTCTACCCACACACATTTGGAACTCTCCTGGGGTACCCTCGCACATATTATTCCCTCATTTAATGGCTATTTTCACCAAAAAGTGAAGTTTTCAAAAAGTCAGAAAATTGGCTGAAAACGACTTAATATCAAGGACACATCGGGCGAATCACTCTGGAATTGAAATCGGAATGCTCACTGACATTTTCCACTCTCCAAAAGTCTGAAAAATGCTGGAAAAATGACTAAGTCCAAAAAAATTTTTTCAACTTTTTCAATTTTACCCTCATGGGATATATATTCTACCCACACACATTTGGAACTCTCCTGGGGTACCCTCACACATATTATTCCCTCATTTAATGTATATTTTCACCAAAGAGTGAAGTTTTCAAAAAGTCCGAAAATTGGCTGAAAACGACTTAATATCAAGGACTCATCCGGCGAATCGCTCTGGAACTGAAATCGGAATGCTCACTGACATTTTCCCCTCTCCGAAAGTCTGAAAAATGATGGAAAAATGACTAAGTATAAAAAAAAAATTTTTAAACTTTTTTCAATTTTACCCCCTTGGGATATATATTCTACCCACACACATTTGGAACTCTCCTGGGGTACCCTCACACATATTATTCCCTCATTTAATGTATATTTTCACCATAGAGTGAAGTTTTCAAAAAGTCCGAAAATTGTCTGAAAACGACTTAATATCAAGGACTCATCCGGCGAATCGCTCTGGAACTGAAATCGGAATGCTCACTGACATTTTCCCCTCTCCGAAAGTCTGAAAAATGATGGAAAAATGACTAAGTCCAAAAAAATTTTTTTAAAACTTTTTTCAATTTTACCCCCGTGGGATATATATTCTACCCACACACATTTGGAACTCTCCTGGGGTACCCTCGCATATATTATTCCCTCATTTAATGGATATTTTCACCAAAAAGTGAAGTTTTCAAAAAGTCAGAAAAATGGCTGAAAATTACTTAATATCAAGGACTCATCGGGCGAATCACTCTGGAACTGAAATCGCAATGCTCACTGACATTTTCCCCCCTTCGAAAGTCTGAAAAATGACGGAAAAATGACTAAGTCCAAAAAAAATTTTTTAAAACTTTTTTCAATTTTACCCCCGTGGGATATATATTCTACCCACACACATTTGGAACTCTCCTGGGGTGCCCTCACACATATTATTCCCTCATTTAATGGATATTTTCACCAAAAAGTGAAGTTTTCAAAAAGTCAGAAAATTGACTGAAAACGACTTAATATCATGGACTCATAGGGCGAATCACTCTGGAACTGAAATCGGAATACTCACTGACATTTTCCCCTCTCCGAAAGTCTGAAAAATGAGGGAAAAATGACTAAGTCCAAAAAAAATTTTTTTCAACTTTTTTCAATTTTACCCCCGTCGGATATATATTCTACCCACACACATTTGGAAATCTCCTGGGGTACCCTCGCACATATTATTCCCTCATTTAATGGATATTTTCACCAAAAAGTGAAGTTTTCAAAAAGTCAGAAAATTGGCTGAAAACGACTTAATATCAAGGACTCAACGGGCGAATCACTCTGGAATTGAAATCGGAATGCTCACTGACATTTTCCCCTCTCCGAAAGTCTGAAAAATGATGGAAAAATGACTAAGTCTAAAAAAATTTTTTTTCAACTTTTTTCAATTTTACCCCCATGGGATATATATTCTGCCCACACACATTTGGAACACTCCTGGGGTACCCTCACACATATTATTCCCTCATTTAATGGATATTTTCACCAAAAAGTGAAGTTTTCAAAAAGTCAGAAAATTGGCTGAAAACGACTTAATATCAAGGACTCATCGGGCGAATCACTCTGGAACTGAAATCTGAATACTCACTGACATTTCCCCCCCTTCGAAAGTCTGAAAAATGATGGAAAAATGACTAAGTCCAAAAAAAAATTTTTTAAACTTTTTTCAATTTTACCCCGTGGCATATATATTCTAACCACACACATTTGGAACTCTCCTGGGGTACCCTCACACATATTATTCCCTCTTTTAATGTATATTTTCACCATAGAGTGAAGTTTTCAAAAAGTCCGAAAATTGGCTGAAAACGGCTTAATATCAAGGACTCATCCGGCGAATCGCTCTGGAACTGAAATCGGAATGCTCACTGACATTTTCCCCTCTCCGAAAGTCTGAAAAATGATGGAAAAATGACTAAGTCCAAAACAATTTTTTTAAAACTTTTTTCAATTTTACCCCCGTGGGATATATATTCTACCCACACACATTTGGAACTCTCCTGGGGTACCCTCGCATATATTATTCCCTCATTTAATGGATGTTTTCACCAAAAAGTGAAGTTTTCAAAAAGTCAGAAAAATGGCTGAAAATTACTTAATATCAAGGACTCATCGGGCGAATCACTCTGGAACTGAATTCGCAATGCTCACTGACATTTTCCCCTCTATGAAAGTCTGAAAAATGACGGAAAAATGACTAAGTCCAAAAAAATTTTTTTAAAACTTTTTTCAATTTTACCCCCGTGGGATATATATTTTACCCACACACATTTGGAACTCTCCTGGGGTTCCCTCACACATATTATTCCCTCATTTAATGGATATTTTCACCAGAAAGTGAAGTTTTCAAAAAGTCAAAAAATTGACTGAAAACGACTTAATATCAAGGACTCATCGGGCGAATCACTCTGGAACTGAAATCGGAATGCTCACTGACATTTTCCACTCTCCAAAAGTCTGAAAAATGCTGGAAAAATGACTAAGTCCAAAAAAATTTTTTCAACTTTTTCAATTTTACCCTCATGGGATATATATTCTACCCACACACATTTGGAACTCTCCTGGGGTACCCTCACACATATTATTCCCTCATTTAATGTATATTTTCACCAAAGAGTGAAGTTTTCAAAAAGTCCGAAAATTGGCTGAAAACGACTTAATATCAAGGACTCATCCGGCGAATCGCTCTGGAACTGAAATCGGAATGCTCACTGACATTTTCCCCTCTCCGAAAGTCTGAAAAATGATGGAAAAATGACTAAGTATAAAAAAAAAATTTTTAAACTTTTTTCAATTTTACCCCCTTGGGATATATATTCTACCCACACACATTTGGAACTCTCCTGGGGTACCCTCACACATATTATTCCCTCATTTAATGTATATTTTCACCATAGAGTGAAGTTTTCAAAAAGTCCGAAAATTGTCTGAAAACGACTTAATATCAAGGACTCATCCGGCGAATCGCTCTGGAACTGAAATCGGAATGCTCACTGACATTTTCCCCTCTCCGAAAGTCTGAAAAATGATGGAAAAATGACTAAGTCCAAAAAAATTTTTTTAAAACTTTTTTCAATTTTACCCCCGTGGGATATATATTCTACCCACACACATTTGGAACTCTCCTGGAGTACCCTCGCATATATTATTCCCTCATTTAATGGATATTTTCACCAAAAAGAGAAGTTTTCAAAAAGTCAGAAAATTGACTGAAAACGACTTAATATCAAAGACTCATCCGGCGAATCAATCTGGAATTGAAATCGGAATGCTCACTGACATTTTCCCCTCTCCAAAAGTCTGAAAAAGGATGGAAAAATGACTAAGTCCAAAAAAATTTTTTTTCAACTTTTTTCAATTTTACACCTGTGGGATATACATTCTACCAACACACATTTGGAACTCTCCTGGGGTAGCCTCACACATATTATTCCCTCATTTAATGTATATTTTCACCAAAGAGTGAAGTTTTCAAAAAGTCCGAAAATTGGCTGAAAACGACTTAATATCATGGACTCATCCGGCGAATCGCTCTGGAACTGAAATCGGAATGCTCACAGACATTTTCCCCTCTCCGAAAGTCTGAAAAATGATGGAAAAATGACTAAGTATAAAAAATTTTTTTTAAACTTTTTTCAATTTTACCCCCGTGGGATATATATTCTAACCACACACATTTGGAACTCTCCTGGGGTACCCTCACACATATTATTCCCTCATTTAATGGATATTTTCACCAAAAAGTGAAGTTTTCAAAAAGTCAGAAAATTGACTGAAAACGATTTAATATCATGGACTCATAGGGCGAATCACTCTGGAACTGAAATCGGAATACTCACTGACATTTTCCCCTCTCCGAAAGTCTGAAAAATGAGGGAAAAATGACTAAGTCCAAAAAAAATTTTTTTCAACTTTTTTCAATTTTACCCCCGTGGGATATATATTCTACCCACACACATTTGGAACTCTCCTGGGGTACCCTCGCACATATTATTCCCTCATTTAATGGCTATTTTCACCAAAAAGTGAAGTTTTCAAAAAGTCAGAAAATTGGCTGAAAACGACTTAATATCAAGGACTCATCTGGCGAATCGCTCTGGAACTGAAAACGGAATGCTCACTGACATTTTCCCCTCTCCGAAAGTCTGAAAAATGATGGAAAAATGACTAAGTCCAAAAAAAAATTTTTTAAACTTTTTTCAATTTTACCCCCGTGGGATATATATTCTACCCACACACATTTGGAACTCTCCTGGGGCACCCTCGCACATATTATTCCCTCATTTAATGGATATTTTCACCAAAAAGTGAAGTTTTCAAAAAGTCAGAAAATTGGATGAAAACGACTTAATATCAAGGGCTCATCGGGCGAATCACTCTGGAACTGAAATCTGAATACTCACTGACATTTTCCCCTCTCCGAAAGTCTGAAAACTGCCGGAAAAATGACTAAGTCCAAAAAAATTTTTTTTCAACTTTTTTCAATTTTACCCCCATGGGATATATATTCTACCCACACACATTTGGAACTCTCCTGGGGTACAATCACACATATTATTCCCTCATTTAATGGATATTTTCACCAAAAAGTGAAGCTTTCAAAAAGTCAGAAAATTGGCTGAAAAATACTTAATATCAAGGACTCATCGGGCGAATCACTCTGGAATTGAAATCGGAATGCTCACTGACATTTTCCCCTCTCCAAAAGTCTGAAAAATGATGGAAAAATGACTAAGTCCAAAAAAATTTTTTTTCAATTTTACCTCTGTGGGATATACATTCTACCCACACACATTTGGAACTCTCCTGGGGTAACCTCACACATATTATTCCCTCATTTAATGTATATTTTCACCAAAAAGTGAAGTTTTCAAAAAGTCAGAAAATTGGCTGAAAACGACTTAATATCAAGGACTCATCGGGCGAATCGCTCTGGAACTGAAATAGGAATGCTCACTCACATTTTCCCCCCTTCGAAAGTCTGAAAAATGATGGAAAAATGACTAAGTCCAAAAAAATTTATTTTTAACTTTTTTCAATTTTACCCCTATGGGATATATATTCTACCCACACACATTTGGAACTCTCCTGGGGTACCCTCAAACATATTATTCCCTCATTTAATGGATATTTTCACCAAAAAGTGAAGTTTTCAAAAAGTCAGAAAATTTCCTGAAAACGACTTAATATCAAGGACTCATCGGGCGAATCACTCTGGAACTGAAATCTGAATGCTCACTGACATTTTCCCCGCTCCGAAAGTCTGAAAAATGACGGAAAAATAACTAAGTCCAAAAAAATTTTTTTTCAACTTTTTTCACTTTTACCCCCGTGGGATATATATTCTACCCACACACATTTGGAACTCTCCTGGGGTACAATCACACATATTATTCCCTCATTTAATGGATATTTTCACCAAAAAGTGAAGCTTTCAAAAAGTCAGAAAATTGGCTGAAAACGACTTAATATCAAAGACTCATCCGGCGAATCAATCTGGAATTGAAATCGGAATGCTCACTGACATTTTCCCCTCTCCAAAAGTCTGAAAAAGGATGGAAAAATGACTAAGTCCAAAAAAATTTTTTTTCAACTTTTTTCAATTTTACACCTGTGGGATATACATTCTACCAACACACATTTGGAACTCTCCTGGGGTACCCTCACACATATTATTCCCTCATTTAATGTATATTTTCACCAAAGAGTGAAGTTTTCAAAAAGTCCGAAAATTGGCTGAAAATGACTTAATATCATGGACTCATCCAACGAATCGCTCTGGAACTGAAATCGGAATGCTCACTGACATTTTCCCCTCTCCGAAAGTCTGAAAAATGATGGAAAAATGACTAAGTATAAAAAAATTTTTTTCAACTTTTTTCAATTTTACACGTGTGGGATATACATTCTACCAACACACATTTGGAACTCTCCTGGGGTACCCTCACACATATTATTCCCTCATTTAATGGATATTTTCACCAAAAAGTGAAGTTTTCAAAAAGTCAGAAAATTGGCTGAAAACGACTTAATATCAAGGACTCATCGGGAGAATCGCTCTGGAACTGAAATCGGAATGCTCACTGACATTTTCCCCCCTTCGAAAGTCTGAAACATGACGGAAAAATGACTAAGTCCAAAAAAATTTTTTTAAAACTTTTTTCAATTTTACCCCCGTGGGATATATATTCTACCCACACACATTTGGAACTCTCCTGGGGTACCCTCACACATATTATTCCCTCATTTAATGGATATTTTCACCAAAAAGTGAAGTTTTCAAAAAGTCAGAAAATTGACTGAAAACGACTTAATATCAAGGACTCATAGGGCGAATCACTCTGGAACTGAAATCGGAATACTCACTGACATTTTCCCCTCTCCGAAAGTCTGAAAAATGATGGAAAAATGACTAAGTCTAAAAAAATTTTTTTTCAACTTTTTTCAATTTTACCCCCATGGGATATATATTCTGCCCACACACATTTGGAACACTCCTGGGGTACCCTCACACATATTATTCCCTCATTTAATGGATATTTTCACCAAAAAGTGAAGTTTTCAAAAAGTCAGAAAATTGGCTGAAAACGACTTAATATCAAGGACTCATCGGGCGAATCACTCTGGAACTGAAATCTGAATACTCACTGACATTTTCCCCCCTTTGAAAGTCTGAAAAATGATGGAAAAATGACTAAGACCAAAAAAAAATTTTTTAAACTTTTTTCAATTTTACCCCCGTGGCATATATATTCTACCCACACACATTTGGAACTCTCCTGGGGTACCCTCACACATATTATTCCCTCTTTTAATGTATATTTTCACCATAGAGTGAAGTTTTCAAAAAGTCCGAAAATTGGCTGAAAACGACTTAATATCAAGGACTCATCGGGCGAATCACTCTGGAACTGAAATCGGAATACTCACTGACATTTTCCCCTCTCCGAAAGTCTGAAAAATGTGGGAAAAATGACTAAGTCCAAAAAAAATTTTTTGCAACTTTTTTCAATTTTACCCCCGTGGGATATATATTCTACCCACACACATTTGGAACTCTCCTGGGGTACCCTCGCACATATTATTCCCTCATTTAATGGATATTTTCACCAAAAAGTGAAGTTTTCAAAAAGTCAGAAAATTGGCTGAAAACGACTTAATATCAAGGACTCATCGGGCGAATCACTCTGGAATTGAAATCGGAATGCTCACTGACATTTTCCCCCCTTTGAAAGTCTGAAAAAATGATGGAAAAATGACTAAGTCCAAAAAAATTTTTTTAAAACTTTTTTCAATTTTACCCCCGTGGGATATATATTCTACCCACACACATTTGGAACTCTCCTGGGGTACCCTCACACATATTATTCCCTCATTTAATGGATATTTTCACCAAAAAGTGAAGTTTTCAAAAAGTCAAAAAATTGACTGAAAACGACTTAATATCAAGGACTCATCGGGCGAATCACTCTGGAACTGAAATCGGAATACTCACTGACATTTTCCCCTCTCCGAAAGTCTGAAAAATGAGGGAAAAATGACTAAGTCCAAAAAAAATTTTTTGCAACTTTTTTCAATTTTACCCCCGTGGGATATATATTCTACCCACACACATTTGGAACTCTCCTGGGGTACCCTCGCACATATTATTCCCTCATTTAATGGATATTTTCAACAAAAAGTGAAGTTTTCAAAAAGTCAGAAAATTGGCTGAAAACGACTTAATATCAACGACTCATCGGGCGAATCACTCTGGAACTGAAATCGGAATGCTCACTGACATTTTCCACTCTCCAAAAGTCTGAAAAATGCTGGAAAAATGACTAAGTCCAAAAAAATTTTTTCAACTTTTTCAATTTTACCCTCATGGGATATATATTCTACCCACACACATTTGGAACTCTCCTGGGGTACCCTCGCATATATTATTCCCTCATTTAATGGATATTTTCACCAAAAAGTGAAGTTTTCAAAAAGTCAGAAAAATGACTGAAAACGACTTAATATCAAGGAATCATCGGGCGAATCGCTCTGGAACTGAAATCGGAATGCTCACTGACATTTTCCCCCCTTTGAAAGTCTGAAAAATGATGGAAAAATGACTAAGTCCAAAAAAATTTTTTTAAAACTTTTTTCAATTTTACCCCCGTGGGATATATATTCTACCCACACACATTTGGAACTCTCCTGGGGTACCCTCACACATATTATTCCCTCATTTAATGGATATTTTCACCAAAAAGTGAAGTTTTCAAAAAGTCAAAAAATTGACTGAAAACGACTTAATATCAAGGACTCATCGGGCGAATCACTCTGGAACTGAAATCGGAATACTCACTGACATTTTCCCCTCTCCGAAAGTCTGAAAAATGAGGGAAAAATGACTAAGTCCAAAAAAAATTTTTTGCAACTTTTTTCAATTTTACCCCCGTGGGATATATATTCTACCCACACACATTTGGAACTCTCCTGGGGTACCCTCGCACATATTATTCCCTCATTTAATGGATATTTTCACCAAAAAGTGAAGTTTTCAAAAAGTCAGAAAATTGGCTGAAAACGACGTAATATCAAGGACTCATCGGGCGAATCACTCTGGAACTGAAATCGGAATGCTCACTGACATTTTCCCCTCTCCGAAAGTCTGAAAAATGATGGAAAAATGACTAAGTCTAAAAAAAATTTTTTTCAACTTTTCTCAATTTTACCCCCATGGGATATATATTCTGCCCACACACATTTGGAACTCTCCTGGGGTACCCTCACACATATTATTCCCTCATTTAATGGATATTTTCACCAAAAAGTGAAGTTTTCAAAAAGTCAGAAAATTGGCTGAAAACGACTTAATATCAAGGACTCATCGGGCGAATCACTCTGGAACTGAAATCTGAATACTCACTGACATTTTCCCCCCTTCGAAAGTCTGAAAAATGATGGAAAAATGACTAAGTCCAAAAAAATTTTTTTAAAACTTTTTTCAATTTTACCCCCGTGGGATATATATTCTACCCACACACATTTGGAACTCTCCTGGGGTACCCTCACACATATTATTCCCTCATTTAATGGATATTTTCACCAAAAAGTGAAGTTTTCAAAAAGTCAGAAAATTGGCTGAAAACGACTTAATATCAAGGACTCATACGGCGAATCGCTCTGGAACTGAAATCGGAATGCTCACTGACATTTTCCCCTCTCCGAAAGTCTGAAAAATGATGGAAAAATGACTAAGTCCAAAAAAAAATTTTTTAAACTTTTTTCAATTTTACCCCCGTGGCATATATATTCTACCCACACACATTTGGAACTCTCCTGGGGTACCCTCACACATATTATTCCCTCTTTTAATGTATATTTTCACCATAGAGTGAAGTTTTCAAAAAGTCCGAAAATTGGCTGAAAACGACTTAATATCAAGGACTCATACGGCGAATCGCTCTGGAACTGAAATCGGAATGCTCACTGACATTTTCCCCTCTCCGAAAGTCTGAAAAATGATGGAAAAATGACTAAGTCCAAAAAAATTTTTTTAAAACTTTTTTCAATTTTACCCCCGTGGGATATATATTCTAACCACACACATTTGGAACTCTCCTGGGGTACCCTCACACATATTATTCCCTCATTTAATGGATATTTTCACCAAAAAGTGAAGTTTTCAAAAAGTCAAAAAATTGACTGAAAACGACTTAGTATCAAGGACTCATCGGGCGAATCACTCTGGAACAGAAATCGGAATACTCACTGACATTTTCCCCTCTCCGAAAGTCTGAAAAATGAGGGAAAAATGACTAAGTCCAAAAAAAATTTTTTGCAACTTTTTTCAATTTTACCCCCGTGGGATATATATTCTACCCACACACATTTGGAACTCTCCTGGGGTACCCTCGCACATATTATTCCCTCATTTAATGGATATTTTCACCAAAAAGTGAAGTTTTCAAAAAGTCAGAAAATTGGCTGAAAACGACTTAATATCAAGGACTCATCGGGCGAATCACTCTGGAACTGAAATCGGAATGCTCACTGACATTTTCCCCTCTCCGAAAGTCTGAAAAATGATGGAAAAATGACTAAGTCTAAAAAAAATTTTTTTCAACTTTTCTCAATTTTACCCCCATGGGATATATATTCTGCCCACACACATTTGGAACTCTCCTGGGGTACCCTCACACATATTATTCCCTCATTTAATGGATATTTTCACCAAAAAGTGAAGTTTTCAAAAAGTCAGAAAATTGGCTGAAAACGACTTAATATCAAGGACTCATCGGGCGAATCACTCTGGAACTGAAATCTGAATACTCACTAACATTTTCCCCCCTTCGAAAGTCTGAAAAATGATGGAAAAATGACTAAGTCCAAAAAAATTTTTTTAAAACTTTTTTCAATTTTACCCCCGTGGGATATATATTCTACCCACACACATTTGGAACTCTCCTGGGGTACCCTCACACATATTATTCCCTCATTTAATGGATATTTTCACCAAAAAGTGAAGTTTTCAAAAAGTCAGAAAATTGACTGAAAACGACTTAATATCAAGGACTCATACGGCGAATCGCTCTGGAACTGAAATCGGAATGCTCACTGACATTTTCCCCTCTCCGAAAGTCTGAAAAATGATGGAAAAATGACTAAGTCCAAAAAAAATTTTTTTCAACTTTTTTCAATTTTACCCCCGTGGGATATATATTCTACCCACACACATTTGGAACTCTCCTGGGGTACCCTCGCACATATTATTCCCTCATTTAATGGATATTTTCACCAAAAAGTGAAGTTTTCAAAAAGTCAGAAAATTGGCTGAAAACGACTTAATATCAAGGACTCATCAGGCGAATCACTCTGGAATTGAAATCGGAATGCTCACTGACATTTTCCCCTCTCCGAAAGTCTGAAAAATGATGGAAAAATGACTAAGTCTAAAAAAATTTTTTTTCAACTTTTTTCAATTTTACCCCCATGGTATATATATTCTGCCCACACACATTTGGAACTCTCCTGGGGTACCCTCACACATATTATTCCCTCATTTAATGGATATTTTCACCAAAAAGTGAAGTTTTCAAAAAGTCAGAAAATTGGCTGAAAACGACTTAATATCAAGGACTCATCGGGCGAATCGCTCTGGAACTGAAATCGGAATGCTCACTGACATTTTCCCCCCTTCGAAAGTCTGAAAAATGACAGAAAAATGACTAAGTCCAAAAAAAATTTTTTAAACTTTTTTCAATTTTACCCCCGTGGCATATATATTCTACCCACACACATTTGGAACTCTCCTGGGGTACCCTCACACATATTATTCCCTCTTTTAATGTATATTTTCACCATAGAGTGAAGTTTTCAAAAAGTCCGAAAATTGGCTGAAAACGACTTAATATCAAGGACTCATACGGCGAATCGCTCTGGAACTGAAATCGGAATGCTCACTGACATTTTCCCCTCTCCGAAAGTCTGAAAAATGATGGAAAAATGACTAAGTCCAAAAAAATTTTTTTAAAACTTTTTTCAATTTTACCCCCGTGGGATATATATTCTAACCACACACATTTGGAACTCTCCTGGGGTACCCTCACACATATTATTCCCTCATTTAATGGATATTTTCACCAAAAAGTGAAGTTTTCAAAAAGTCAAAAAATTGACTGAAAACGACTTAGTATCAAGGACTCATCGGGCGAATCACTCTGGAACTGAAATCGGAATACTCACTGACATTTTCCCCTCTCCGAAAGTCTGAAAAATGAGGGAAAAATGACTAAGTCCAAAAAAAATTTTTTGCAACTTTTTTCAATTTTACCCCCGTGGGATATATATTCTACCCACACACATTTGGAACTCTCCTGGGGTACCCTCGCACATATTATTCCCTCATTTAATGGATATTTTCACCAAAAAGTGAAGTTTTCAAAAAGTCAGAAAATTGGCTGAAAACGACTTAATATCAAGGACTCATCGGGCGAATCACTCTGGAACTGAAATCGGAATGCTCACTGACATTTTCCCCTCTCCGAAAGTCTGAAAAATGATGGAAAAATGACTAAGTCTAAAAAAAATTTTTTTCAACTTTTCTCAATTTTACCCCCATGGGATATATATTCTGCCCACACACATTTGGAACTCTCCTGGGGTACCCTCACACATATTATTCCCTCATTTAATGGATATTTTCACCAAAAAGTGAAGTTTTCAAAAAGTCAGAAAATTGGCTGAAAACGACTTAATATCAAGGACTCATCGGGCGAATCACTCTGGAACTGAAATCTGAATACTCACTAACATTTTCCCCCCTTCGAAAGTCTGAAAAATGATGGAAAAATGACTAAGTCCAAAAAAATTTTTTTAAAACTTTTTTCAATTTTACCCCCGTGGGATATATATTCTACCCACACACATTTGTAACTCTCCTGGGGTACCCTCACACATATTATTCCCTCATTTAATGGATATTTTCACCAAAAAGTGAAGTTTTCAAAAAGTCAGAAAATTGACTGAAAACGACTTAATATCAAGGACTCATACGGCGAATCGCTCTGGAACTGAAATCGGAATGCTCACTGACATTTTCCCCTCTCCGAAAGTCTGAAAAATGATGGAAAAATGACTAAGTCCAAAAAAAATTTTTTTCAACTTTTTTCAATTTTACCCCCGTGGGATATATATTCTACCCACACACATTTGGAACTCTCCTGGGGTACCCTCGCACATATTATTCCCTCATTTAATGGATATTTTCACCAAAAAGTGAAGTTTTCAAAAAGTCAGAAAATTGGCTGAAAACGACTTAATATCAAGGACTCATCAGGCGAATCACTCTGGAATTGAAATCGGAATGCTCACTGACATTTTCCCCTCTCCGAAAGTCTGAAAAATGATGGAAAAATGACTAAGTCTAAAAAAATTTTTTTTCAACTTTTTTCAATTTTACCCCCATGGTATATATATTCTGCCCACACACATTTGGAACTCTCCTGGGGTACCCTCACACATATTATTCCCTCATTTAATGGATATTTTCACCAAAAAGTGAAGTTTTCAAAAAGTCAGAAAATTGGCTGAAAACGACTTAATATCAAGGACTCATCGGGCGAATCGCTCTGGAACTGAAATCGGAATGCTCACTGACATTTTCCCCCCTTCGAAAGTCTGAAAAATGACGGAAAAATGACTAAGTCCAAAAAAAATTTTTTAAAACTTTTTTCAATTTTACCCCCGTGGGATATATATTCTACCCACACACATTTGGAACTCTCCTGGGGTACCCTCACACATATTATTCCCTCATTTAATGGATATTTTCACCAAAAAGTGAAGTTTTCAAAAAGTCAGAAAATTGACTGAAAACGACTTAATATCAAGGACTCATAGGGCGAATCACTCTGGAACTGAAATCGGAAAACTCACTGACATTTTCCCCTCTCCGAAAGTCTGAAAAATGAGGGAAAAATGACTAAGTCTAAAAAAAAATTTTTTCAACTTTTCTCAATTTTACCCCCATGGGATATATATTCTGCCCACACACATTTGGAACTCTCCTGGGGTACCCTCACACATATTATTCCCTCATTTAATGGATATTTTCACCAAAAAGTGAAGTTTTCAAAAAGTCAGAAAATTGGCTGAAAACGACTTAATATCAAGGACTCATCGGGCGAATCACTCTGGAACTGAAATCTGAATACTCACTAACATTTTCCCCCCTTCGAAAGTCTGAAAAATGATGGAAAAATGACTAAGTCCAAAAATATTTTTTTAAAACTTTTTTCAATTTTACCCCCGTGGGATATATATTCTACCCACACACATTTGGAACTCTCGTGGGGTACCCTCACACATATTATTCCCTCATTTAATGGATATTTTCACCAAAAAGTGAAGTTTTCAAAAAGTCAGAAAATTGACTGAAAACGACTTAATATCAAGGACTCATACGGCGAATCGCTCTGGAACTGAAATCGGAATGCTCACTGACATTTTCCCCTCTCCGAAAGTCTGAAAAATGATGGAAAAATGACTAAGTCCAAAAAAAATTTTTTTCAACTTTTTTCAATTTTACCCCCGTGGGATATATATTCTACCCACACACATTTGGAACTCTCCTGGGGTACCCTCGCACATATTATTCCCTCATTTAATGGATATTTTCACCAAAAAGTGAAGTTTTCAAAAAGTCAGAAAATTGGCTGAAAACGACTTAATATCAAGGACTCATCGGGCGAATCGCTCTGGAACTGAAATCGGAATGCTCACTGACATTTTCCCCCCTTCGAAAGTCTGAAAAATGACGGAAAAATGACTAAGTCCAAAAAAAATTTTTTAAAACTTTTTTCAATTTTACCCCCGTGGGATATATATTCTACCCACACACATTTGGAACTCTCCTGGGGTACCCTCACACATATTATTCCCTCATTTAATGGATAATTTCACCAAAAAGTGAAGTTTTCAAAAAGTCAGAAAATTGACTGAAAACGACTTAATATCAAGGACTCATAAGGCGAATCACTCTGGAACTGAAATCGGAAAACTCACTGACATTTTCCCCTCTCCGAAAGTCTGAAAAATGAGGGAAAAATGACTAAGTCCAAAAAAAATTTTTTTCAACTTTTTTCAATTTTACCCCCGTGGGATATATATTCTACCCACACACATTTGGAACTCTCCTGGGGTACCATCGCACATATTATTCCCTCATTTAATGGATATTTTCACCAAAAAGTGAAGTTTTCAAAAAGTCAGAAAATTGGCTGAAAACGAC
Organism: Phyllobates terribilis; assembly: GCF_046119375.1. Classification (NCBI taxonomy): domain Eukaryota; kingdom Metazoa; phylum Chordata; class Amphibia; order Anura; family Dendrobatidae; genus Phyllobates; species Phyllobates terribilis. The sequence continues at coordinate 3,014,267 of NW_027362966.1, read as the reverse complement.
TTAATATCAAGGACTCATCGGGCGAATCACTCTGGAATTGAAATCGGAATGCTCACTGACATTTTCCCCTCTCCGAAAGTCTGAAAAATGATGGAAAAATGACTAAGTCTAAAAAAATTTTTTTTCAACTTTTTTCAATTTTACCCCCATGGGATATATATTCTGCCCACACACATTTGGAACTCTCCTGGGGTACCCTCACACATATTATTCCCTCTTTTAATGTATATTTTCACCATAGAGTGAAGTTTTCAAAAAGTCCGAAAATTGGCTGAAAACGACTTAATATCAAGGACTCATCGGGCGAATCACTCTGGAACTGAAATCGCAATGCTCACTGACATTTTCCCCTCTATGAAAGTCTGAAAAATGACGGAAAAATGACTAAGTCCAAAAAAAATTGTTTTCAACTTTTTTCAATTTTACCCCCGTGGGATATATATTCTACCCACACACATTTGGAACTCTCCTGGGGTAACTTCACACATATTATTCCCTCATTTAATGGATATTTTCACCAAAAAGTGAAGTTTTCAAAAAGTCAGAAAATTGGCTGAAAACGACTTAATATCAAGGACTCATCGGGCGAATCACTCTGGAATTGAAATCGGAATGCTCACTGACATTTTCCCCCCTTTGAAAGTCTGAAAAAATGATGGAAAAATGACTAAGTCCAAAAAAAATTTTTTGCAACTTTTTTCAATTTTACCCCCGTGGGATATATATTCTACCCACACACATTTGGAACTCTCCTGGGGTACCCTCGCACATATTATTCCCTCATTTAATGGATATTTTCACCAAAAAGTGAAGTTTTCAAAAAGTCAGAAAATTGGCTGAAAACGACTTAATATCAAGGACTCATCGGGCGAATCACTCTGGAACTGAAATCGGAATGCTCACTGACATTTTCCCCTCTCCGAAAGTCTGAAAAATGATGGAAAAATGACTAAGTCTAAAAAAAATTTTTTTCAACTTTTTTCAATTTTACCCCCATGGGATATATATTCTGCTCACACACATTTGGAACTCTCCTGGGGTACCCTCACACATATTATTCCCTCATTTAATGGATATTTTCACCAAAAAGTGAAGTTTTCAAAAAGTCAGAAAAATGGCTGAAAACGACTTAATATCAAGGACTCATCGGGCGAATCACTCTGGAACTGAAATCTGAATACTCACTGACATTTTCCCCCCTTCGAAAGTCTGAAAAATGAGGGAAAAATGACTAAGTCCAAAAAAAATTTTTTTCAACTTTTTTCAATTTTACCCCCGTGGGATATATATTCTACCCACACACATTTGGAACTCTCCTGGGGTACCCTCGCACATATTATTCCCTCATTTAATGGATATTTTCACCAAAAAGTGAAGTTTTCAAAAAGTCAGAAAATTGGCTGAAAACGACTTAATATCAAGGACTCATACGGCGAATCGATCTGGAACTGAAATCGGAATGCTCACTGACATTTTCCCCTCTCCGAAAGTCTGAAAAATGATGGAAAAATGACTAAGTCCAAAAAAAAATTTTTTAAACTTTTTTCAATTTTACCCCCGTGGCATATATATTCTACCCACACACATTTGGAACTCTCCTGGGGTACCCTCACACATATTATTCCCTCTTTTAATGTATATTTTCACCATAGAGTGAAGTTTTCAAAAAGTCCGAAAATTGGCTGAAAACGACTTAATATCAAGGACTCATACGGCGAATCGCTCTGGAACTGAAATCGGAATGCTCACTGACATTTTCCCCTCTCCGAAAGTCTGAAAAATGATGGAAAAATGACTAAGTCCAAAAAAAATTTTTTAAAACTTTTTTCAATTTTACCCCCGTGGGATATATATTCTACCCACACACATTTGGAACTCTCCTGGGGTACCCTCACACATATTATTCCCTCATTTAATAGATATTTTCACCAAAAAGTGAAGTTTTCAAAAAGTCAGAAAATTGGCTGAAAACGACTTAATATCAAGGACTCATCGGGCGAATCGCTCTGGAACTGAAATCGGAATGCTCACTGACATTTTCCCCCCTTCGAAAGTCTGAAAAATGACGGAAAAATGACTAAGTCCAAAAAAAATTTTTTAAAACTTTTTTCAATTTTACCCCCGTGGGATATATATTCTACCCACACACATTTGGAACTCTCCTGGGGTACCGTCGCACATATTATTCCCTCATTTAATGGATATTTTCACCAAAAAGTGAAGTTTTCAAAAAGTCAGAAAATTGGCTGAAAACGACTTAATATCAAGGACTCATCGGGCGAATCACTCTGGAATTGAAATCGGAATGCTCACTGACATTTTCCCCCCTTTGAAAGTCTGAAAAAATGATGGAAAAATGACTAAGTCCAAAAAAAATTTTTTGCAACTTTTTTCAATTTTACCCCCGTGGGATATATATTCTACCCACACACATTTGGAACTCTCCTGGGGTACCCTCGCACATATTATTCCCTCATTTAATGGATATTTTCACCAAAAAGTGAAGTTTTCAAAAAGTCAGAAAATTGGCTGAAAACGACTTAATATCAAGGACTCATCGGGCGAATCACTCTGGAACTGAAATCGGAATGCTCACTGACATTTTCCCCTCTCCGAAAGTCTGAAAAATGATGGAAAAATGACTAAGTCTAAAAAAAATTTTTTTCAACTTTTTTCAATTTTACCCCCATGGGATATATATTCTGCTCACACACATTTGGAACTCTCCTGGGGTACCCTCACACATATTATTCCCTCATTTAATGGATATTTTCACCAAAAAGTGAAGTTTTCAAAAAGTCAGAAAAATGGCTGAAAACGACTTAATATCAAGGACTCATCGGGCGAATCACTCTGGAACTGAAATCTGAATACTCACTGACATTTTCCCCCCTTCGAAAGTCTGAAAAATGAGGGAAAAATGACTAAGTCCAAAAAAAATTTTTTTCAACTTTTTTCAATTTTACCCCCGTGGGATATATATTCTACCCACACACATTTGGAACTCTCCTGGGGTACCCTCGCACATATTATTCCCTCATTTAATGGATATTTTCACCAAAAAGTGAAGTTTTCAAAAAGTCAGAAAATTGGCTGAAAACGACTTAATATCAAGGACTCATACGGCGAATCGATCTGGAACTGAAATCGGAATGCTCACTGACATTTTCCCCTCTCCGAAAGTCTGAAAAATGATGGAAAAATGACTAAGTCCAAAAAAAAATTTTTTAAACTTTTTTCAATTTTACCCCCGTGGCATATATATTCTACCCACACACATTTGGAACTCTCCTGGGGTACCCTCACACATATTATTCCCTCTTTTAATGTATATTTTCACCATAGAGTGAAGTTTTCAAAAAGTCCGAAAATTGGCTGAAAACGACTTAATATCAAGGACTCATACGGCGAATCGCTCTGGAACTGAAATCGGAATGCTCACTGACATTTTCCCCTCTCCGAAAGTCTGAAAAATGATGGAAAAATGACTAAGTCCAAAAAAAATTTTTTAAAACTTTTTTCAATTTTACCCCCGTGGGATATATATTCTACCCACACACATTTGGAACTCTCCTGGGGTACCCTCACACATATTATTCCCTCATTTAATGGATATTTTCACCAAAAAGTGAAGTTTTCAAAAAGTCAGAAAATTGGCTGAAAACGACTTAATATCAAGGACTCATCGGGCGAATCGCTCTGGAACTGAAATCGGAATGCTCACTGACATTTTCCCCCCTTCGAAAGTCTGAAAAATGACGGAAAAATGACTAAGTCCAAAAAAAATTTTTTAAAACTTTTTTCAATTTTACCCCCGTGGGATATATATTCTACCCACACACATTTGGAACTCTCCTGGGGTACCGTCGCACATATTATTCCCTCATTTAATGGATATTTTCACCAAAAAGTGAAGTTTTCAAAAAGTCTGAAAATTGGCTGAAAACGACTTAATATCAAGGACTCATCGGGCGAATCACTCTGGAATTGAAATCGGAATGCTCACTGACATTTTCCCCTCTCCGAAAGTCTGAAAAATGATGGAAAAATGACTAAGTCTAAAAAAAATTTTTTTCAACTTTTTTCAATTTTACCCCCGTGGGATATATATTCTTCCCACACACATTTGGAACTTTCCTGGGGTACCCTCGCACATATTATTCCCTCATTTAATGGATATTTTCACCAAAAAGTGAAGTTTTCAAAAAGTCAGAAAATTGGCTGAAAACGACTTAATATCACGGACTCATCGAGCGAATCACTCTGGAATTGAAATCGGAATGCTCACTGACATTTTCCACTCTCCGAAAGTCTGAAAAATGATGGAAAAATGACTAAGTCCAAAAAAAAATTTTTTAAACTTTTTTCAATTTTACCCCCGTGGCATATATATTCTACCCACACACATTTGGAACTCTCCTGGGGTACCCTCACACATATTATTCCCTCTTTTAATGTATATTTTCACCATAGAGTGAAGTTTTCAAAAAGTCCGAAAATTGGCTGAAAACGACTTAATATCAAGGACTCATACGGCGAATCGCTCTGGAACTGAAATCGGAATGCTCACTGACATTTTCCCCTCTCCGAAAGTCTGAAAAATGATGGAAAAATGACTAAGTCCAAAAAAAATTTTTTAAAACTTTTTTCAATTTTACCCCCGTGGGATATATATTCTACCCACACACATTTGGAACTCTCCTGGGGTACCCTCACACATATTATTCCCTCATTTAATGGATATTTTCACCAAAAAGTGAAGTTTTCAAAAAGTCAGAAAATTGGCTGAAAACGACTTAATATCAAGGACTCATCGGGCGAATCGCTCTGGAACTGAAATCGGAATGCTCACTGACATTTTCCCCCCTTCGAAAGTCTGAAAAATGACGGAAAAATGACTAAGTCCAAAAAAAATTTTTTAAAACTTTTTTCAATTTTACCCCCGTGGGATATATATTCTACCCACACACATTTGGAACTCTCCTGGGGTACCGTCGCACATATTATTCCCTCATTTAATGGATATTTTCACCAAAAAGTGAAGTTTTCAAAAAGTCAGAAAATTGGCTGAAAACGACTTAATATCAAGGACTCATCGGGCGAATCACTCTGGAATTGAAATCGGAATGCTCACTGACATTTTCCCCTCTCCGAAAGTCTGAAAAATGATGGAAAAATGACTAAGTCTAAAAAAAATTTTTTTCAACTTTTTTCAATTTTACCCCCGTGGGATATATATTCTTCCCACACACATTTGGAACTCTCCTGGGGTACCCTCGCACATATTATTCCCTCATTTAATGGATATTTTCACCAAAAAGTGAAGTTTTCAAAAAGTCAGAAAATTGGCTGAAAACGACTTAATATCAAGGACTCATCGGGCGAATCACTCTGGAATTGAAATCGGAATGCTCACTGACATTTTCCCCTCTCCGAAAGTCTGAAAAATGATGGAAAAATGACTAAGTCTAAAAAAAATTTTTTTCAACTTTTTTCAATTTTACCCCCATGGGATATATATTCTGCCCACACACATTTGGAACTCTCCTGGGGTACCCTCACACATATTATTCCCTCTTTTAATGTATATTTTCACCATAGAGTGAAGTTTTCAAAAAGTCCGAAAATTGGCTGAAAACGACTTAATATCAAGGACTCATCCGGCGAATCGCTCTGGAACTGAAATCGGAATGCTCACTGACATTTTCCCCTCTCCGAAAGTCTGAAAAATGATGGAAAAATGACTAAGTCCAAAACAATTTTTTTAAAACTTTTTTCAATTTTACCCCCGTGGGATATATATTCTACCCACACACATTTGGAACTCTCCTGGGGTACCCTCACACATATTATTCCCTCATTTAATGGATATTTTCACCAAAAAGTGAAGTTTTCAAAAAGTCAAAAAATTGACTGAAAACGACTTAATATCAAGGACTCATCGGGCGAATCACTCTGGAACTGAAATCGGAATACTCACTGACATTTTCCCCTCTCCGAAAGTCTGAAAAATGAGGGAAAAATGACTAAGTCCAAAAAAAATTTTTTGCAACTTTTTTCAATTTTACCCCCGTGGGATATATATTCTACCCACACACATTTGGAACTCTCCTGGGGTACCCTCGCACATATTATTCCCTCATTTAATGGATATTTTCACCAAAAAGTGAAGTTTTCAAAAAGTCAGAAAATTGGCTGAAAACGACTTAATATCAAGGACTCATCGGGCGAATCACTCTGGAATTGAAATCGGAATGCTCACTGACATTTTCCCCCCTTTGAAAGTCTGAAAAAATGATGGAAAAATGACTAAGTCCAAAAAAAATTTTTTGCAACTTTTTTCAATTTTACCCCCGTGGGATATATATTCTACCCACACACATTTGGAACTCTCCTGGGGTACCCTCGCACATATTATTCCCTCATTTAATGGATATTTTCACCAAAAAGTGAAGTTTTCAAAAAGTCAGAAAATTCGCTGAAAACGACTTAATATCAAGGACTCATCGGGCGAATCACTCTGGAACTGAAATCGGAATGCTCACTGACATTTTCCCCTCTCCGAAAGTCTGAAAAATGATGGAAAAATGACTAAGTCTAAAAAAAATTTTTTTCAACTTTTTTCAATTTTACCCCCATGGGATATATATTCTGCTCACACACATTTGGAACTCTCCTGGGGTACCCTCACACATATTATTCCCTCATTTAATGGATATTTTCACCAAAAAGTGAAGTTTTCAAAAAGTCAGAAAAATGGCTGAAAACGACTTAATATCAAGGACTCATCGGGCGAATCACTCTGGAACTGAAATCTGAATACTCACTGACATTTTCCCCCCTTCGAAAGTCTGAAAAATGAGGGAAAAATGACTAAGTCCAAAAAAAATTTTTTTCAACTTTTTTCAATTTTACCCCCGTGGGATATATATTCTACCCACACACATTTGGAACTCTCCTGGGGTACCCTCGCACATATTATTCCCTCATTTAATGGATATTTTCACCAAAAAGTGAAGTTTTCAAAAAGTCAGAAAATTGGCTGAAAACGACTTAATATCAAGGACTCATACAGCGAATCGATCTGGAACTGAAATCGGAATGCTCACTGACATTTTCCCCTCTCCGAAAGTCTGAAAAATGATGGAAAAATGACTAAGTCCAAAAAAAAATTTTTTAAACTTTTTTCAATTTTACCCCCGTGGCATATATATTCTACCCACACACATTTGGAACTCTCCTGGGGTACCCTCACACATATTATTCCCTCTTTTAATGTATATTTTCACCATAGAGTGAAGTTTTCAAAAAGTCCGAAAATTGGCTGAAAACGACTTAATATCAAGGACTCATACGGCGAATCGCTCTGGAACTGAAATCGGAATGCTCACTGACATTTTCCCCTCTCCGAAAGTCTGAAAAATGATGGAAAAATGACTAAGTCCAAAAAAAATTTTTTAAAACTTTTTTCAATTTTACCCCCGTGGGATATATATTCTACCCACACACATTTGGAACTCTCCTGGGGTACCCTCACACATATTATTCCCTCATTTAATAGATATTTTCACCAAAAAGTGAAGTTTTCAAAAAGTCAGAAAATTGGCTGAAAACGACTTAATATCAAGGACTCATCGGGCGAATCGCTCTGGAACTGAAATCGGAATGCTCACTGACATTTTCCCCCCTTCGAAAGTCTGAAAAATGACGGAAAAATGACTAAGTCCAAAAAAAATTTTTTAAAACTTTTTTCAATTTTACCCCCGTGGGATATATATTCTACCCACACACATTTGGAACTCTCCTGGGGTACCGTCGCACATATTATTCCCTCATTTAATGGATATTTTCACCAAAAAGTGAAGTTTTCAAAAAGTCAGAAAATTGGCTGAAAACGACTTAATATCAAGGACTCATCGGGCGAATCACTCTGGAATTGAAATCGGAATGCTCACTGACATTTTCCCCCCTTTGAAAGTCTGAAAAAATGATGGAAAAATGACTAAGTCCAAAAAAAATTTTTTGCAACTTTTTTCAATTTTACCCCCGTGGGATATATATTCTACCCACACACATTTGGAACTCTCCTGGGGTACCCTCGCACATATTATTCCCTCATTTAATGGATATTTTCACCAAAAAGTGAAGTTTTCAAAAAGTCAGAAAATTGGCTGAAAACGACTTAATATCAAGGACTCATCGGGCGAATCACTCTGGAACTGAAATCGGAATGCTCACTGACATTTTCCCCTCTCCGAAAGTCTGAAAAATGATGGAAAAATGACTAAGTCTAAAAAAAAATTTTTTCAACTTTTTTCAATTTTACCCCCATGGGATATATATTCTGCTCACACACATTTGGAACTCTCCTGGGGTACCCTCACACATATTATTCCCTCATTTAATGGATATTTTCACCAAAAAGTGAAGTTTTCAAAAAGTCAGAAAAATGGCTGAAAACGACTTAATATCAAGGACTCATCGGGCGAATCACTCTGGAACTGAAATCTGAATACTCACTGACATTTTCCCCCCTTCGAAAGTCTGAAAAATGAGGGAAAAATGACTAAGTCCAAAAAAAATTTTTTTCAACTTTTTTCAATTTTACCCCCGTGGGATATATATTCTACCCACACACATTTGGAACTCTCCTGGGGTACCCTCGCACATATTATTCCCTCATTTAATGGATATTTTCACCAAAAAGTGAAGTTTTCAAAAAGTCAGAAAATTGGCTGAAAACGACTTAATATCAAGGACTCATACGGCGAATCGATCTGGAACTGAAATCGGAATGCTCACTGACATTTTCCCCTCTCCGAAAGTCTGAAAAATGATGGAAAAATGACTAAGTCCAAAAAAAAATTTTTTAAACTTTTTTCAATTTTACCCCCGTGGCATATATATTCTACCCACACACATTTGGAACTCTCCTGGGGTACCCTCACACATATTATTCCCTCTTTTAATGTATATTTTCACCATAGAGTGAAGTTTTCAAAAAGTCCGAAAATTGGCTGAAAACGACTTAATATCAAGGACTCATACGGCGAATCGCTCTGGAACTGAAATCGGAATGCTCACTGACATTTTCCCCTCTCCGAAAGTCTGAAAAATGATGGAAAAATGACTAAGTCCAAAAAAAATTTTTTAAAACTTTTTTCAATTTTACCCCCGTGGGATATATATTCTACCCACACACATTTGGAACTCTCCTGGGGTACCCTCACACATATTATTCCCTCATTTAATGGATATTTTCACCAAAAAGTGAAGTTTTCAAAAAGTCAGAAAATTGGCTGAAAACGACTTAATATCAAGGACTCATCGGGCGAATCGCTCTGGAACTGAAATCGGAATGCTCACTGACATTTTCCCCCCTTCGAAAGTCTGAAAAATGACGGAAAAATGACTAAGTCCAAAAAAAATTTTTTAAAACTTTTTTCAATTTTACCCCCGTGGGATATATATTCTACCCACACACATTTGGAACTCTCCTGGGGTACCATCGCACATATTATTCCCTCATTTAATGGATATTTTCACCAAAAAGTGAAGTTTTCAAAAAGTCAGAAAATTGGCTGAAAACGACTTAATATCAAGGACTCATCGGGCGAATCACTCTGGAATTGAAATCGGAATGCTCACTGACATTTTCCCCTCTCCGAAAGTCTGAAAAATGATGGAAAAATGACTAAGTCTAAAAAAAATTTTTTTCAACTTTTTTCAATTTTACCCCCGTGGGATATATATTCTTCCCACACACATTTGGAACTTTCCTGGGGTACCCTCGCACATATTATTCCCTCATTTAATGGATATTTTCACCAAAAAGTGAAGTTTTCAAAAAGTCAGAAAATTGGCTGAAAACGACTTAATATCACGGACTCATCGAGCGAATCACTCTGGAATTGAAATCGGAATGCTCACTGACATTTTCCACTCTCCGAAAGTCTGAAAAATGATGGAAAAATGACTAAGTCCAAAAAAAAATTTTTTAAACTTTTTTCAATTTTACCCCCGTGGCATATATATTCTACCCACACACATTTGGAACTCTCCTGGGGTACCCTCACACATATTATTCCCTCTTTTAATGTATATTTTCACCATAGAGTGAAGTTTTCAAAAAGTCCGAAAATTGGCTGAAAACGACTTAATATCAAGGACTCATACGGCGAATCGCTCTGGAACTGAAATCGGAATGCTCACTGACATTTTCCCCTCTCCGAAAGTCTGAAAAATGATGGAAAAATGACTAAGTCCAAAAAAAATTTTTTAAAACTTTTTTCAATTTTACCCCCGTGGGATATATATTCTACCCACACACATTTGGAACTCTCCTGGGGTACCCTCACACATATTATTCCCTCATTTAATGGATATTTTCACCAAAAAGTGAAGTTTTCAAAAAGTCAGAAAATTGGCTGAAAACGACTTAATATCAAGGACTCATCGGGCGAATCGCTCTGGAACTGAAATCGGAATGCTCACTGACATTTTCCCCCCTTCGAAAGTCGGAAAAATGACGGAAAAATGACTAAGTCCAAAAAAAATTTTTTAAAACTTTTTTCAATTTTACCCCCGTGGGATATATATTCTACCCACACACATTTGGAACTCTCCTGGGGTACCGTCGCACATATTATTCCCTCATTTAATGGATATTTTCACCAAAAAGTGAAGTTTTCAAAAAGTCAGAAAATTGGCTGAAAACGACTTAATATCAAGGACTCATCGGGCGAATCACTCTGGAATTGAAATCGGAATGCTCACTGACATTTTCCCCTCTCCGAAAGTCTGAAAAATGATGGAAAAATGACTAAGTCTAAAAAAAATTTTTTTCAACTTTTTTCAATTTTACCCCCGTGGGATATATATTCTTCCCACACACATTTGGAACTCTCCTGGGGTACCCTCGCACATATTATTCCCTCATTTAATGGATATTTTCACCAAAAAGTGAAGTTTTCAAAAAGTCAGAAAATTGGCTGAAAACGACTTAATATCAAGGACTCATCGGGCGAATCACTCTGGAATTGAAATCGGAATGCTCACTGACATTTTCCCCTCTCCGAAAGTCTGAAAAATGATGGAAAAATGACTAAGTCTAAAAAAAATTTTTTTCAACTTTTTTCAATTTTACCCCCATGGGATATATATTCTGCCCACACACATTTGGAACTCTCCTGGGGTACCCTCACACATATTATTCCCTCTTTTAATGTATATTTTCACCATAGAGTGAAGTTTTCAAAAAGTCCGAAAATTGGCTGAAAACGACTTAATATCAAGGACTCATCCGGCGAATCGCTCTGGAACTGAAATCGGAATGCTCACTGACATTTTCCCCTCTCCGAAAGTCTGAAAAATGATGGAAAAATGACTAAGTCCAAAACAATTTTTTTAAAACTTTTTTCAATTTTACCCCCGTGGGATATATATTCTACCCACACACATTTGGAACTCTCCTGGGGTACCCTCACACATATTATTCCCTCATTTAATGGATATTTTCACCAAAAAGTGAAGTTTTCAAAAAGTCAAAAAATTGACTGAAAACGACTTAATATCAAGGACTCATCGGGCGAATCACTCTGGAACTGAAATCGGAATACTCACTGACATTTTCCCCTCTCCGAAAGTCTGAAAAATGAGGGAAAAATGACTAAGTCCAAAAAAAATTTTTTGCAACTTTTTTCAATTTTACCCCCGTGGAATATATATTCTACCCACACACATTTGGAACTCTCCTGGGGTACCCTCACACTTATTATTCCCTCATTTAATGGATATTTTCACCAAAAAGTGAAGTTTTCAAAAAGTTAGAAAATTGGCTGAAAACGACTTAATATCAAGGACTCATCGGGAGAATCACTCTGGAACTGAAATCTGAATACTCACTGACATTTTCCCCCCTTCGAAAGTCTGAAAAATGATGGAAAAATGACTAAGTCCAAAAAAATTTTTTTAAAACTTTTGTCAATTTTACCCCCGTGGGATATATATTCTACCCACACACATTTGGAACTCTCCTGGGGTACCCTCACACATATTATTCCCTCATTTAATGGATATTTTCACCAAAAAGTGAAGTTTTCAAAAAGTCAGAAAATTGACTGAAAACGACTTAATATCAAGGACTCATCCGGCGAATCGCTCTGGAACTGAAATCGGAATGCTCACTGACATTTTCCCCTCTATGAAAGTCTGAAAAATGACGGAAAAATGACTAAGTCCAAAAAAAATTTTTTAAAACTTTTTTCAATTTTACCCCCGTGGGATATATATTCTACCCACACACATTTGGAACTCTCCTGGGGTACCCTCACACATATTATTCCCTCATTTAATGGATATTTTCACCAAAAAGTGAAGTTTTCAAAAAGTCAAAAAATTGACTGAAAATGACTTAATATCAAGGACTCATCGGGCGAATCACTCTGGAACTGAAATCGGAATACTCACTGACATTTTCCCCTCTCCGAAAGTCTGAAAAATGAGGGAAAAATGACTAAGTCCAAAAAAAATTTTTTTTAAACTTTTTTCAATTTTACCCCCATGGTATATATATTCTGCCCACACACATTTGGAACTCTCCTGGGGTACCCTCACACATATTATTCCCTCATTTAATGGATATTTTCACCAAAAAGTGAAGTTTTCAAAAAGTCAGAAAATTGGCTGAAAACGACTTAATATCAAGGACTCATCGGGCGAATCGCTCTGGAACTGAAATCGGAATGCTCACTGACATTTTCCCCCCTTCGAAAGTCTGAAAAATGACGGAAAAATGACTAAGTCCAAAAAAAATTTTTTAAAACTTTTTTCAATTTTACCCCCGTGGGATATATATTCTACCCACACACATTTGGAACTCTCCTGGGGTACCCTCACACATATTATTCCCTCATTTAATGGATATTTTCACCAAAAAGTGAAGTTTTCAAAAAGTCAGAAAATTGACTGAAAACGACTTAATATCAAGGACTCATAGGGCGAATCACTCTGGAACTGAAATCGGAAAACTCACTGACATTTTCCCCTCTCCGAAAGTCTGAAAAATGAGGGAAAAATGACTAAGTCCAAAAAAAATTTTTTTCAACTTTTTTCAATTTTACCCCCGTGGGATATATATTCTACCCACACACATTTGGAACTCTCCTGGGGTACCATCGCACATATTATTCCCTCATTTAATGGATATTTTCACCAAAAAGTGAAGTTTTCAAAAAGTCAGAAAATTGGCTGAAAACGACTTAATATCAAGGACTCATCGGGCGAATCACTCTGGAATTGAAATCGGAATGCTCACTGACATTTTCCCCCCTTTGAAAGTCTGAAAAAATGATGGAAAAATGACTAAGTCCAAAAAAAATTTTTTGCAACTTTTTTCAATTTTACCCCCGTGGGATATATATTCTACCCACACACATTTGGAACTCTCCTGGGGTACCCTCGCACATATTATTCCCTCATTTAATGGATATTTTCACCAAAAAGTGAAGTTTTCAAAAAGTCAGAAAATTGGCTGAAAACGACTTAATATCAAGGACTCATCGGGCGAATCACTCTGGAACTGAAATCGGAATGCTCACTGACATTTTCCCCTCTCCGAAAGTCTGAAAAATGATGGAAAAATGACTAAGTCTAAAAAAAATTTTTTTCAACTTTTTTCAATTTTACCCCCATGGGATATATATTCTGCTCACACACATTTGGAACTCTCCTGGGGTACCCTCACACATATTATTCCCTCATTTAATGGATATTTTCACCAAAAAGTGAAGTTTTCAAAAAGTCAGAAAATTGGCTGAAAACGACTTAATATCAAGGACTCATCGGGCGAATCACTCTGGAACTGAAATCGGAATGCTCACTGACATTTTCCCCCCTTCGAAAGTCTGAAAAATGACGGAAAAATGACTAAGTCCAAAAAAAATTTTTTAAAACTTTTTTCAATTTTACCCCCGTGGGATATATATTCTACCCACACACATTTGGAACTCTCCTGGGGTACCGTCGCACATATTATTCCCTCATTTAATGGATATTTTCACCAAAAAGTGAAGTTTTCAAAAAGTCAGAAAATTGGCTGAAAACGACTTAATATCAAGGACTCATCGGGCGAATCACTCTGGAATTGAAATCGGAATGCTCACTGACATTTTCCCCTCTCCGAAAGTCTGAAAAATGATGGAAAAATGACTAAGTCTAAAAAAAATTTTTTTCAACTTTTTTCAATTTTACCCCCGTGGGATATATAT